>NW_026781441.1:0-314947 GCF_030144855.1 Hypanus sabinus | reverse complement strand
TACTAGTTCTCGGAAGGATTGTTCGCTCGACCGCCAGCCCGTTTATTGTGCCAGGACTCCTTCCTGGACACAACTGAGAGACTCTCTCACGTCTAAACCTTTTTAACCCGAGGAAGTTCCCATGAAGTTGCCTGTGACAACAGCCGTGTTAATATGGCAGCTGTGCAAAATCTATCTCCCGATCTGTCACTGTCTCTGTGCGCTGTTTCCGTTTTGTGACGGGAGCTCTGTACAGAATACTATCAAACGAGTGTTTGTTCACTTCCTATTGCGTAGTTCTACTCACAGTCGATTAACGTACAATCCCATAACAGTGTCCTCCCTTTCTGCAGCTGTGATACTGTCGCACTCTCCCTGTATTTAAAACGTTTTCCCTTTATTCTCTTTTGCCCGACTACGGGTATTTTGAAACATCGCACCCCGAAGAGTCCGGAAGCTATTCCTCCCCTTGTGATTGAATTGAATTAATATAACACATTTAGGAATAAAAACCTTTTGGTTATGTCTTGGTCTAAATGTGTAATTTGCACTCACAGCAATTTATAACAAATAGAACAGTCAATGTAACACGGAAAAAGAACATTCAAATCAGCGTGAGTTAATCATTTTGGTAGCCTGGCAGATGAAGTTGTCCTGCAGCCTGCTCGTCCTGCCTTTTATTCTGCCGTACCGTTTCACGGATGATTATGAATTCTCTGCGACAGTTTGGAAATCATTCATTTCAGGATGACCAGGCACATGACTGTTTGATTTTATGACATGTTGCCAAACCTATTGATGTAATCTAAAACTCTGCTGAATACCAATTATTACACAATTATCTACACAGATGGCCATTTAACGTAAACACATACTTCATTCCATACTTCAGCTCTTGTCTGAATTTCCTCTGTGTCAGTGTATAGATACAAGTATTGGTGCACATACTGAGAGTTTGCAACATGACTCCAATTTGCTGTAGTATGTATACCGGGGAACTCAAATATCTGTCCTGGTAAAAATAATTTTCCAATTGCCATTTTAGAGAATGAGCTAGATAGGGTATCCAAAATAATATGAAATTAGTAGAAATTGCAAACAATAACATCATCGATTTTCTGCGGTTTTCTACCTCGGTATCTTTCTGATTATCACTGCTCTGCCGAAGCCCTCTGCGGACTCTGTTTGCCGCAATTATATGCCTGACTGTTAACCCATTGAAGACAAGAATTAAGCCGATTGGTAGCAAAGGTGTAACAATGCTATCCAACATTTCGTATCCTTTCCACACGGGTAAAGTAGCATATTCTTGTGAGAATGCGCAACGCCACGGTACGTTGTCAATAATGACGTAAGGTTCAACAGCAAAGTAATACGGGAGACATTTCCCGCAGCTCAGTATAACCACTGTCACCATAACCACCGTTGCTGTTCTCTCAGTGCAGTATCGTTCCCCGATCTTTCGACAACATATTGCGATGAAACGATCGAAGGTAAAACTGACTGTAAACCAAACAGAACAGTCTCTCGTGATAACAAATAATTCAAGTATCAGAGCGCATACAGGAGTGATGAGCAGAGATCTGGAATAAATGTAGATATTGTTGGTCTGTTCCAGTAAAGCATGAACGATAATCACCATCATATCCGCTGTTGCCATCCCAACCAGGTAACGGGTGATGCATTTGGAGAGTCCGCATTTTCCCCGTGGTAGGATCACAATCGCTGTTAAATTAACTACAAGAAATTTGGAGATTGATAAAATAAACAACACAGAGTTATCCTTTGCTGCATTTGTCTGAAGTCCCATCATTTTCCTATGATTTTTTTTTTTTTGTAAGTGAAAACAAGAAATCTAATTTGTGCGGATTCTGCCCGTGCACTCTGGCTGGATAATAATAGACAGAATGAGCAGTGGGTTGGCGACTTTCCAATAGATTAGAGCCCGGCCTTTGATTTTCACGTCTCACGTACCAGTGAAGGTCGATCGCTTCACATGCACCACCATCTTCATTATTTGCGGTGAAGTAACTGGAAGGATTAATTGTAGTGAAATCATGAGATTTAATGCGTAAGTTATAAGTTACTGGTTATGTTTATTCGACTGGGGGTCAGTTGAAACAACGTTGGATCAGGAAAAGCGACCACTGTCGGTTGAGAAAGCCGAGCAAGTGAAACTATAGATCTATGGTAATATCAGCAACAACGCAATTGACAAAGCGAAATAAAAGCATCAAGCGGAAAAAAATAAAATGGAATCTGAATAAGAAACTATCATGTGCTTCAGTCTTCAATTCTGGAAACAAATTTCAGACGAAAATAGCATCTGCGCTCAGTAGAAGTCCAAAAAGTGCGGCGGAACAAAAGCAAAATGACGATGAGAGCATACACCGAGTTACCAGCTTCAGTACCTTACCAGGGATACCGATCGCTACAATTGTAGGATAGAAAACGCTCGCGATGTAGTAAACCGCTGGAGATCCCATATTCCGGTAGAGGCAGCGTTCAGTTGTACGGAACGATCCAACTGCTCACTGGTGTTACAGAGTTATATCGAAGTGAGAGCAATTCCACTGAGGCAATTAGTGTGGATATGATGCCTGTCGCATGAGTGACAAGCAGCTGCAAAAATAGTTAATAAAAGTGTATTTCTGACTCTATTACGTAACAATAATTCCCATCCCCAAGTGATGTTACAAGCTGTTAACTTTTAAACAAAAGATAATATGAATGTTGCCAATGCACTTTCCAAGACAGCTGACGTCAGCTGCTGAAATGGGCCACTTTATGAGAAGTGTTGTTTCTAACATAGACAGTCATCGTGAACAATCAACATGGACAATCAACTTCAAACAAAATGATTTTGTCCCTTCCAGCGACCGCATTTGCTTCTGACATTCAGGGCGGGACAATCGCTTGTCAGGGGAAATGTGGCACATTTTATTGTGAGGAAAGATAGGATCATTTTTTCTGTCGCTTATTTTCGTCATTTCAAGTCATTTGAATGACGAAAGTCAGAGTATCACCTGATGACATGCATCAAAATAAAACACTTTGTACGTATGTTCTTCTGAGCAGATAAAAGAGATCGAAGTAATATTCCAGGGACCTTTCTAAGAAGAAGTTACGCACCCACGCGAATTCAGATACGCCTTCAGGACGGTTTTATGAACGTTCTTTTCTGGAAAGCAGAGAGTCGATAGTTGATTCTTTGACTCTGAGAAGTCAACAGCGGGGATTCGTGTTAGTCCGGTTGTTAATTATCATGTATGCTAATGACTTTGATGTCAATCTAGATATCTGAGTCAGAATAATGTTATGACAACTCCTCGGTTGGGAGCACTGTTCCAGCCGGGAACTCTATCCAAGCTTGTTGCTTGATGTGACTGGCTAGGAAACGGGCTGAAAATATCAGGTGGCATTTAATACCCGCAAGTGTGAGATAATCTGCGTTGTGCGGAACGGTACAACAGATTTCGAAGCAAGTATTCAATGTGTAGACTATAGTGCGCTGCATTTAAAAAAGAGACCTGGCGATAGAGATCGATAATTAAAGCAGATCTGCGTCACGGGCATGTCGGCTTGTATTGAGTTCTGAACCCATTGGCCTTCACAATTAGATCACTGAGTACACGAGTCGGGACGTTATGTTGAATCTGCATAACACGTTGGTGAGGCCACAGACAGAATATTGTGGACGCCTCTGTCCACCTACTTACAGTTTTGTAATTTCAGTAAGCTTCAATAATTTGCAAGGAAGTGTTCAGGAAATAAACAGGGTGAATGCAGGCAGGTTTTCCCCATCCAGGGTCAATACTACAGACACTATAGAGAGGGTGTGTGGATACTAGAGAGGCAGTGCAGATGAGATTTACAAGGATGTTTCCTGGATTGGAGGGCGTACCTTAGGCGAACAGGCTGTGTGTACTTTGCCTTTTCTCCATGTAGTAACGGAGGATCAGAGGTGATCTGAAAGAGTTGTATAAGATGATGAGAGGCATTGATCGTGTGCATAGTCAGAGGTTATTTTTATTTCCTCAGGGCTGAAACGGCTAACACAAGGGGGTATAGTTTTAAGGTGCTTGGAGATAGGTAAAGGGAATATACCTGGGGTATGTTTTTCACAAAGAGAGTGGTGTGTGCAAGGAATTCCCTGCGCTGCGGCGCTGGTAATACCGGATAAAATTGTGTCTTTAAAGAGCCTTTTAGACATGTACATGGAACTTACTAAAATAGAGGGCGAGGAGCTCTGCAAAGTCTAGGGATTTTCTAGATTGGGTTACATATTCGCCACAGAACTGCGGACCGAATGGCCGTTAATATGTTGTAAATTTCTATGTTCTATGTTTATCCTTTGATTGAATCTACAACTAGAGCTCATGGGTCTGGGGAGAACGTTAAAATATGCAAGATGTCTATGTAGTTACTCACTCCGAGGGTCGAGAGCGTGTGGAAGGAACTGCAAGCCGAACTGGAAGATTCGGATTCAATTGTATCATTTCAGTTAAGCTTGTGTAGGTACGTGGATGAGAGAGAGCGGAGGATGCAGACAAATAGGGCACAGCGGAAGATCATAGAGGGATGAGCTCGATGAACACAAGATCCTACTTCTCTGTAGTAATAATCTGTGACTTCATGACTATCTCTGCTCCATTTCTCCATTCAGTGCCTTCTCATTATCCACCTCGACACCAGTTTCGTATGTGCAGAACAGAGGGTGTGTTCAAACTCACCTTTCAATTTCATTTTCTTTTGCTTTTGTGGTACAGACTTCGTGTCATTTTTGGAACTCGGACCGATGGGCGGTCCGCGGATTATTGGAAGATCGAAGTCTCAGCATTCGACATCCAGTGTGGAACTTGTAGCAATGTGTAGCCCTCGGTTGTAGCCTGGAGAAAGCCTCGCGTGTGTATCTATTGTGTAACTGGTGTCTATGTGCGGCCCACGGCTCACTGGAGGATGGTTCGCCTCTCTGTATCCATCGTGGAACTAGTATCGATGTGTGATGTGCAGGACTGTTATTATCAACGTGGGCTGACTCGCCTCTCTGTACCCATTGTGGAACTGGTATCGATGCGCGATGTGCGGGACTGTTATCATCACCTTGGGCTCACTCACTACTCTGTATCCATCGTGGACCTGGTATCGATGTGTGATCTGTGGTTCTAAATGATGCGTGGTTCTCGGCTTATTTTAGATGATCTCAGCGCTGATCAAACGCTCTTCCACATCCACACTTTGAATACGATGGGGCTGACTGCGCTATCCTCACCGTGTGGTTCACCTTTTCTTTTATTTTTTTTCATCAGTAGTTCGGAAACAGCTGCCATTTGTTGCGACAGCAATTCACTTCAATTCCAACTCCGCCATTTTATTGTCAACTGTGCCAGTAATCAATTCATCCATTTCATTCATCAATACATCGACGCTCGTATCGGTTGGATTTGTTGATTTCTGTGATATTTGTGTTCTGACCAAGGCGTCATTTGTTATCTGTCTCCAGTTGCGCCACCGATGGCAATGATTTTTAGGATTGCAGCCTTTCAAGTAGCGAACGGCAAGACGGGGTAAAGAACAGTGACGGACGGAGATGTATTTCTCGGCAAAGCAGGTTTCTGACCCTCACGGGGACTCTGAGGTGATGATTTTTCCCGGCAAATGTGGTCAATGCTCAGACGCTGGAGGTGCTGCCTGGACGAGCACTGTCCACGTACACACTGCAGAATGAAATGTGATGAAGCGGAGTCCTCAATGGATGGCATTAACATTCCATCAGACTCTTGTTCCGTGTCATCCGTGGATACAAAGTAGGACATGTTAGAAGACATGTTTAGTTACGAAGGAGGCGTGCTGAAGGTGTGTTAGGTAACAACATGAAGATCTTTTTTTTTTCTCCAGCTATAAGAAGGATGTGGAAACCATAGAAAATGTACAGAGGAGATTTACAAAGTTGCTTCCTGGATTAAGGAGCATGCCTGAAGAGAATAGGTTAAATGAACTCGGCCTTTTTTCTTTGAAGCGGCTGAGGAAGAGCGGTGATCTGATCGTGGTGTATGGAATAGTGATCATGTGGAGAGCCAGATGCTTTTTCCCCAGGACTGAATTGGCTAGCACGAGAGGGCACAGGTGCTTGGCAGTAGGTACTGAGGAGATGTCAGCGGTAAGTTTTTTTTTCCACAGTGATGGTGATTGGGCTGCCGGCAATGGTGGTGGAGGCTGATACGGTAGGGTGTTTTCAGAGATTCCTGGACAGGTACATGGAGCTTAGAAAAATAGAGAATTATAAGTAACTCCAGGTAATTTCCAAGGTAAGGACATGTTCGGTACAGCATTGTGGGACGAAGACTCTGTATTGTCCTGTAGGTTTTCTATGTTTCTATGACGCTGGAGGAAGGTAAATTCTCCAGAAAGTGAGACATTGATATCAAGAAATATTCATCCGGTGATAATTATTTCAGGGTCGTTTAATCGATCAAAGGTCAGGCAAATGGTTGCAAAATCCAAAAATGAAAACGGCAAAATAATGATAATTACTATCTTAATTCAATGAGAATGCAGGACACTGCACGAAATTTCAAGCTTGTGAGGATGGTAGATGTGGATGTTCAATTGGAGTTGTCTAATGACACAGGTCTATTTACTTGCCAGAAAGTGTAGTTCTGCCAAACAAGCTACAATATTCCAAATGGCATCTCTCCTGTCATTCTCATCCTGAAAATGCTGTTTTTGTACTGTTCCAATAAAAATCGCAAACATTTATTGAATATCATCAAATCCAACTAACGGCTCCCATCTTCAGGAACACATATACAGTAAACTTATATTACGAAAGATATGTCACATCTGGAATATTCCAGTTAGCGAACAATTTCCTTCCACGCCGCTCTGCCATATTGGGAAATCGTGTACGAGGCAAGTTTCAACAGTGGATTGCCACTGCCTTTGGCCGGGTGAGTTTTTTTTTTAAGAGATCAACATCTCTCTTAACCCAGCAAAGATGGAGAGCGTGCAAGGGTGTCGGCTGGATACAAATCGGGACCTCTCGACCCGAAGTCCAGCACTGATGCCACTACGCCACCAGCGAGCTAACTGTTTATTACATTTTAGAATGAAAGTCTTGGAGATTTTATTTTGTCACGAAACTTGAGCTGCTAATTTGAGACATGTTAATAAATAATAACTTTCATAGCGTGTGCAACGTGTACCTAATAGGTATCAAATCTGATCTTTGCCAGTGCACAATGAATCTCTGTTAATGACAGGGAATGTTTTTAAGCGGTTAAAATGTAAAATATGTATATGTGTTCCTAAAGGTAGAATGACAGTAATTGTATTCACAGGGAGATACGATTTGGAATTTTGTAGCAGAGTTGGCAGAACAACACTTTCTAGCAAGTAAATAGCCCTGTGTCCTTGGATAACTCCAACTGAAAATCCTGATCAACCATCCTCAATGCGCTTGAAATTTGGTTCAGTTTCCTACATTCTCATATAATTCCGGTCGTAATCATCATTATTTTGCAGATTTCCTTGTTTGGTTTTGCACAATATACATTTACTTCATATTACCCGCTTAAAAAAAAAACTCCGTCATTAACAGGGAGTCATTGTACCCCGCTAAAGATCAGATGTGATACTTATTTAGTGCACCTGGAAGTGGCGAGAGAGAATCAATAGGAAGTGGAGGGACCACTTCGACCAACTAAGTGAGTATGTTTATGGAAAGAGATACCGAGGAAATGTTTGAGGTATACACTTTCCCAACATTTAAAATGTAATTAGACAGTCAATAGATAGAAAGGCTTTATCTGGATAAAGTCTAACACCAGAAGCAAATGAGGATATCTTAGTTGGTAGTATCCGCTTGGGTCGCCGTTTCTACGTCTGTTCACTAAGTATATTTCCTTTAGGAATTGGAACATTAATACCTTCTGGGATTTTGCACCTGAGTTGTGCTTTATTTTAGATTTCGTGCACTTGCTGTAATTGGATTTCTATCATATTTCATGGAGGGCAAATTATGCAATATCACAATGTTTACAAATATTTTGCTTGTCAATATTTAGAAGGTCAGTTCGAAGCACGGGACAGATGCGTCTGGATAAAACCTGTCCTCTCACCCTACATCTTTGCACCCAAGGAAGCAGCATCAATTTCCATACTCCGAAACGTTTTGTACAACTGTAGTGTGAGGTCATGTACGGGTTCTGTTGTAAAGAAAATATTTTAAAATCCATTTATTTTTCCTTTCTGATTAAACAGATGCATGAATTAACTCACCGTGGAAGTGTTGAACTCCGTAAAGAGCAATTTTTTTTCAGGATGGCATGCAATTTACTCATTATCCACAGAAAGTAATTCAGGGAAAGATAGATTGTAAAGATTACCTATCGGCCATTCCGTGATCTAACCAATTGAATACTGGAGGGGAATCACTTGCCGACAGCTAATCGCGCCAAAGCACATTTATGCAAACGCCAGGCTTTTGTTACCCATTTTTAGACATAACTGTTAAACACGAATGTGATGTTTGACAAATTTCCTCTTTTCTTTAAAAGATCGTAATAGAAAAATAAACGACATATAGCGTTCTTCCTTTAATTACAATTTTCCTCGGTGTGATCTAATCTGCCATGTTACGCTTTCATACATGTTCTGTGATGTTTTGTGTGTCATTCAAAAATATTTAATATCATGAGCATTTATCATTACAGATTTGGCTCCGCTACTGTTCAAATCAAGGGTTAAGATTTCATGTCATTTCATGGAATATAATGAACGTCATTTCAAGAGTGGCTGTTAAAGAACTGGGAAGATGTCTTCTCGAATTAACATGATTGCCGTTTAATCTGTCAGGAAATGTAGAGGAGGCCTGAGCCAAAATCACAGCAACGGAGCAGATTCAGCGTGGAACAATAACTTCCATAACAGACTACAAAATAATACAACAGTATAACATCAGAAGCCACAGCAAAACGACAAGCGGAATTAAAAGCCTTTTGCAACAAGATAAACGTAAGCAGGTCGAGTGAAAGCCAAAACACACTGGTTGAAGCGGATTGGTCTGATGAGTGAACAAAGATTGTGGTTGAGATGGGTCCGTTAGAACTTATTCATGAATAATTGATCCAAGATGCTGTACGAAAGAGGACATTGCTTACTAAAAGCTCATTAATCATTTACTTACCAACAGCAAGAAATGTGACGATCGTTACAACAGTAAGTCAGACGCTGATATCCTTGGAGATCATTCCTTCTCTGATGTATTTCAAACTCTGTCAATAAATTGGAATATTTCATGGGGTTTTGAAATTAATCTGCTTGTCATTTTCTGAAAATAATTTGCCGCGTTTCCGCGTCTAAAAGTTATCTTTCGCATTTGTGTGCATTTGTTTTAATGTTTCCTTGTAAAGGATGAAGTTTAGGCCAGAACATCGCAAAAAGGAACTGCGGAATTACCGGAATGTGACTTCTCGTGACCTGGACATTTTGAGCAGAAAACAATACATAGTATTACTGTTCACTCTATCGGGCACTTTCATGTTACTTAATATGACAGCATCTGAGAAATATTTTATCCCCTTCTTCCCCAGGAATTCAGGTCTCGACCATAATTCCCCCGGAAATCGGAAACATTCTGAAGCACATCATTTCCTCTGTAAACCTCGTTATTTCAGCGTTTATCCACATTAATTTCAGAGAAGAGCCAAATAACATGATAATGTCTCCATGCAGGATTATTCTGACATTGACCATGAAAAATGTAATTCACACTAGGTCGTCGTGTCTTTTGTAGTGTTCGGTACCATCTCATGAGTCTGTTACAACTTGCAGCATTGTATCAGAAATCCCGATTCTTATGCAGACAAGAGGAGTGACATCGAAACAAGGTGATTAATTGCACAATCTGTGTATTGCATCGAGTGATTATTCTGATTTTAATGTAACAGGGAAAAAAATCAACGAGCAAAATCGAAGGAAAATGAGCATCAAATTCTTGTTCTTCGCAGACAGCGACAGTAACAGAATCGTACGCCAAAGGATGAGAGGCAGAACAAAATTTAGAAACCCGAACGCATCCCACTATTGCACCTCACACGCACAAGCAGAACTCTCCACAATTCGGTAAGAGCGTAACAGACATTTAGCACAACGACTCAGGTTCCATAGCTTGCTGGATAACGGACCAAATGTCCTGACTACATCTCGTTGCGTGGCATTAATCAAGTATGAAATTCGACAAACATCAACGCACTACCGCGTGCGGTTTCAGCTTACATCCATGGCTGAATCTAAAGAAGAACATTGGCCCTAACGGCGATTGATTTGCTGCATTTTCGGAAACTGCTTTATTTCTATGTTTTACATCTCCCTTTTTCCCATTTCAAGGTTCTTTTGAAGAGCCTGAACTGAGGTTACAAGCTGACTTCGTGTCTTGGCGGAAATGGGATCGGCCCTCGTGGCCTCACCACCGGCCGCTTTTCGATAAACAAGAAATGTGGCCCGTAAGAGTAGCGTGCATTCCGGGTTCCGGATTTTCGTGGCCCTGGAGGTGAGCCGATGAAAGGCCGGTGCTGCCGCCGCCTGATGCGTCGTCGATGCAAGATCATACGTAGCGAGCTGGCTTCAGGCTGCTTGCCTAGAGACCATAGTCCTTTGGACACAGATCTCGGAAGAAGCAACGCAAGACTCTTTTCTGTTATGTTGAATAGTGGGCGAACGAGTAGTGTTAGAGGTACTGCAAGGTTGTGTCTTTCTTGATGCTTTGCTGCAGGCCTGAGTGCTCGGTGGTGGGTGACGATGCTTTATTTTTTAGTTGGGGTGGTTACTTTGCTGTTGAATGGGAGAGCGGGGCTAGGGAGAAGGGTAATTTCACGTTCTAACAACATTCTTTGGGGCACTTTTCTCTTTTCCTTTATGTTTGCGAATAATTTCAGGATGTATACATTGCTCTGACATTAAATGCACCTGTTCAAACATATTGTTTCTAATCTGCAGTGAATTCAGATGCGTTCTTCTGTATCTTTCTCACAAAGGAAAGCCTCAACACAGCAAGCAATCCTTAAAGCCTTCAGTGGACAGTTTTGAAAGGAGCTATACTCTTTCTATATTTAAACAAAACACGACGCTACGTTCCAGCGTGATGACATCAATGATCTTTCCAATTATACCAACAAGTCCACAGTCTCTAATTATAACACATTCCAAAAACAAACAAACAACATTTCTACGGCTCTCCTGTCTGTATTCCTTCCGGTCTACCATTTCGTTTGCATAAAGTCGACCTTCAGGAATTCACAAAATATCACCAGGTTTTGGGGAAATATCTGTCTGATCAGATTCCAAGTTCTTCCAATGATGACGTATTACAGTACAGAAACAACCATTTCGATTTATCCTATCTTCTACCCACGGAGATTTAGAAACCGCTCTAAATTCACCCGCCAGCCCCAGTTACACCAGGGAAGGTAGCCGCAGCCCACTCAATCTCTAATAAACCCCAGTCACGGCAACAATCTTGTCTACACCGTCCGTAAGCAAATCAGAGCTCAAGTGGAGAGTCATATAACGAGTACCTGCGATATGCTACTCGTATACCACTTGTTGTGGCAAGCTTTCTCGATGAGCTTCACCTCTGGGACTCTGGACAAACATCGGCAGTTGAATTCAATTGCCCTGTTCTGGCAGAAATGCTTCTGTCTGTCAGACGGACCGGGTGCAGGTGCTTCAAGTGCTGCAAGTGCATGACGCCTTGTCTTCCAGCTGTGGGTGATGTCTGCGAATCAATGAACATCTTCTGGAGTGTTGAGAGTCCTGCTTACCGGCGGTGAAATAACGCGAGAGTTTATCAGAGGATGGTATGAGCGGATTGACATACTCCCTTGGTATACGTTCATAACCGTTCTCCCTGAAGCTCAACATTACCAGGGTGTTGAGGTCACACAGCTCAATCTCCGTCTACCTCGACGTCCAGTCCATTTGCTTTCAATTTTCGATACCAATATTGCGACATGTATTGCCGTGAGGTTACTGATCAGAATCAGTGTGTTGACACTTGCTGCCCCGACTCTACCACCATCACGCTCCAACCACCCCCTCCCCGGCACAAGGTTACTGGGTTCACACATTATGTATTTGCTCACACTCCATATCTTAAAATTAAAGAATATTTTTACCCAAATTCCACCAACATGTCACCCTTGTGATAATGCGACACTCAACATGGTCCATGTTTATATGAAAAAAGCGGTGCTTGAAAGGCCACCCTATATACTCATCTCTGCCTATCTGACTTCTCCATAATATTAGTCGCAATATACCGGGCGCTGCTGGAAGTGGAGGAATCAGTCACGAGGATCATGACTGTATGGCCTAATGAGGTAATCAGTATTCCTCAGGATTGTGTTGCACGGACTAACTAGCACAAGCACAAGAAGGCCGACACAAGCAGTAAAGGTACAGACCTAGTGTAAAATGCCTTACCTGTCACCTACTGCATCAGTAAATTTGCCGACGGCAGTGCTACCCCAAGCATGGTCATCGTATGTCCGAGGCAGAAACTCTGGCTGAACTCAGAGCTGCGCTTATACTCAAAACCTTGGATGCTGTCTTCAAGTCTGGCTACAAAAAAAAAAAAATAGCAACAACAACAACAACAACAACAACAACAACAAAGCTCTCAGAATAGCCAAAAAGAATGAGAGCTCATCACAAGCACAAAAATAATATCCCGGCATATAAAAAAAAAACACTAGCACAGCGTTCTGGTAACGATATATAACTGGACATTATGGACATTATTGGGTTCGAGGAAACATGGCGCTGACACTATACTATGGCTGTACTATAGATCTGCATCCTTTCTATTGCTATTTATGCTATTTATTGTCGAAATCTCTTCGTTGCAGTGTCGGGCCAGCTGTGGTAATGATCTATTCCCTTACAGTATGGTGCTGACCAATCCTTGGTTTGGTGCCAGATATTTTGAAGGTTTGTGTCAACACAATACTAGGTTGGTGCTGCAACAGTCTGTGCCTTTACAATATCATGATGAATATGTTTATTAGATACAGATACAACTCAAAACTCGGATTGTACAGATCTGGGTCCTCAGCAATATGATTTGATAAATTTCTGTCTTTGCCTTCATGAAATATATTATTTCGATATATTCACAGACAAAACCTCTAGACATGAAATAATAACTTGCTCAGCAATTTACATACTCAGAATCCTTTCCTGAACGTTACACGGTAAGGTGGAATTCTCCTCAGTGTGGAGATGTCACTAGGCATGGATGTATGAAGTGGAAAAAAAAACGCTGTGATAAAGATCTCCATAATTGCCAATGGGACAATTAGAGGCAAGCAAGTTAAAAGAAGCCGGAGCAAAAGGATGCTTAATTAAGAAATGGGTAGGATGGCAGCATCAAACTAAATTACAGCGGAACTGATTAGATGAAACGATTATCTTTTCCGTAATATGGTGATCCGCGTTGACGAGAAGCTGTAAAACTTAATTAGAAGGCAGCATATTTGCGGGGAGCGAGTAACTAACGCATATGAATCAGCTTAGAGAGTGCTTGTGAAAGAAAAGAGTGAGTGATAAGACGCACTTTAGTTTGCAGCGGAAAGGAAGGAAGAATAAATTGTATACAGATTAAAAAACATTTTTAATATAATGTCGAAATTACTATCAGAAAGGGAACTTAACACTGAAGATGAAGTGTCTGCAGCCGACAGGAAAGTTGCTGGGCCAAAATCCCAATTTACAGATAAATAATTAACAGGGGCCGGATATGAATCAGGAGATGGGTGATGGACGTAGCGACGCAGCTTCGCATGGTTTATCGATGAAATTCAGGCTATTTACAAACATCTCCTACAACCAAGGAAACCAGTACTCTTGTCACTACTTCGACTCCCTTCCCCATTTGCGACCAGAGAGAAAGTCGCAATGGAAGCAAACAGGGAAGGAATCTGAATGAAGAATATAATATATAATATATAATATATCTTTTTTTACCTCAGACTCTGAGAAATGTTGATCATGATATTGGGACATTACTGCCCGCGGTTTATCACAGTGAGCCGTTACAGGCAACTGATCATCACAGGGCAGCGTAAAGTCTAGGTATGGCAGAAGAAAGGAAATTGATTGGACTGTGTTCCTATACGAACATATCAAAAGACTACAAGACAGAACAGTTTTATAAAGCCTGAGAATTACATTTGAAACTGTCGACTTTTCCGAAAATACAAGGATGGAGGACTAGGCGAAGAATTAACGTTAAGTTACTTTTGAGTATTAGCAGAGGATACCGCTAGAAGTGCTAACAAACGGTAAGCGTATCAGCAGCATACATAAAAACAGAAGAAATTAAGAAACAGGAAAGTTGTGGGATATTTCGCCCACCGAGATTGCTCCGCCATTTAATAAGGTCATGGCCAATCAGAATATGGACCTATCTCCACCTACCTGTCTTTTTCCCTCATTCCTTAATTCCCCTACTTTGCTAAAATCCATCCGACCTTGTCTTAAGTATATTTCCTCGGGTAGCCGGCGCTGCTTCATTGAGCAGATAATTCTGTCTATTCACCACTCTCTGGGAAAACATTTCCTCCTCATCCGACATTGCCGGATCATGAGTCTGTCCTCCTAGTTCTGGTTTCATATTCCAGTCTCTATCTTATTCCTGCCTCTATCTTATCCATCCCTTTCATAGTTGTATGCGTTTCTCTGCCATGTAGCTCCAGGGCACAGCCTTCAAAAGAACTCAGTATTAAGAAAAATAGATATGAAAGATAGAAATAGAGTTAAATCAGAAGATGCATGCAAACGAGTATCCGTTTGGCGACATCATCCTCTGCTCCTCCCTCCGATTATAAGGGAGGTAACACACTAAAGGAATATACCTTCACTTCGTCATTAAGGCGGTAAAGACCATAGTTCCGGAAAGGGGAGGGGGTTCTGTAACAAATGTGCAGTGTACAAATCTGTCACTTTAACAGTGATGATGGGGACTATTAAACATGATAATTTACAAAAATTATTTCATTTTATCGCCATCCTATCTTTGGTCAGTGATTGGAGCTGAGAAAACGTTTAAGTCGTTGGAGATTTGGTGACGTCGTGACGTCACCTTTTAGATATGTTGAATAATAATTTGCGAACGATACATAAATTCAGCGTCTATTTGATTTTGAGTGAAGTATTTCTTAAATGTTGTATGATTCTGATTATAGTTTATTTTTAATTGTTCAGCACGTAAATTTCTGCGATAATTTAAAGTGCGAATGGTTTGAGAAGGTAAAACATTGCATCAGGATTGGACCTTAGTGAGTTCAGTTGAAAGTGAAAGAGAGGTAATGCGTGCGTGAATGAACGTAAGTCTGTCGTGTGATTTGTGGCATTGTATTCCAAGGACGTTTAAATTAATATTCTTTAACAAGAGGATCTCACTGTCTGCAAACGTCTGCTTCATTGGTTGAAAATTTTTTTTAAGAACATGTGAATATCAGGGACCGATTCTTTTTCCG
This sequence comes from Hypanus sabinus, assembly GCF_030144855.1. NCBI lineage: Eukaryota > Metazoa > Chordata > Chondrichthyes > Myliobatiformes > Dasyatidae > Hypanus > Hypanus sabinus. The sequence goes on along the minus strand of NW_026781441.1, from coordinate 299,429 downwards.
AAGTTGTATAAATTCTTAATGTATCGGTGCCGCAATCATCCACATCTGGTTTACCTTTTTTCTTTGGAATATTTGATAGTTACTTTCATTCTAGGTGCTAACTGTTTATTCTATAAACGCCGGTTACCGGCGGCAGTTGTGAAGGAAGAAACGTTGGAGTTCAGATTTTTGTTTTCCCTTACCTGCGTATTTCTATTGATTTCTTTTGTTTGTTTGTTGTATTGATTTCAGAGGGAGACACGGATTCTACACCGCCCATGTGAAATCAAGGTTAAATTGATCGAGATACAAATGTACCATTTCCGGTACGATAAACCCGCTGTTGAAATGTAAATTGACACATGACAAACTCGTGTGTACTTAATTCGGGAATTTGACATTCGCTTTCTGGGCGACTGGTTCATTCGGAAAGCAACAAAGGATGCTGCTGAATATTTTGTAAAACTGATCTTGAGATGCAGAGCTCCAGTAGGGAAAAAATGTTTTGAGTTAATCGTAGCATTTGTCCTGTAATAAGTAAACGTGATTTTAGTTTAGATAGCGTGCAGTTTCACTGCGAATTCAATAATATGCTTTCAAAATTAACTCAAACTCAGTAAATTATCCAACTCTTGATGGATGGTCTAAGTAAAGCCTGTGTCTCAGAACACGATAATAGTAGAGTCTGTATATATTTGTAAAGTGTACTAAAGATTCCACTATCCTTACGGTGCATCAGTAGTCACTGTAACTCTGGCAGAATACACTCCATCCACGGCGTCATCGGCCGGTTAGCCAGTTCTGAATCTGCGCTGTCATGCTTCACTGGATCCCAGGTCACCTGACGTTCTGAAAGTGTGCACTTTAGGGAACACAGTCTAATACAAAATTAATATACACCATATCGGCTCTGCAGCTTCATCTGCCCATTTTTCACTTTTTCATGAAATTTATTCTAGCTCATAAGGGGCACACAACCATGCTGACTATCACCAACCAGAATACGTTTCTCCGTAAAAATCTGTCTCTAAGAAGCCTCTCCAATACCTTGCCCTCTGCTAACAGCAAACTCACTGGCCTCTATTTCTCAAGACTATCCGTATTAGATTTCTTGAACAAAGAATTAACATTTGTCATTCTCCAATCCTCCCGCACTATTTCAGTAGCCAGTGATGACGCAAATGTTGTTACCAAAAGCCTAGCAATATCTCCGCTCGCTTTCTCTAATTACTTGGATTGCATACCTTCTCGCATCGGGAATTGGTTTATATTCATGTATTCCCAGTTTCCAGCTCGTAATTCGAAGCGTCTGCATGCCTCAGCACACCTGCCGTTTTACACTGTATCCACATTCATCAAGGTCTCACTCACTGGTGAATACCGAAGCAAAGTATCATAAAGGATTTTCACACCTCCTGCACTCCAGACACATGTTTCCTATTTTATCACTTATTTCTCTCACTCTCCCTCTCGTTATCCTATTGTTTTTTCAGCTAGCTTAATGCGGCTATCTCATGCCTTCTCATGTCTTTAATCTTCTAAGTCCATTGATAAGTCCCTCTGGCTACTTTTTGACTTTCTATTGCCCTGCTAGATCCTTTCTTCCAAAACCTTTAGTATATTTATTTATTTTTCTTGATGATGTGTTCCTTATCCCTTATCAACCAGGGTTACTTTAACCCCCCTTTACTCGCCTCAATGAAACGAGCACATTCTGAACCCGATCAAGTGCTCCATTAACAATCTCCATAGTTCTCTTATGTATTTGAAAGAACAAATCGCTTCCCAATTTCGGTTCCCACGTTCCTACCGAATAGTATCAATTAAGTACATTCCATATTGTCTGCTGCTATCCCAGTGCAAGATATGTCGAATAGCTGTGCTCTATCGTTCTGAAATGCTGACACGCGGAGAGATCAGATACCTGACCCATTTCACATTCTGGTATTAGCATAAGATGGTCTGCTCACATTTCTGCCTGCCCGCTCCTTGTGCCAGGTCTCCATCCTGAACACATCTGAGCAATTGTGTCACATCTAAATTTTTTAAATAGAAGAATTACCGTGAATATTACTGGTGGCAACAGCCGTGTTAAAATGGCACCTGTAGAAAATCCATCTCCCGGTCTGTCACTATCTCTGTTTTGTTTTTGTTTTGCTGATGGGAGCTGTATAAAATACTCTGAAACAAGTGTGCGTTCCCTTCCTACTTCAGAGTTCTATCACGGTCTGGTAAAATTTAATGACACCACAGACCCCCCCTTTCCGCAGCTGTGATACGATCACACTCTCCATGTGCTTAAAATGCTTTCGCTTTAGTCTATTTAGTCTATCCCGCCAGTGACCATTTTGAATCATCCAAAAGTCAAGTCAAGTCGCTTTCAATTGTCATTTCGACCATATACTGCTGGTACGGTACACAGGAAAAACGAAACAACGTTCCGCCAGGACCATGGTTCTACATGAAACATCAGAAAACTGCACCAGACTATGTGAGACAACACAAATACTACACTAGACTACAGAGATAAACAGGACTACATAAAGAGCTCAAATCAGAGCAGGACAGTACAATATTTAATTAATTAAGCAAGACAATAGGCACAGTAGAGAACAAATTTCAATACAATAATAAATGATGGATATGTCAGTCCCCATTCTGGGTATTGGGGAGTCTGTTGGCATGGGGGAAGAAGCAGTAGCACAGTCTGGTTGTGAGATCCCAAATGCCTTGGTACCTTTTGCAAGGTGATGGAGGGTGAAGAGTCTGTATGAGAGGTGCCTGGGGTCCGAACAGTCCGGAAATCATTCCTCAAATTGTGATTGAATTGACTTTATTTCTTACATCCTTCATATACATAAGGAGCAAAAAGTTCTTTAGGTTACGTTACCGTCTGAACGTGCAATCTGCAATCCTAGTAATTGATACTAATTAATAATAAATAGTACAGATAAAGTAACATAGAAAAACACTCAAATCACCGTGAGATAATCCGTTTGTTGGCCTGGTAGATGAAGCTGTAATACCGTTTCCCGAATATTGTCAAATCTCTGCGATAGTTTGGAATTTATTCATTTCAGGATGATCAAGCACAGGATTGTTTGAATTTATCACATTTTTACCAAACCTACAGATGTTTTAAACCGTATATTCACAATCTCCGCTGGATTGCAATTGGCGTGGGCGTGATCCACACAGAGGGCCATTTAACGTAAACTCATACTTCAAACCATCCTTCTGCTCTTGTCTGAATTTCCTCTGTGTCAATGTATAGATACAGGTATTGGTGCACATACAGAGGAAATGAAAAATGACCCCAATTTGCTGTAGTATACATACTGAGGAACTGAAATATCTGTCCTGGTAATAGTAATTGTCTACTTGCCATTTCAGGGAATGCGCTACATAGGGCATCCAAAATAATATGAAATTAGCTGAAAATGCGAATAATAAAAACGTCGATTTTCTGCGGTTTTCCACCACGGTATCTTTCTGTTTATCGCTGCTCTGCAGGAGGCCTCTGCGGACTCTATTTGCCGCAATTATGTGTCTTACTGTTAACCCATTGAACACTAGAATTAAGCCGATTGGTAGCAACGGTGTGACAATGCTATGCAGTAATTCGATTCGTTTCCACACGAGTGAAGTGGTGTATTCATGTGTGTGGACGCAACGCCACGGCACGTTGTCAATGATAGTGTCAGGTTTAACAGCAAAGTAAAACGGGGCAATTCTCCCGCAGCTCACTATAACCACCGTCACCAGAACACCCGTTGCTGTTCTCTCAGTGCAGTATCGTTCCCCGAGCTTTCGACAACGTATTGCAATGAATCGACCGAAGGTAAAACTGAACGTAAACCAAACAGAAAGGTCCCTCGTCACAATATGAAATATCATTGTGAGAGCGCATACAGGAGTGATGAGCAGGGATCTGGAATAAATGTGGATATTATTGGTCTGATCCAGTATATCGAACATTATAACCGCCAGCAGATCCGCTGTTGCCATTCCAACCAGGTAACGGGTGATGCATTTGGAGAGCCCGCATTTTCCACGAGAGTCTCACAATCGCTGTTAAATTAACTACAAGAAATTTGGAGAGAAAGAAAATCAACAGAGAATTATCGTTAGATGCAAATGTCTGAATGAACACCATTTTTACATAGCAATGCAGAATATGATTTTTTTAATTTGCAAGTGAAAAGAAGAAAATCAATTTGTGCGGATTCTCCCCGTGCACTCCGGATGAACAACAATGGACAGAGTTAGCAGTGCGTGGGCGTCTTACCGATAGTTTAGAACCGGGCATTTGATTTCCACGACTCACGTAATGGTGAAGGTCGATCTTTCCAGAAACAACACCAATTCCATTATTTGAGGTGAAATCGCTGAAGTGGTTATTTGTAGTGAAGTAATGAGATTTAATCCATATGTTATAATTTAGTGGTTTATGGACCAACAGATCTGAGTGTCGATAATCGACTAGCCGGTCAGTTGAAAAAGCATCTGCTCTGGAAAAGCGACCACTGTCGTTTTAGAAAGCCCAGCAAAGTTACACTATTGAATTATGGCAATATCGGCAATAACTTCATTGACAAAATAAATAAATAAAATACCATCACATAGAAAAGACATGGACTCTGAATAAAGAATCTATGAGATGCTTGAATCCTCAATTCTGGAAACACACTTCAGACGAAGGTGGCATCCGTGCTCAGTAAAAGTGCAAGCAGTGCAGCGGATCAAAAGCAAGATGACGACGGCACCATACACATAGTGAACAGTTCCAGTATCTCACCAGGGATACCGATCGCTACAATTGCAGGAGAGAAAACGCCCGCGATGTAGTAAATCGCAGGATATCCCATATTCCGATAGAGGCAGCGTTCAGTTGTACGGAACAATCCAACTGCTCATATGTACTGGTGACTGGTTTTACGGAGTTATATGCAATTCAGAGCAATTCCACTGAGGCAATTAGTTTGGTTATCACATCTTCGCATTATGGAACAGCCAGCTACAAAAACATTTGTATTCAAGTGGTTTTCTCACTCTGTCACCCTACCATGAATTAGTATCTCCAAGAGATGTTACAAATTATTAACCTTTAAACAAAAGATATTATGAACGTTGACAGTGTACTTTCCAAGATATCTGACGCTGAAATGGGACATTTTCAAATCAGTGTTGTTTCTATCATAAACAATCACACTGAGCAATCAACATGGACAATCAACTTCAAACAGATTTATTTTGTCACACATCAGCGGATCACTTTCGCTTCTGACATTGAGTGCGGGATATCAGCTTGGCAGGTGAAATTAAGTACACTTTATTGAGAAGGAAGAGATGGTCATTTTCTTCTATCGCCTGTTCTAGTCATGTCGAGTCATCTGAATGACGAACGTCACAATATTACCTGATAACATAAATCACAATGAAATATATTGTACGGATGTTCTTCGGAGCATATAAAAGAGATCGAGAGCAATGCTCCAGGGACATTTCATAATAAAAACATATGCACCAACACGAATTCAGATGCAGCTTGTGGACGGATTGATGAACGTTTATTTGTCTGGATTATCAGAAAGTGGATGGTTGATTCTCTGACTCTGAGATGCCTACAGCAGGGATTGGTGTTATGCTCTAGGTTGGGGACGTTCTCTAGCCAGAAAATCTATCCAAACTTGTAATTTGATGTTGACTGGCTGGTAAATGCATTGACAAATGGCAGATGGAATTTAATACAGATAAACACGTGTTCTGCGTTGTGAGGAAAAATACGACACGCTAAAGCGCACTTATTGATTAGGTGTGTGCATGGAATTCACTGCCGGCACCGGTGTTGGAAGCGGATACAATAGTGTTTTTTAAGAACCTTTTAGACAGGTGCATGGAGTTTACAACAATAGAGGGCTATTCGCTCAGGAAGGCCTAGTGAGTTTCTGGGGCAGATTAGATATTCGGCACAGAATTGTGGACCTAAGGGCCTGTAATATGCTATAGAATTCTATGTTCTATCCTTTGAGTGAACCTACAACTAGAGTTCTTAGTCTTGGGGAGAAAGTTAAAACGTGCAAGAAATGTATGTAGCAGAAGCTATTTACTCAGAGAGTCGAACGAGTGTGGAAGGAACTGCAAGCGTAACCGGTAGATGCGGATTCAATGGTATCATTTCAGTGAACGTCGAGTAGGTACGTGGATGAGAGCGGGCCGGAGGTTGAAGCCAAGTCAAGCTAAGTTAGTGACATTGTCAGCGTGTGCAGTAATTGTTCTGGAAGAACAACATTAACATCAGTGCCGTCGCTACGGATATTATGAACTAGAACTAACAATACTCTGTGTCAAACTGAGGTGTCTGTTTGAATGACGAAGATCCGCCTGTGATCGTACCGCAATCAGTGTGTGTCCTTCGTGCCTGCTTGGTTTCTTTTTCCAGCTGTGCCTGTCCAGGAAGTGACAGAGATGGGGGTTCCTTTGCTGGGTCGAGAATTAGTGAAAGTGCAAAACTCTTACGTGCTCTATTTCTCTCTTAATGGAGCAATAACCTCATTTACACATTATTTCAAAATCCTTCGAAATTGTTGTCGTCTTTCCGTTTTACACAAATAAAGAACATAGGGGTCTGCAAGTGCGAACAGCAGCGCGTTGACTAAATGTCTTCACGCCTGTTGTTAATCTGATCGGTGATGCACAACAAGGCTTTCTTGCTTTTCTGCACAACCCTGCAGGAACAATGAAGCAGACACACACTTTGCAATGTATTCAGAAAACGTGTTTCTACCTGTTAAAATTTAACAGTTAACTGTCCGCTTAGTGTGACACAGGATATGTTAAAACACATTTATAATATTTGTCACGGCAAGAACCCGCAGAAAAGTGCAGAACAGAGCATAAAGCTACAGACATCATTGCACAGTAAGTGATTCAGTAAAAATACTTAACGATTCCAAATCGGACCATAACTCCAGCGACTGTATACAATTGGCGCATGTTTATGAACTTCCGATTCTGTTTCTACTGATCCGCTCAAGTGTCCATATTTAAATTCGAAGGGATAGTTGACCGAAATTAATTTCAGAAGACATGAGTATAAATGTACCTAATTCTGTATAGTCTTACAGTTGAAAATCTGTGTCCGGAAGTAGGGAATTGACAGAGATCTGAACAAGAAGGTTATCTCCTCCTCCTTCTAGAGTTTGCGTTTCAGGTTATTGCTCATCTGCAGAGACCGAACCTCTTTATTCTGTTGTTTGGAATGATTTCTGTCATTCTAGCAGTATTTACAAATTATTACAAAATATGGATATAAAAACTGTCTCGTGATTGTACACAAACATATAACTGAGCGTGTTCCGTGATTCTGTAAGTGCCAAACTATAAGGGGTTAACTTGATCTCATCTGGACTGTGATTAATCGGACCAGTGATGTGCAATAATTTCCTCTTGTTATTCTGCAGCGACTGACTGAAAACACAAAATATATACATATTTATTCGCAGCATACATATTTTTTCCGTAAAGGTTAAGAAAACCTCCCGTATATTTATATGTATATAGTGTATTTTAACAGTTATATTTACAATTTTATTCCTGGTATGATACTATGATACATCCGAGAAGCACATGTCGGTTGTGTAAAGGTGTAAGTACTGAAGACTCAGTTTTCTTATCTTTTCAGGTTGTGCCCATTATTTGACCCTACTGTTCACAAGCTGTGCCTGTTTTCGTCATTGAGTGTCTTTATCAGCGAACACAGTGAACAATATCCGGATTTATTTTCCTGCCTACTGACTAAGGCAGAGAGTGTAACAAGACTTGTAAATAAAGAACGCCGATTTTAATTTTGACATACGAAAATAAAAAATGTGCCGGTGCCTCGATAAATAAACACGGGCCAATGTGTGAAAAAAAAACAAGAGTGAATATCTCTCCTGAACACCCGGATCACTCCTGATATCAGTAAGGTAAAAATAACAACAAAAAACGATTTTAAATGACTGTACGTTCCACTGATGCTCAGATACTCGTTTGTACACTGACAGAACATCCATCTCCTCTGAACTGCAGAACCGCTAAAATCATGCCCATTACTCAAAGTTGAAAGGAAGTTCTATCCACATCAAATAGCCATCTCCGGCTCTACGGGGTACTGTTACGTACCCCGTAACTGGGTGTCTGATCAGCAGAGAGAGAAGTGTACTTTGTAGTCTGGTGGTACTATATTTAAAGGTGTTTGCTAATAAAAATAAGCAAAACCATATCAATAAAGCAAATATACATATAACACAAGGTAGCAGTAATAAACCTAAAAGTGTAGGAATAATAATAATAAGCAAAAATAAACAAGCTCTATCGATGTCTAGGGGTAAATGAATTGTCATAGAAAAATATAGTGGAGAGAGAGAGAGAGAGAGAGAGAGAGAGAGAGAGAGAGAGAGAGAGAGAGAGAGAGAGAGAGAGAGAGAGAGAGAGAGAGAGAGAGAGATGTAACAACTGCATTCAGGCAATCCTTGAATTATTTTTTTCTTATTCCGTCCTACCTTCGTGGTCATCCAGCTGTGACCTCTCCCTCCTTCTGCTAGACCGTTCTTCTGTGGTGTACTCGTCAATCGGGCATGAGTGGACACACACACGTCCCCCCACCGGCCCTGCTGAAACACTATGAGTTTTACTCACCGATCTCCTGGTTCTGTCTCCGAAGCCCCCACCTTTATTGTGGGTTCCAACACACAATCAGTATCGGCTGGTGTGCCTGAAGGGTGTCTCTCCAGACCTGTCTTTTATCCCTACCAGCTATACATCAATCCTGAATGACTGTGTCCATTAAGTCAAGCCACTCCTACAGTCCACTGAGGAATGTTAATAAGTAAACTATTGTCCTTGCAGCGAAACAGTAAATAATTCAAAAGGATTCACAATACAGTTAATCAGCAATTTCCCTTTCTCTCTTATCGGCCGCAGATGTTCTTGCTTGTTTTTCGTCTCTCTTGCTGATGGTCAGCAGAGCTACGGTAATAGTTCGAGGTTCTCGGGGGGGGGGTGGTTAACTCTGTATCCCCTTGTCCATCAGGTCTGTTCGTCACTCATAACACCCCCATCCTTCTGGGAATTTTCACCAGGGGGAAAATTAACTAATAAACACATGACTGAGCTAGAGAGTTTAACAAAATACAGAAGTTGTCTTAACTACAAGAATAATACTGATGCACGTTCAAATTAACATCTAGATAAACAATCAGCAATAACATTATTATTCTCCTTTACATGTTGTATTTTAATATTAAATTCCTGTAACAAAAGACTTCAGTTTAATAACCCCCTATCTTTATTTTGCAGAAAAAACTAAAGGGTTTGTGTTCTTAGCTTTGGTGTATATTACAAAGTGTGAACCAATACTTGTGTGATTATAATTTAGAACATTACAAACGTTTGTGCAAATATTAATCTCTGTTTTAATTTTAAACTTACCATTCAAGCAGTCAATCTTTCATGGTGCTTTTATCTTTCACATGCTTTGTCAATTTACCTCAAAACCAGATCCTGTTATTCAAAGTGGCATTAGGTCAACATTTATCCCTTTTTCAATTAACTCTCACGTGGTTAGCTTGCTCATCAGTGTGGAATAGTCCATCACAGACTCCTTTCACAGGAGCTATCTCATCACCAATGTTTTCTAAACTAAGCCCATTTGCTGAACTTCCACACAATTCTTTATTTTTAAGTAAGTCATTAATTTTATCTTCATGTTCTTTCATTCTATTTGTTTTCAGTTTAACAGCTGGAGATGATCCCTCTTGGTCAAACCAACATTTTCAGTTCTGCTTCTTCAAATCACATACTTGAATAACTTCAGTGAGTTATCTATCTTTAAATTTCCAAACAAACTGTAATTGCTTAACAGGCACCTTGTTAAACAGCCATTGTTTAGTTGACGGTCCTTCCCCTTTTGCCAATACTTTTAAAACCAATTCAGACTTTAAATTTTCATTATTCAATTTAGGAACATCACCTTTCCCCTCTCCTTCAATAATAATAATATTCACATCACCAGCTTTCATCTCATCATTAACTTTTAACACACCTTCTAACACAAACAACTGAGAATTCTCACTTTTCACTGGTACCAAGGTTACCGATACCTTCACTGAACCAACTCCATCTGACCCAAAAGGACTGCATTTCTTTTCAGCTATATCAGATTCCTCAGACTTTTCATAAGTTTCACTGCTAGGTTCAGTACCCTGTGCATCCACACCCTTCGCATCCTGAACACACGTAAACGGGACATCTACCTCTTCCAGGCTTTCAATACCAGTTCCCTTTTCAGATTCTAAGTTCCGCTGATCCTCCCAGTTACTTTCTGGGCAACTCCCATCCGGAGTAATCTCAACCCTGCGGGTTAAAACAACCTCGTCTCCTAACCCAGCAGATTCCCTCAAGGTAGCGGCATCGTTTTCATCTAGGACAGCTCTTACATCATTATCGAGAACACATTTAAATTATTCAACTGCAAACTGCTCTGTCAAGCCATACATATCATCTGTGTCCAACCCTGGACCTTCTAACTGTCATATCTGTTTCTCATCTTTACTCGGTGCCTCAATAACCTCCTTCCTCACTCCAAAATGAATGAAATTCAAAATGTCGTTCTGATAGACCTTTGGAACCACCACCTGGTGTACCACCGCCCAGTGCCCATCGACTGGCGCCATGATTGGCCTCCACTTCCTCATTAACACTCCCTCCTTCAGGTAGCGGCCATCAGGTTCCCTATAATTTTCTGCCTCAGAAAGCGCTGACTGTATCAACGCCACAAGCTCCTCATCACATCTCTGTTCCTTTATAAATTCCCTCCTGGCTAAGGATAGATCTAGCTCCTCCACAGTGTCCGGTGTTCACTGGCCGTCCAGGCATGAACTCCAGCGACTGGAGCAATGACCACAGTTGCAGTGAAACTCGCCACCTCAGAGTTCCCGGGCGAAGCAGAGATCAGTTTTGCAGAGAAGTAAATCTCCCCGTATGTCACTGTCCTTCTCTATCTCTTTCCATTCGCTACTTGAAAGACTGCAAATAACGTCCTAACTCCTTACTCAGTGAACTGACTGTGAAGGTTAATGTGATTAGAGATCAATAAGAGCCGATCAGCACGTGAAGCCGCTTTCCTTGAATTATCCACCTGTATACCTAGATCTGTTTTTAAATACTGCACACTTAAATCCACCTATTCGGTATCTGCTTCTTAACTTGTTGTATCTTTCTTCACAATGCAGAGCGCCTCACACTTTTCTGTATTAAATTCCATTTGCTATTTTTCAAACCATTTCCCAACCACTCAACATCAAGCTACAAGCTTGGATAGAGTTCCTGGCTGTACAAAACGGCCCCAACCTGGAATTCGTCCGCAATTTTTCTCATTCTGTTTTCTACATCGACATCTAAATTATTAAAACATAAGGTATATAACAACGGACCCAAAACCAGTCCCTGCAGTAGACTTGTCAAAGTCAAAGAATCAACCTTCCACTCTCTGCTACTCCAGAAAAGAATGTTCATCATTCCGTCCACCAACCGCAGCAAAAGTCGTGTGGGCGCGCATTTTTTTTTATTATGAAAGGTCACTAGAATGTTTTTGTCCATCTCTTTTATATGCCGAGAATTACATACATACACAATGATTTATTGCGAAACATCACGGCAGCTGTCACTGTGACTTCAGTAATTCAAATGACTCAAAATCACAAAAACGAGCGAAAGAAATAAAATGATCCAAACTTCCCCTTCAATAATGTGTACTCCATTTCACCAGCCGAGCTCAAATCCCTCCCTCAATGACAGAAGTGAATGTTCTCCTCCAATATGACAAAATAAATGTATTGATTGTCGATGTTGATGGTTCAAGATGGAAGCCTATGTTAAGAGCAACATTGATCTGAAAATGTCTCATTTCTGCAGCTGAAGCCAGGTGTCTTGAAAGTTAAGTTGGCAACGTTCATATTTTGTTTAAAATTTAATAACGTAACAGCCCTTTGGGACACGACTTTGTGGCACGGTGACAGAGTGAGAAAGAAATAAATACATTATGTCATTGTTTGTGTAGCCGGTCGGTGCTAATGCAACTCATGTGATAACTACAGTAATTGCCCTACTGGAATTGCTCTGAATTGTATATAAATCTGTAAAACCGATCACCGGTCTGTATGATCATTTGGAACTTTCCGTAAACCTAAACACTGCTTCTGACGGAATATGGGATATCCAGCGATTTACTACATCGCGGGCGTTTTCTATCCTGCAATTGTAGCGATCGGTATCCCTGGTAAGATACTGGAACTGGTCACTCTATGTATAGTGCCAACCTTTTGCTTTTATTTCGCTGCACTGCTCGGAATTTTAGTCAGCAGAAATGTTGCCCTCGTCTGAAATGTATTTACAGAATTGAAGATTCAAACTTCTGAGTTTTCCTCATTAACTTTCCATATATTATCGATGTAGTGTTTTTATTTTATTTTCGTTATTACGTAGGTGCCGATATTGCATTACTTTGTTTTACTTTGCTCGGCTTTCTGAAGAGACAGCGGTTGCTCTTCCAGATTGGAAGCTTTTTCCTAATGACCGGCCATTTGAATATCGACACGCAGGTCTGTTCTACCATAAGTCACTAAATTATAACTTATGCTTTAAACCACATTAATTTCACTACAAATCATCCCTTCAGCTGCTTCTAATAATGGAAATAGCGTTGCTCGTAGTAATGTTTACTAGAGCGATCGACCGCTCACCGGTAGGTGAGTCGGGGAAATCAGGTGCCTCATACAAACCTGTCGGCAAGTCGCCATTCTAATATGGCCCTCTAGCCGGTGTGCACCGATGGAGCAAACAGTCATTGAATTTCTGTTTTTCACTTCTAAATAGCATACCCTTCACAGCACTGAAAGAATGGTGGACATTCAGCTGGTTGCATCTAACAATAATCCTGTTTTATTTTTTTTCAAATGTCGTCTAGTTAATTTAACGGCGATTGTGATCCTATCACGGGGAAAATGCGGACTCTCCAAATGCTTCACCCGTTACCTGGTGGGAATGGCAACAGCGGATATGATGGCGGTTATCGTTTTCGTTTTAGTGGGACAGATCAACAATATCTACCTTTATTCCAGATTCCTGCTCATCACTCCTGTATGCGCAGTGACACTTCTGTTATCTGCTATGACGAGGGACTGTTCTGTTTGGTTTACGGTCAGTTTTACCTTCGATCGTTTCATCGCAATATGTTGTCAAAAGCTGCGGGAACGATACTGCACTGAGAGAACTGCAACGGTGGTTATGGTGACCGTCGTTATCGTGAGCTGCGTCAAATGTGTCCCGTTTTACTTTACCATTGAACCTTACGTCATCATTGACAACATGCCATGGCGCTGCGCCAGAACGCATGAATACTCTACTTCACCAGGGTGGAAAGGATATGAATTGCTGGACAGCATTTTAACACCGTTGTTACCTATCGGCTTAATTCTAGTTTTCAATGGGTTAACAGTAAGACATATCATTGCGGCAAATAGAGTCCGCAGAGGGCTTCGGAACAGCAGTGATAATCAGAAAGATACCGAGGTGGAAAAGCGTAGAAAATCGATGATTTTGTTGTTTGCAATCTCAACTAATTTCATATTATTTTGGATGCCCTATGTAGCTCATTCTCTGAAATGGCAAACGGAAAATTTCTTTTACCTGAACAGATATTTGAGTACCCCGGTATTTATACTACAGCAATTTGGGTTCATGTTGCAATTTCTCAGTATGTGCACCAATACTTGTATCTATACACTAACACAGCGAAAATTCAGAAAGGAGTTGAAAAATGCAATGAATTATGTGTTTACTTTAAATGGCCATTTGTGCAGATAACGCCCATGTCTTTTTGCAATTCAGCGTAGTTTTTAAATGAAGCAGCTTTAACAATGAGTTGTTTAGCAAATATGTCATAAATCCAAACAATCATGTGCCTTGACATCCTTCAATCGCGAAATCCACGCAGGATTGCACACTTCATAGAGTTCAAGTAGGAATCTAGGGAAATACAGTATTCAATGAGCTGGCGGAATTGATACATTATTTGTCAAATTCCAACCTATCGCAGAGACTTGAAATCACCAGGGGCGGAACGACGTCAGGACTTTTCTGGGTTCAGACGTTTCAAAATGGACATAGTCAGTGAAACAGGTGAAACAAGGAGATGACGATGATCTCACATCTGCAGAAAAGAAGGACACTGTGCTGGGATTGTATGTTAATAGACTGTGTGTAGAATTGAAAAGTAGGAAGGGAGGAAATAAACACTCGTTTGAGAATATTCTGTACAGAGCTCCCATGAACAAAACGAAAACAACAGATGGATATAATGGACAGATCGAGAGATAGATTTTGGACAGGTGTCACATTAACAGATTTGTTGTCAGAGGCAATTTAAACTTTCCTAATTGTCATTGGCACTTCCTCAGGTAAAATGTTTAAATATGACAGAATGTCTCAGTTCTGTCCAGGAAGGAGTCCTGGCACAATAAACGGACAGATGCATTAGCGAACTGGATCTAGTACTAGAAAATTAAACTGATTACGTGACAGAACTCTCCGCGAGTCGTCATTGCAGAAAGATAGACCACAACACCTCGACATTTACTATAACCTTCCACTCGGATAGCAGCAGACGGTTTGGAATGTATTTAATTGGGGGAGCGCGAATTCTGCTGCTACTGGGCAGGAACTTGTGGAGGTAAATTGGGAAATGTGTGCTCATGGAAATGCGCAGCTCAAACGTGGAGATGGTGCAGGGAGCACTTGCATGGGCTTCAATTCAGGCTTGTCCCATTGACACGCGTATCGGATGGAAGCCGAAAGTAACTCTGGTTGAGAAGTGATATGTAAAATCTCATCAAGTGGAAAAAGGAAAGATACTAAAGTATCAGGAAGGAAGCATTGCGCAGGGATATGGACATTCACAATGTATTCAGAAAGGAATTTAGCAATAGAAGAGTTAGAATGGAAGGCCTTGGAGAGTCCCATTAAGTACGTGAAGAACAGAGAGGTGACGAGAGAGAGGGTGGGGCTGATCAACTATAAAATGGGAGCATGTGGCTGGAGCGCAAGAAGCTATTGCAGATCCTTAGTTATACTTTGCTTCCCTGTTCACCAGCGAGCGCGACCTCCATGAAAGTGGACATATCGTAAAATGAGAGATGTGATGACACTTGCCGACTCTGAGAAGGAAGTTACGCTGCAAGTTTTGAAAACATTAAAATACATAATTTCCCCGTAGCAAAAGTGTTATACTACACGTAATTAGAGAAAGAAAGCAAAAGGATTAATGGGCTTTTGTACATGGCATTTGCCTCTTCAATAAGCATAGGATTACTACGTGGTGATTGGAGGAAGGCAAAAGATCCCGTTTTCCCCTTTTTGTCGAGGAAGTGCAATAATATTAACGAATGGCCTTTATTGTGGACAGTTGTGGTCACCGGATTATAGGAAAGATATCAAAAAATAGAGAGAGTACAGAGAATATGTATTAGAATGTTACCCGGGTTTCAGCACCTAAGTTACAGGGAAAGGTTGAACAAGTTAAGTGTTTATTCTTTGGAGCATAGAAGCTTGAGGGTGGACTTGATAGAGGTATTTAAAATAATGAGGGGGATAGATAGAGTGAAGTGGATAGACTTTTTCCATTGAGCGTAGGGGAGATTCAAACATGAGGACATGATTTGAGAGTTGGGGGCAGAAGTTTAAGGGTAACACGAGGGGGACTCTTTACTCATAGAGTGGAATGCTGTGTGGAATGAGCTTCCAGTAGAAGTGGTAGAGGCAGGCTCGGTACTGTAATGTAATGTAAAATTGGATAGGTATATGGATAGGAAAGTTATGGAGGGTTATGGGCTGAGTTTGGGATAGTGGGAAGAGGTGAAAGTATGCGTCGTCACGGACTAGAAGGGCCGAGATGGCCTGTTTCCGTACAGCTATTGTTATATGGTTACATGATCTCTTCCAGGTGATTATTGGTATTGCGTTTAAATGGCAATTTGATGACAAAAGTTGTTATCAGCATCAGGGATGATGCCTGGGCATGTCTAGTCTGAATTGCAGCCACACCACCCTGTCGCCCTCCCTCTTCATTGATTAGTATTCATCCAATCAGGTTTCCGCTGTCCCAGCTTGTATACAATATAATTCCAGTTCTCACATAACTGAAAATATTTATCTTAGTTATTTTATCTCAAGTTTTATTTCATCAGGCAGTCCTAACATCCATCGGCGCGACAGAGTAGTTTTGCGCTGACGTAAACAATTCCTTGACCTCTGCGAATACAATGTTCTGCTGCCACCGATTTCTCCGGGTAACCCAAAAGGAAACACATTTTGTGTTCATTCATGCGGGTTTCCACGGTGGGACACGCCTGCCTGAAACACGCTGCTACACAGTCACAGGGAATTCTGTAAACGCCAGCCGCTCATGTGTCCCAGGTTATGCTTGAATAAAATATGCTTTGTGCTTCCTTACGGGAATGTGCATAGTTACGAGAGTTACAGGCCAGTGAGTCGCTCATCAGCAGAGGGCAGGTTATTGGAGTAGAATTTATGAGTATCTGGAGAAAACTGTCCTGGTTGGGGAGAGTCATCCCTGTTTTGTGAGGGGCATGTCGACCCTTACGAACCAGATTGATTTAAGAAAATGTGGAAAAGATAACAAACAGATGACGTCAGAACAATGTATGTGGGGTATATTACTTTTGCAAGGTGTTTGGTCAGGTTCCCCATGGTACCCCGGGTTCCTCATTCAGAAAGTCAGATGGCATGGGAACTAGAGAAACCTGTCTCGGTGTATTCAGAATCGGCTCACCGTTATAAGGCAGAGCAGTATAGTGGTCAGTGATGCTCCACGAGAAATGTATGAACTTTCTACACTTTAGAACAATGTCTCGACTCTGCTGTTGCAGTGTTCTGAGAAACAGACTTTTATTTGACCGTTCTACAGAACTTGGATAATTTATGGCTGAAACAGCAAAATTCTGAATTTCTGATTGCAAATACACGCTATCTAAACTGAACTCTCGTTTACGTATTACAAGGCAGATGCTACGACTGCATCAGAACAATATTTTCCAATGGAACCCTACAACTCATAAACAGCATTCCAAAACCTCAGCAGCATCCTTTGGTGTTCTCCAAATGAACGAGACTCCCAATATGTGAATTTCAAATTCCCAATTCAAGTACACATGAATTTGTCTTAATATCAGTTTACCTTTGAACTGTTGTTCCATCGTGCCCCGAACAGATATACTCATATCCCGATTCCTTTAACCTTTATTTCACGTGGCCAGTGTGGAATCTACAACCCCCTCTGAAATCAACAGCATTGCAAAGAAACAAAGAAAAAAACCTAAATACGCAGGTAAGACAAAACAAAAATCTAGCCTTGGACGTTTCTTCCTTCAATACTATCGCGCAGAATTGGCGTTCAATAAATAAGCTGTTAATTCCCAGAGAGAATATCCTTATCAAATATTCTAAGGAACAAAGGGGAACCAGTTGTGCGTGGTTGCGATCCCCACGCGCAAAGTGTTTGTGCAGTTTCAAAAATAAAAGTAGCTTCTGAAATTCGCATGATTTCCTCAAATTCATTTCACCCGGGGAAGCAGACATTTGCAATGAAATCCTATTGTGAACAAAAGGATTAATTCAAACATTGTCTCAAAATAAACCTAACATTACCACGACTGCCTTCCGCTTCTTCACGTACGAAATACCTGTCTTACTCTTTCAAGTGAACTCACACATGTCGAGTACTTGTGCAATATTGTATATTCTCAATGCATTCACACCTTACTATATCGCAGGACACGTCATACTTTTAAGTGTAAAGCTTCACCTCCATGCTTCGCTATTTCACGTGGCCAGTGTGGAATCTACAACCCCCTCTGAAATCAACAGCATTGCAAAGAAACAAAGAAAACAACCTAAATACGCAGGTAAGACAAAACAAAAATCTAGCCTTGGACGTTTCTTCCTTCAATACTATCGCGCAGAATTGGCGTTCAATAAATAAGCTGTTAATTGTAAGAGCAGAGGGATCAAACAGTACCAATAACTTTCTAAATCTTCAGTTCTGCGAGACACAAAAAATCTTTACCAAATATATGTTACCTCTGGCTCTAAAGTTGCTCGATTTAATGCTGATTTACTATGGCCCTTTATACACCATTCATAGATCTGACGTATATATAGTTGGTTGCTTGCCGCTCATCTGGTTATATTTGTTTTGTACGTTTAGCGGCATCATCTGTTAATATCCTGACGTAGCCTAACGGATTCTTCAATCCTTTATCTGATTACCTATCGTAGTATTTTCGGCAAAGTCGAATGTTGAGTTTGCAATGTGCTTTATAAGTTTGCTATGAGTTATGGCATTATAATCTGTTTGCTGGAAACACAGTTTAACCGATTAATTTTCCTCTGCGATACCTCGACCGTGGAACACTCTCCGGTGATCAGTTGGCGGTAGCAGCTCACTATGATCGTCCACAGGGACGAATGTCCCAGAATAACGAACAAAATGTCTCAGATGCTGAAGCACGAAGGAAGTGGTACAGGTTCTATTATTGCCACAGTTTCCTGTCCCTATTTCCTTACGTTGCGATTTCTCTCTGGTCACAAATTAGGAAGAGATGGGAGTATTGACAACGACAGCAATACTGGGATCTTCCCTTCATATGCTGGCTGCAGATGTTTGGAAAGTGGCTGCCTATCATCGTCATAAGCTAACGGAGCTGCGTCACTACGTACATCACAAACATCCCCTCCTACTTCAGATTCAAAAATCAATATTATTTCTCTCTGAGTAGGCAGGTTGGCCGGCAGATTTAGTGGCTTCATATGATCTCTAGTGATACGTTTCAGTTTCTGATAATGATTTCAGTCTACATTTTCCACAATCCTTTCATTTCGTTACAAGCTAACGTAGTTCTTATCGGTCACCCTTGTATTTAACAAGCTCACAACAATTGATACAAGTGCTTCATTTCCACGCCCCTCGCTCCAACCCTCCTCGTAAATAAGCTGCTTCTCCTTAAGGTGGACCTCTTCTCTTTCAACACGGGTCACCACATCAGGGAATGTTTGATTGCTTCTTGTAATCAGTCTTTCTTTCCTTTTGCTTGCCGCGGACCTTCTACTCTATCCTCAATTAAGGACCCTTCTGCTCTGGCTTTGTTTAAATTCTTTGTCTCACATCTTCCCGTGGGCTATCATCTCAATCAGCATTACAGTGTGTTTTACTTTCCTCTATACCTCCATGGCGAGCTTAGGCTCTACATTGAGGACAATTCCATATAAGTACTTCTTCATCAGTATATTAAAAAGGCAATTTCTGAGTGAGATATTATAGTTATGGCTGAAAATAATTTCGCAAATATTGTGTGAGAGAACCAAGCGGCTCATGAATTACTGGAGAGTGAATTTACTGAGTATGTTTGTTTTTCTTTTGACCCAATATGTTAACTCACCAATTGGAGGGGAGGTCTGTCCTGATTAGGTATTCCCTAACGACCAGGATGGAATTTGAGTATGGAAATTGTTAAGACTTTAGGAACAGATGATTATAACTTTGTTAGTCAAGATTTTTATTCGTTAAAGTGTATCAGTAAACGGTAAAACAATTAAATTAAATTTCAGAAAGACAAATTTTGTGCAGATGTGGCGAAGACTTTAGAAAGTAAACTGTAAGGAAGTGCTTGACGTTGAGTCAGTTGAGGAACAATTTGGTCTATGTAAAGTGGTACTACAGACAGTGCCGGAAACGTTCATACACAAGGTTGGGAGAAATAATAAAAGCAGTAGATCATACTTCAAATTTCAAAGTAAAATTTATTATCAGCGTACATACATGGCACCACTTACAATTCTTCTTTTTTCTGCGGGCATACTTAGCAAGTCTACAAATGAACACGTGGATGAACAGATATGTATATATCTTCTTATATATGAATAAAAGCTATATAAGATAAATTACAGCTATATAAGAAATATTGAAACAACATAGTAACGATGTTCACCGTCGGGCATATGAAAATATGAGAGCTCGGGTGAACAGGGAAATTTGGATTGCCAGAAAGGCAGATTGAGAAGGATATTGCCCATAATGACAAGATTGACCGCCAAGAGAAATGTTTCAATAACTTAATATTAAAATAAAGTTTTATGGAGTATCGAAGTGCATGAGGAATAATAG
This sequence comes from Hypanus sabinus, assembly GCF_030144855.1. Classification (NCBI taxonomy): domain Eukaryota; kingdom Metazoa; phylum Chordata; class Chondrichthyes; order Myliobatiformes; family Dasyatidae; genus Hypanus; species Hypanus sabinus. Next base: position 279,169 of record NW_026781441.1, on the reverse strand, counting down.
AGAGATGTTAAATTATGCTGACAAGGACATAGCGTCTACTGTTAACTCACATTTTGCGGAAGTATTCACCTGCGAAGATATTAGCAATAAGACAACCTGTGGAAATAGCTTTGTTTAAGGTGAATTAGAGGTAGTAGAAAATGAGGTCCTGCTACAGCTCATAATGTGAAAATATAATAAATTTCCAGGACAAGCGTGCATATCCACGGGTACTGAAACTTTTTAGTGATTATGTATGCCAACCCCAGATATTCATTTTTTTTCAAAAGTAATGGACGACTGCGGAATTATTTACGGACTGGAAAGAAAATAAAGTTGTCCCTGCATATTGGAAAGGTGTCCGTACTTAAACTGGCAAGAATAGGCCAGGAGGCTTAACGTGTATCGTAGGTAAGAGGATGGAAGCAATTAAAAAAAAAATGAGATGCAAATACAGCTGATAAAACCAGAATGTTCGCAGAAAGTCTGAATTGGTTCAGAAAGCGGTAATCATATTTTACCAATATGCTGAAGTGCTATGAAGAAGAAAATAATTCTTTACAACATTAGAGCGGTTGATATTCTCAACTTAGCTTTTCAGATGAGGGGAATAATCAGATTCCAGGAGGTAGGGAATCGGAGTAAAGCGTGCGAATGGCTGAAGTATTGGCTCAAAAGCATAAAACTATGGGTTACGGTGAGAGGGTCATTTTCACACTAGGCGTTGTTAAAAGTGGGATTTCGCGGGGATCCGTTTTGGGACAACTGCAGTTTTTAATTTACATTAATGATTTGGACAGACACGTCGAAAATAAAATTTGCCGATTACGCAGAATTAAGGGCACTGGCTGATTACAGTCAGGCAACTGAATCAATACAGTCAGATCCAAACAAAATGCAGATGTGGGCAGATAAATGTCAGAATACCTAATGTTAGTAAATAAAATTTATTGTATTTAGTTAGGAGAAATATTAAATATAAATATACAATAAGGGTCTTGAATGGTAGAGTGCATGGTATGAGAAGGATTTCAGAGCAGTGGTAAACTGCTTACTATCAAAATCTGAACAATGCACAGAAACAATTAGTAAGACTAGTTGGCACGGAATGGAAGGGCCGAGATGGCCTGTTTCCGTGCTGTAATGGTTATATGGGTATAAGACAAATGGAATGTTGGGCTATATAATGCACTCAGTGGAGTTCAAGTCCAGAGACGTTTACCATGAGGTGCATAATGCGATTGTGAGGCCGCACCTTGAGTACTGTATAACATGAGGATCTCCATCTTGTGTAAGGGATGTCAAGACACTAGAAACAGTTCGGAGAAGGCCGAATAGAAGCATCCCATGTCTGTAGGGTATGAGCTATCAAGAGAGATTGAAGTAATTAAATCGTTTAGCCGAGATAGCTGTAGATTCAAAGGAGACATAATAGAGGTCATCTAAATCATTAAATGCACAAGTGTTGTGGATGTCAGCTGCTGTTTTAAAAAAAATCCATTATCAAGGACACCGGGTCATAGGAAGAGACTGGCTAAAGGGTAAGTTCATATAGACATCTGGAAGCACTTCCTGTAGTGTCTGTACAAACAAAACGGAGCGAATGATTCTCCATCGCGAAATATGAGGAATACCCAAATTCTGTTTGCAAAGTAGATGGGAAGGATTCGTTTGGGCAAAGCGATTTCGAATTGTTTGGACCTTCTACAAGCCATAAGTTTCGTGATAAGATGACAGCAACAGGGAAGATTGAGAATGAGGAAAGGGGAAAAAAAGATGTGAAATGCAGGTTAGGGCCGTTGTAGAAAATCAAAACCATTAGGAATGCCGGAAACATTAAGAGATTAGCAGTGAGAAAACAGCTTATTGCGCTTGTTGCTTACAGCGTGGAATCATGCTGCTAGAAAACAGAACGTAATACTGCATCAACGATTTCACTCCCAATATCCGCTTGCTTCGGTCGTTCAATTCCCATCGAAAGAGTAAGCATACTAAACACTTACAATGTGAGGGAGGGAGGGCCAGAGAAAACAAACTAATAGTAGAGCAGAGAGAGGGACAAAGGCAGACCAGACTGATAGTGGAACCCAGAGAGGAACAAAGGGAGACTACATTGTCCCAGAATGGAGGATTCAAGCATCTGATAGGCCTCTAAGGATTGTCGAAATACATTTTGAATGATGTGAGAGTGGAAACCTAAAACACATCCTCGGGCAGCTATTTACATAAACTTACCCACTTAATTGGTCAGAATCGTCCCTCCACTTCCTATTATTTTTATTTTCTCTCTTCACTTTAAATCAATGTCCATTAGTAAGTGATTCTCTGCACTGTTTGTTACTGGTCAGTCGGCTGTGACCAGTATTATTAGCCCGGTCAGTAATGGGCCTGGATTACGAGTGTCGTCACCAACATGGTCAGCAATGATATTGCCAGTGTGTGCGCAGCAATTGTTCTGGGAAAGCAACAATTAAAATATTCTTCATGACTGGAAACCGCAATAAAGTTCGGTTGTATAATATCAAGCTCTACCTATCATTGCACTATAAGTGAATAAATGACAACACTTCACGATTCCCAGACCATTAGTTGTAGTCACTGAATACAAGTGGCAAATGTTTAAGCAATCCCCGATTCTGTTTCCTCGGATCCGCATACGAGTCCAGAAATGCAAGGAGCTGAACAAGAAGGATATCTCTCCCACCTGTTTACATTCCTCACCATCTGGAGCTTGTGCAAATTCATCCGGTTCTATTTCAGGTCACTCACTGTTCATACTGCAGAGAACACTTTATTCTGTTCCTTGCAACATCTTGTTTCATTAGAGCAATATTTACCAATCATTTCAAAATCTTTTAAAAAACTATCTCAAATTTATTGTACACAAACGTATAACTGAGCGTATCTCGTAATTCTGCAAGTGCCGAACTATAGCGGGTTAACTACATCTCACGCAGACTGTAATTAATCTGACTACTGATGTACAATATCTCTCTCTTGTTGTTCTACGCCATTTGCTTGAAACAGCAGAAAACTCACATATTTATTCGCAACATGCAGCACATTTTTTTTTCAAAGATGAAAAATACCTAACGTATGTTTGCACGTATACGGGACATTTTAACAATTATATTCACTTTTGTATTGCTAGCGTGAAACATCCGAGGAGATCATGTCGGTTGTGTAAATGCGATGAAAGTTCGGCATTCTTATGTTCACCGGTGGTTCCCATTATCTGACCACACTGAACGCAGCTGCAACTATTTTCGTCATTCCGGTACTTTATCCACGAACCCACTAGTTATAAGCCTGCAGCAGGAATTGCAAATAAACGACACTGAATTTCTTTTAGATATACGAAAATAAAAATGCGCGATTGCCCGAAAATATAAACACGTCCTAATGTGATGATAGAAAATAATAGTGAATATTTATCCTTATCCGCTGGGTCACACCTGATATGAGTACGAAAATAACAACAGAAGCCGATGTTAAGTGTCTTTATGTCCAATGATGTCTCGGTCACTCGTTGTTACATTGACCGTACAACATGTAAGGTATTGAATCTGTTCACATCTCGTAGCCATCCCATGCTGTGCAGGTACTATAAATGTGGTTAATGGTTATACATCACGGAGCCATCTATCAACATTGTATTTGCCGCAACGGAGCGGTCATTGACACGTAAACGGATAAACAATATATTCTGATGTGCAGCGACAGTGTGAATATTGATTGCAGGGCATCATCAATAACAGTGCCATTGTGCTGTAGAACTTTCTTTATAAAGGGGTTTATTGATATGGTTTAATGGTCATACATATTGTTTTCGATATGTCCATCATGATGTTGTACAATCAATGATTTTACCTTTATACTTGAAGATGGTTCTGAATAAGCAGTGACATTCTTTATGTGAGAGTTAGTGGGAACGAAAGAAATGTGATAATAACTTTGCAGAATTGAGTGATCTGTACAAGCAGCTACAATATCCATGTGGCCCGTGCCATGTCAGAGTAGGCACCGTTGACTCCCAGATTCTCAGTGATGCGTCTGTAGATGTTTCACAGTCCTGTTCATTGCAGTACTGGATCCATTGGAAGAAGGGAAATACTCTCAGTTGCTCCTCGCAGCCCAGAAAGTGAATCAATTTACCTGTGTAAGTGTAATCCTTCTCATTCTTTCTATCTATCTATCTATCTATCTATCTATCTATCTATCTATCTATCTATCTATCTATCTATCTATCTATCTATCTATCTATCTATCTATCTATCTATCTATCTATCTATCTATCTATCTATCTATCTATCTATCTATCTATCTATCTATCTATCTATCTATCTATCTATCTATCTATCTACCTATCTATCTATCTATCTATCTATCTATCTATCTATCTATCTATCTATCTATCTATCTATCTATCTATCTATCTATCTATCTATCTATCTATCTATCTATCTATCTATCTATCTAACTATCTATCTATCTATCTATCTATCTATCTATCTATCTATCTATCTATCTATCTATCTATCTATCTATCTATCTATCTATCTATCTATCTGTCTATCTATTTATATGCGTCTGTTGCCGATAAACTGAACATCTCTTTCTTTGAAATAGCCGTGGTGACGATTACTATGGAATATGCAGAATTATAACTAGAAAACAGATGTATACTTGACATGGTACTGAAAATAATGAAAGCTAAAATCCGAGAAGAATTTCAATGTATTAGAACCTAGCTGATTTGGTTCGTTGATTTAATTTTAATTCTTTATTTGTTTAATTATTTTTATTGCATTTGAATTTTTGTTATTTCTGACGATGTTGCAACTTGTAAAGGAAGATTATCCCAGTGCAAAAAACACGTTGCACTGGGGCAGTACCACTCTCTCGGCCTGAAGATTCTTGGTCCGATGGCAGGAAACAACGTCAAGATTGGAGACTTCCTCGGCTGATGTGGATACCAATGACGCATTTTGTGCCTTGCTTTGACCTTCGCTCTCCACGAACAGTTGCACCGTTTTCTTTCGTGTTCGATCTCGTAGTTGATCACATTCGCCGAGTCCGGGTACTGGCTTCACATGCTTGCGTAGGCAAATCCATAACTCATGGAGGTTCAAATTTGCCGCCTACCCTTACCTCGTTTAGCCGGCCTGTCGAAGCGCCGTACCGGGGTATGCCACTGTCGGATGCAAACAGTTACTGGGAGCCACTGATAAGAGCTGAGTGTCAGGAGGGACTCAAAGAGGACGAGGTGCCTCTAGGTTAATTGCGACAAGCTCGCCACCGGAGCCGCAAGGAATACACTGTTTACAACATTTTAAAATGAAGGGTCTTGGAGATTTTATTTTGTCACGGAATTGAGCTGCTAATTTGAGAAAGATTACTTTCATACCATGTACAACGTGCACAATATAAGTATCCAATCCAATCTTTGGGAGAGCACAATGTCTCTCTTAACGACAGGGAGTATTTTAAGCAGGCAAAAGTAAATGTATATGTGTTCCTGAAGTTGGAAGACCAGCGTTTTACTGATCCGTTAGTTATTAAACGCTGGTTGTAGTTGATGATATTTAGCATAACAAATGTTTATGATATTTATTTAACCAGAACAAAATCCATATTTTCTGGATGACATTGACAGAAATTGTATTCACCGGAGAGACAGCATTTAGGATTTTGTTGCCGAGTTGGCAGAACAACACTTTCGAGCACGTAAACATTACGTTGGTCTGTGTCCTTAGATACTCCCCATTGAATATCCAGAAAAAAACATCCTGACACGCTTGAAATATGGTGCAGTTTCCTGCATTTCCATTACTTCAGACAGTAATCATCATTACTTTTCGGGTTTCAATGTCTGTTTTTGCACAATGTTTGTCTCACCTTCGGTTGACTGAATGACATTATCACCCTGAAACGGGTGAGCATTTCTCGACATCTATGCCTCACCTTCCGGAGAATTTATCCTTTGCTTCTTCCAGCGTCATATAAACATAGAAATATAGAAAACCTACAGCACAGTACAGGACGTTCGGTCCCCAAAACTGTGCCGAAATTGTCCCTATCTGAGTAATTACCTAGGGCTACCCATACCCTTCTATTTTTGTAAGCTCCATGTACCTGTCCAGAATCTCTTAAAATACCTTATCGTAACAGCCTCCACCACCGTCACCGGCAGCCCGTTCCATGCACTTTACACTCTGCATTAAAAAAAAATATAAGTACCCCTGATATCTCCTCTGAACCCACTTCCAAGCACACTATATCTGTGCCCACTCGTGACAGATATTTCAGTACAAGGAAAAAGCCTCTGATTATTCACCTCCATTCCAGGCAACACCCTTGTAAATCTCCAATGCACACACTCTCTAGTATCCACACACCCTCTCCATAGTGTCAATTGTATAGACCCTGGATTAGGAAAATCTGCATGCAGTCACCCTGTTCATAACCTAACTCTACCTTTCAAATTATCGCTGGACATTTCGAAGCTTAGTGATATTTCAAAAATGTAGGTGGCCAGAACAGTCCACGATCTTCTATCTACGGCCTCACCAACATGTGAGCTTCAACATAACGTCCCAACTCGTGTACTCAGTAATGAGTTTGTGAAGGTCACTGTGATCAGAGCTCATTACGGGCCGAACTGCCTGTGACACCGATTTCCTGAAATTATCGATCTGTATCGCCAGGTCTCTTTATACATACTGCACACAAATTCAGTGTGTGTGTCGAAATCTGTTTTATCTTATCTCACAACCCAGACCATCTCACACCTGTCTGCATTAAATGCCATCTGCCATTTTCCAGCCCATTTCCTAGCCGGACAACATCTATTTACAAGTCTGGATAGAGCTCCTGGCTGGAAAAGCGCCTCCAAATTAGGAGTCACATGCATGATAAAAATAGGCCTAATTCCAATCTCTGCACTAAACTTGTCATAGTCAAAGAAGCAACCATCCACTCTCTGCTAATCGAGAAAAGAACTCTCATGAATCGGTCCACAAGCCGCACCTAAATCCGCATGGGCGCGTAAATTGTTATTGTAAGGTCCTTGGAATATTGTTCTCTATCTCCTTGATGTGCTCAGAACTTACATATGAAGTTTTATATTTTGATTCATGTCCTAAACTGTTATTGTGACTTTCGTCATTCAAATGACTCGAAATTAACAAAATAAGCGACAGAAAAAAAATGTCCTATTTTTCCCCTCAAAAGGATGTACCGTATTTCACCTGCCGAGCTGATGACTCGCCCTCAATGTCAGAAGCGAATGTGCTGTGCTGAATGTGACAAAATAAATCTGTTGGAAGTAGATTATCCCTGTTGATTGTTCAGGATGATTGTCTGTGTGAAAAACAATACTGATCAGAAAATATCCCATTTTAGCAGCTGACGTCAGATGTCTTGGAAAGTGCAATAGCAACGAGCATATTATCGTTTGTTTAAAAGTTAATATCCTGTAACATCCCTTCGGAATACGAAACCATGGCAAGGTGACAGAGAGAGAAAATACATTAATGTAATTGTTTGTGTAGCTGGTTGTCTCTCGGGCGACAGATGTCATAACCACACTAATTGCCTCAGTGGAATTACTCTGAATTGCATATAACACTGTAAAACCTGCCACCAGCCCATATGAGCAGTTGGTACGTTCCGTGCAACTGAACGCTTCCTCTGACGGAATATGGCATATCCAGCGATTTACTACATCGCCGGCGTTTTTTATTCTGCAATTGTTGCGATAGGTGTACCTGGTAAGGTACTGGAGCTGGTCACTGAATGTATGATCCTACCGTCAACTTGCTTTCGATCGGTTGCACTTTTTGGACTTTTACTGAGCACAGAGGCTACCATCGTCTGAAATGTGATTCCAAATTGTTTCTACGTGATGATTTTCTATTTTCTTTGTCAGTTGTGTTAGTGCTGATATTTCCATTATTCCATAGTTTCATATTGCTCGGCTTTCTGGTCGCATTTGCAGACTAGAACCCTTTTCAACTGACCGGCCAGTCGAATATCGACACGCAGGTCTGTTCTTCCAGAAACGGTAAATTGTAACTTATACATTAAATCTCAGGATTTGAGTTGCAAATTGACCCTTCGGTTATTTCACCTCAGATAATGGAAATGGTGTTGTATATCGAGCTATCAAACTTCAGCAGTTCGTGAGTCGTGGAAATCTGAAGCCCGGTTCTAATCTGTCGGAAAGTCGCCCACCCACTAATTCTGTCCATTATTCTCCAGCCGGACTGCACGTATCGATACCGCACAAATTGAATTTCTTCTTTTCACTTTGTTTATTTTTTTCTCTCTCCAATTTTTTTTGTAGTTAATTTAACGGCGATTGTGATCCTATCTCGTGGAAAATGCGGACTCTCCAAATGCATCACCCGTTACCTGGTTGGAATGGCAACAGCGGATATGATGGTGGTTATCGTTTTCGCTTTATTAGAAAACACCAACAACATCTACATTTTTTCAAGATACCTGCTCATCACTCCTGTATGCACAGTTACATTTATATTTATTATTGTTTCGAGGGACTGTTCTGTTTGGTTTACAGTCAGTTTTACCGTCGATCATTTCATCGCAATATGTTGTCGAAAGTTTGGGGAACGATACTGCACTGAGAGAACAGCAACGGTGGTTATGGTGACGGTGCTTATAGTGAGCTGCGGGAAAAATGCCTCTTTTTACTTTATAGTTGAACCCTACGTCAATATTGACAACTTGCCGTGGCGTTGCGCCTTCTCACATGAATACGCTACTTTACCAGTGTGGAAAGGAATGGAAATGCTAGATGGCATTTTAACACCGTTGCTACCGATCGGTTTAATTCTTGTCTTCAATGGGCTAACAGTAAGACATATAATTGCGGCAAATAGAGTCCGCAGAGGGCTTCGGAAGAGCAGCGATAAACAGAAAGATACCGAGTTGGAAAACCGCAGAAAATCGATGATTTTATTATTTGCAATTTCAACTAATTTCATATTTTTCTGGGTGCCGTATGCAGCTCATTCCCTGCGATGGCAAACGGTAAATTACCATTATCAGGACAGATATTTGAATTCCCCGGTATACATACTACAGCAATCTGCGTACATGTTGCAAACTCTCAGTGTGTGCACCAATACTTGTATCTATACACTGACACAGAGGAAATTCAGACAAGAGCTGAAGGATGGAATGATGTATGTGTTTACGTTAAATGGCCATTTGTGTAGATAACGCCCACTCCAATTGCAATTCAGCGGAGTTTTAGAATAAAACAGTTCTAAAAGTCAGCATAATTGGCAAATATCTCATAAATCCAAACAACCATGTGACTGGTCATCGTGAAAAGAATAAATTCTGAACTATCGCAGAGATTTGACAATTATCCAGGAAATGTCACCACAGCGTAAAAGCCAGGACTAATAGGCTTCGGGACAACTTCATCCACCAGGCCTCCAAACTGATTAACTCACGCTGATTTGAGTGTTTGTTTCTATGCTCCATTGACTGTTCTATTTATTCTAAATTACTTTAAATTACTAGGATTTCACAATGGACATTTAGACAGAGACGTAACCTAAAGATTTGTATTCCTCTTGTGTGTGAAGGATGTAAGAAATAGTCAATTCAATCACAACGGGACGAATGAAGTCCAGACATCTCGGGGTTCAGATGTTTCAAAATGTTCATAGTCGGGTAAAACAGAGTAAAGGGAAAGCCTTTATCACAGGGAGTGTGTGGTAGTATCACAGCTCCGGAAAGGGAAGACATTGTGTTAGGATTGTGTTAATAGACTGTGAGTAGAACGCAGAATTAGGAAGGGAGCTAACACCGGTTTGAAAGTATTAGTTCTCTGATACTCTCGAAAATGAGCTAGGATCTTCTCTGCTTCAGAGAAAGAGCGTCATCTCGCTTCCTGATCTCTAAAGAATCCTTCGAAGCAAACGTATGTTCAATCACGTCTGCATTCACTCCACTCCGATCTCACCTTTAATATTTTTTCTCTCAGTTGAAACTGGCATAGACAGGAACACTCCTCTCTCAATTGCTTGGAAAGTTAGGCCTTTTCTAGTGGTGTTTGGTTTCATGGCTTTCTGGGGATACTCATAAATATCGCCGTGTGACTACTTGTCCGTGCAGAGTAGTAACATTTATTTATGAGACAGGGCCTATTGATTTACTCTCTAGGAAGAGCACACGGCATTCGTAGACACTGCCTTGTTGAAAGCGAACAAGGCGGGTCAGTGTATCATCTTCCTGCATTATTTACGGATTCTGTAAAGAAAGACATGCGCGCACCGGGAATTTTTGTGCGCAATGACTGTTGAATGTGGAAAAATATTCAAGTTGAGAAATAAAAAAAAAAAGATTATAACCATACAACAATTACAGCAAGGAAGCAAGTAATCCCGGCCCTTCTGGTCCATGCCAAACGCTTACTCTCACCTATTCCCACTGACCCGCACTCAGACCATAACCCTCCATTCCTTTCCTGTCTATATACCTATCCAATTTTACTTTAAATGACAATACTGAACCTGCCTCTGCCACTTCTACTGGAAGATCATTCCACACAGCTACCAGTCTCTCTGTAAAGAAATCCCCCCTCGTGTTACCCTTAAACTTCCGCCCCCTATCTCTCAACTCATGCCCTCTTGTTTGAATCTCCCCTACACTTAATAGAAAATACCTATCCACGTCAACTCTATCTATCCCCCTCATAATTTTAAATAACTCTATCAAGTCCCGCCTCAACTTTATTTTACACAAGGAACAGGCTTCATCCCAGATGCCTATATCTGGTACCTATCTCCCTATTTTTCCTGACGATGTCCTCAATGAGCTCTTGCCTAAATGAGTCAGCACTGCCCTGTACTCTAATGTGAAAGTTATGCCACCGATATCTTCTTGATTACTTCACACTTGTCCGGTTTCCTCTTCTAATAGAATTTTTGCGAAGTTTTACCTTATGCCACTTACGTGAGGGTTCTCAAAATTTAGGTCTTTAACTTGAATGTCTGTTTTACCCTTCCTGTTAACAGCCTGGAAACGAGGTCAGCACAAATGAGTTCCGCACTGACAAATGAGCTACTTGTACAGTCTCAAATACTCAGAAATCGCAGGCAATATTCGGGCAGGGCAATTCACAAAGTGTTAGACTCTATTATTTTTCGTATACCACCTGTTACTTCACCCCATAATTTCACCTTTATTCCCTGCTGATGATCGGGTGCCCTGTTTTGTTATTCCATCTTTATGATCCTATAGGTTGTTCCCAGAGGACGTCACTGGATATTCTGTCCTTTGTGATATAAGTACTTTTCAGCATGATTTCCTGCCCAATCAATAATGCAACTCCATACATTTCCTCATTAACAAGGCAATGTCAACACTTAAAGCTTATTTGCCGGTCTTTCCATTGATCGACCATTCTTCTCCAATCATGTTCGTATAATCTCTATAGTTTTGCACTCTCCTGCTCTGAGTTTCTATCCCATTCTTCCGTGGCTTCTTGTTTTAAAGTAATTGCAGTCTGATACCTTGCACGGTACTGTTCTGCCGTGCCTCCCTGACTCTTTTCGCAATTCATAATCCTGACGTCTCATCATTGATTATCACCGGGTAAAAATGCAAAATAAGGGGTCTGCTTGGTCTCAGAGACACCATGATGATGAAAAAAAAAAAAATAAAAGGACGTAGTAGCTGAAAGTAATCTGCATAGAAGAGTCAAGTAAAATCGTATTTGGAAATATTGAGTGAAAAACAGCTCTTTGTCAGGTCATGCAGTTCACAAAAAAACAAGTGCTCGTTAGATAATCGAGGATTTCAGTGAAAGTGAAACGGCAATAATGTAAATGCTGTAATCATGTCAGAAGAAAACCTGAGAGCAGATATAGTGTTAACTTTCTACAGACACTGCGGTTGTGTGATTACACGTGGTGGATTAAGAGAGAGCTGAATTTCCAGTTTTGTCGGAGGAGAACTCGTTAATGGTACTTCTCCACTACGGTCACGATGAACTCTGGTGTCATTGTATTTAGAAACTTCTTGTTGTTATAATTTTCATTGGACCCCACACAGGTCTCGGCATCCCTCCATTCTTTATTATTGTTTGATACCGAATACATCGGAAAAGTAACTAGCATTGTTTCTTTCTTTCATGGACGACTTCCGAAAATATTCGAGCCGAACTATGGCTGAATGTGCAAAATCAGACAATAATTCATTAAAACAATTAAAATGCAACAATATTGTTGTAAAGGGGAAAAGCTGTAGCAAAGAAAACTCAGCTTATGGATGGAAATACCGTCAGACCAATAGGAAAAATGTACTGAAGTGTTGGCATGTTATAGTGAAGCTGTCCGAAGCAATATTATAATCTGATTCACATTGTAGGCGTTTTGTGCTCAACGTAGAAAGCGTTAAACAGACAGAACACGTGCAATAAATCTCCCAGCAACGTGCTCGTACAGTTGGCAAACTGGAACATTATATGAAGGCACAGAGCACTGAACATGAAGAGAAAGAAAATGGATGCCAGGATCGGCAGACACTGCCCAACCATTCCAAAGATTCGTGTAATGCGCACTTCAAAAATGAATCTCCAGTACGTAGATTTAATATTGGACTTTAGGGTGATATAATGTGCAAGATAAATTACATTTCACAAAAAGGAAGTGGCTAAGCAACTTAATCTTTGACAGGTTGATTCTTTCAAAAACAGAACGCCAATGCAGAGCCGCTGGAAACAAATGATGTACTCATTGAAAACACCAAAGCTTTCTGGGCGTTGAATTTGTTTATAAATTCTCTGAACCTGATCTGGGTCACCGGTAAATACATTTATTTCCGCAGCTGCTGACATTCTGAATCCTAGGACCCCAGAACCGTGTTTAAAAAAAGCCCAATAGACATTTCCAGATCTGTGTTGATGCATCGCATCATAATGAATTCCAGAGTGGTTGTCGCCCAACAGAGGAAGAATTTCGCCAACAGGGTGAAAAGCAGAATGATGGATTGTCTCATGCTTTAAATTTCCGGATCTCGCTGTTACCTGAAATTTCCGGTACCTTGACCCCCCTGCGGACGCTGCTCGTCGCCAAAATCTGTCTGACTGTCAAAGCATTGAGGGTCAGAATGAGGAAGAAAGGAATAACGTATTCAACAGACGGTCCACCCAGTAAGACCACTCAAAAGATTCCGGAAAATGAAGTACGAGTCTACTGAAACAGACCCAGCTATCCCTCACGAAAAACATTGCTGTTTCCATGTACAGGAAATAAAAAAAGGACTTTTTTAAAACAGAATAATATGAATGCTATGCCCCTCATCAAATCAGCAATTTCAGGGTGGCAGCATTGTGTTTTAAATTTAATTGAGCAAATTGCCACGAAGCGATCGAAAGTGAAACTGACAGAAAAATCACCCGCCACGTGACCCAGGACATAGTCGATATGCCCCGGATACTGTAAAGTCCGCATGCTTCACGCATATGGTATAACAGGACGACGATAATCACTACCATCATATTTTACACAGCCATCGCCACCAGGTAGTGCGTTACACATTTGGAGACACTGGAGTTTCCTTGGCACAGAATGATAATTACCAAAAGGTTAAGTCTAGTGAAAGAAACAAACAAACAAAAAAAAACAAATAGTTAAAAAAATTCAAATCGCGTTTACTTAAAAAGTGTAATGCATATTCCGTCTGCTTGAAATAAATCCGTGGTTCATCAATAATGGACGTTATCACTGGGAGTAGGAATACTCCTGTGTTTCTGCGGTTCATCTGAAACGCCTGACCGCAGTGTGGAGCGTTTTACAGTCGCAATGATCACATTATGAAAGGTTTCTACAGTTATATTTAAAGCAAGAGGATAGTGAGGGATAAAATTGGCCCCTTAGAGAATCAGAGTGGTCAGCTATGTGTGGAACCGAAGGAGATGGGAGAGATTTTGAATGATTTCTTCTCTTCGGTATTCACTAAGGAGAAGGATATTGAATTGTCTAAGGTGTGGGAAACAAGTAAGGAAGTTATGCAACCTATGACAATTAAAGAGGTGGAGGTACTGGCGCTTTTAAGAAATTTAAAAGTGGATAAATCTCCGGTCCTGACAGGATATTCCCCAGGACCTTGAGGGAAGTTTGTGTAGAAATAGCAGGAGCTCTGACGGAGATCTTTAATATGTCATTAGAAACGGGGATTGTGCCGGAGGATTGGCGTATTGCTCATGTGGTTCCATTGTTTAAAAAGGGTTCTAGAAGGAAGCCTAGCAATTATAGACCTGTCAGTTTGACATCAGTGGTGGGTAAATTAATGGAAAGTATTCTTAGAGATAGTATTTATAATTATCTGGATAGACGGGATCTGATTAGAAGTAGCCAGCATGGATTTGTGCGTGGAAGGTCATGTTTGACAAACCTTATTGAATTTTTTGAAGAATATACGAGGAATGTTGACGAGGGTAAGGCAGTGGATGTAATCTATATGGACTTCAGCAAAGCCTTTGACAAAGTTCCACATGGAAGGTTAGTTAAGAAGGTTCAGTCGTTAGGTATTAATGCTGGAGTAATAAAATGGATTCAACAGTGGCTAGATGGGAGATGCCAGAGAGTAGTGGTGGATAATTGTTTATTGGGATGGAGGCCGGTGACTAGCGGGGTGCCTCAGGGATCTGTTTTGGGCCCAATGTTGTTTGTAATATACATAAATGATCTGGATGATGCGGTGGTAAATTGGATTAGTAAGTATGCCGATGATACTAAGGTAGGAGGTGTTGTGGATAATGAGGTGGATTTTCAAAGCTTGCAGGGAGATTTATGCCGGTTAGAAGAATGGGCTGAACGTTGGCAGATGGAGTTTAATGCTGAGAAGTGTGAGGTTCTTCATTTTGGCAGGAATAATCCAAATAGAACATACAGAGTAAATGGTAGGGCATTGAGGAATGCAGAGGAACAGACAGATCTAGGAATAACTGTGCATAGTTCCCTGAAAGTGGAGTCTCATGTAGATAGGGTGGAGAAGAGGGCTTTTGGAACGCTGGCCTTTATAAATCAAAGCATTGAGTACAGAAGTTGGGATGTAATGCTAAAGTTGTACAAGGCATTGGTAAGGCCAAATTTGGAATATTGTGTGCAGTTCTGGTCACCGAATTATAGGAAAGATATCAATAAATTAGAGCGAGTGCAGAGACGATTTACTAGGATGTTACCTGGTATTCAGCAATTAAGTTACAGAGAAAGGTTGAACAAGTTAGGTCTCTATTCATTGGAGCGTAGAAGGTTGAGGGGGGATTTGATCGAGGTATTTAAAATTTTGAGAGGGATAGATAGAGTTGACGTGAACAGGCTGTTTCTATTGAGAGTAGGGGAGATTCAAACTAGAGGACATGATTTGAGAGTTAGGGGGCAGAAGTTTAAGGGAAACACGAGGGGGTATTTCTTTACTCAAAAAGTGATAGCTGTGTGAAATGAGCTTCCTGTAGAAGTAGTAGAGGCCAGTTCAGTTGTGTCATTTAAGGTAAAATTGGATAGGTATATGGACAGGAAAGGAGTGGAGGTTTATGGGCTGAGTGCGTGTAGGTGGGACTAGGTGAGATTAAGGGTTCGGCAAGGACTAGGAGGGCCAAAATGGCCTGTTTTCGTGCTGTGATTGTTAAATGGTTATATGGTTATTACCTGACGTTCACGGAATGCAGCAGCAATGCAGAGTAGAGTTCAAGAATCATTGAGCACAGAAAAGAGTCTTTCGTCCCAGTATCTCTTTGCCGAGCGACATGGCCATCTGACCTAGTTCCGTTTGTCCGGGTAGATCCACATCTCACTAATCCATTCTGATTACTTAATCTGCCCAATTTTTCCTTCAGTATAGTTGATGACACTTCCTTTGTCAGGCTATTCAAGAAACAGTCCATACACTGTGTTATAAAATGTCCCTCAAATTCCAACTGCATCTCTGTCCTCTGAAATTACACCTACTCCCTTTACTTAACGATGTCACAACATTATGGAGAAAACAATAGTGTGCATATTGACTGTGTCTGAGCATAATCATGATTTCTATAAAGTCATACGCCACAGTTCTTTGTAAATGCTGTCTTCACTCCATTCTAACATTTCTATAAAAAAGGCGAATACAATTGTACACAGAACACCAAGAGAGGTATCTCTAAAGGGACTGGCAACGTAATAAATGTCTTGGCGGAGAACTACGGAACAGTAGGCAAGAGCCCGAAAATCTTTGCAAGTATTGCCAGGATATCTTCTTCATCAATCTGGTATCCGGCCACTTGCGCTGTTCTCTGAAAGATTCTTTGCAAGACCATATTCTGTAACCAGAATCTTCCTGGACAGCAAGATTTCTTCTACTTCTAAATACAGATAAACGATACCTCAGAGCAAGATTTTTTTTTTACAGGAACCGAAATCTGGGCGGCACTTTATTGTCTCCCAACCCCTGTAATATGCTCCTTAACCAGACACAAACCACAACTGACAGCACAATTAATCGATGTCAGGCAGTCGCAATAACTGGTAGCAATATGACAAAACTAAAATGTTCCGATTGGACGGTGTCTGTCGTTTATTAGCAAAGAATCGCCGACATCCAATAGTGTTTATTGCTTCAATTCTTAACGGTGTTGGAAATTCTGAAAAAGGTCTAAAATTTTTTAAAGATATGTGTGTGTGTTGGGGGGTCCACATATCGGCTGGCTGCTGTAAAACAAAGGACAACAGCGCCTCTTCCACGTTAGACGGCTGTAGCGGTTTGGCATGCGTCCCCAAATCCTCACGGCTTTCTGCAGGATCACCATCAACAACGCCCTTACTGGCTATGTGTACCACCCCACATTTGTCCGGGTTGAACTCCCTGGAATTTCTCAGCCCACTTCTGCATCCTATCAATGCCTCTGCAATCTTCGACAGTCCTCTACACTGTCCACAACACCACTAACCACTGTGTCGTCTGCAAATTTGTCAACTCACCTTTCTACCCCCAGATCTAGGTCATTAATGAAAATCACGAAAAATAGGGGTCCCAGAATCGATCGTTTTGAGACACCACTAGTCACAACCCTCTAAACCGAAGGTATTCACTCCAACACGACCGTCTGCTTTCTGCAGGCAAGCCAATTTTGAATCCACCTGGCTAATGATCCTTGGATCCTATGCCGTCTCACTTTATGAATAAGCCTACTATGCGGAATCTTAACAAATGCCTCAGTAAAATCGAAGTCGATCACATCCACTGATCTACCATCAACTGCATGCCTAGTCCCCTCCTCAAAGAGCTCTAACCGGTTTGATAAATGCGATCTGCCCTTCGCAGAGCGATGCTGACTATTCCAGAGCAGACCATGAATCTCTAGAAGCCCATAGATCCTATCTCTAATAATCTTTTCCAACAGCTTTCTCACCACAGACGAAAGACTCACTGGTCTTTAATTGTTCGGGGTATTCCTACTAACTTTTGTGAACAAGTGGACAACATTCACTCCCCTCCAATCCTCCAGTACCATTCCCATGGGCAACGAGAACAGAAGAATCCTAGCCAGATTCTCAGCAATCTCTTCCCTCGGCTCGTGGATTAGCCTGGGAAATTCTCCGTCATGCCTCGGGGACTGACCCGTCCTAATGTATTTTAACAATTCGAACACCTGCTCTCATTTAATATGAACCTGCTCCAGAACATCAAGTTCCCTCTCGTTGGTGAATACCGAAGTGAGTTGTTCATTGAGGACCTTGTTCAATTCCACAGCCTCCAGGCACATCTTTCCAACTTTATCTCTAATCGGTCCTATCTTCACCCCTGTCAACCTTTTGATCTTCACATAATTGTAGAATGGCATGAGGTTTTCCTTTACCCTACTCGCCAAGGTCTTCTCATGCCCCCTTCTTGCACTTCTCAGCTCCTTATAATGCTCCTTTCTTGCTGCCCTATATTCCTCAATATCCGTATCTGATCCTTCTTCCTAAGCCTCATGTTTGCTGCCTTCTTCCAACGGACTAAATTCTCTACCTCACCTGTCACCCATGGTTCCTTCACCCTACCATTCTTTGTCTTCCACACCAGGACAAATGTATCCCTAAAATCCTGCCAGAGATCCCTGAACATCGACCACATGTTAATAGTACATTTCGCAGCAAAACAATCATCCCAAAACACACCAGCAAGTACGAGCCTTATTGCCTGATAATTTGCCCTTCCCCAATTAAAACAAATCCTATCCTTTCTGAATCTTTTCCTTGAGAATGTTAAAGGCCGGGAAGAGGTGGTCACCGTCCCCCAAATGCTCACACACTGAGAGATCTCTGACCTGACACGGTTCCTCACCTAATACTAGATCTAATGAGGTGTATCCCCCAGTCGGCCTGTCAGCAGGCTGTGACAGGAAACCGTCCTGGACACACTTAACAAACACTGGCCCATCGAAACTGTTGGAACTAAGCAGGTGCCAATCAATATTAGGGAAGATAAATTCACACATGATAACAACTTTGTTTTTTTGCATCTTTCCAAAATCTGCGTCTCAATCTGCTCCCCGGTATCTCTTTTTATACCAGGGGGCATACAGATAGAGTAAATGCTCCCTTCCTGTTCCTGGCTTCCACCCATACTGACTCAAAAGCGAATCATGGTGCTATATCCACTCTTTCTGTAGCTGTAATAGTATTCCCGGCCAGTAATGCCACCCCTCCACTCCTTTCACCCCCTTTCTATCCCTTTTAAACATTGAAATCCAGGAATATTGAGCATGCATTCCCACCCTGGTGCCAACCAACTCTCTGTAATGGACATTATATTATAATTCCATGTTTGTATCCAAGTTCTCAGTTCATCAGCTTTATTTCTGAGCTTCTTGCATTGAAGTACACGCACTTTACCTCTTCTAATTTACAACCTTTGCACACTTTATTCGGCTTCCCTTTCCTCGACGCCTCTTTATATGTTAGATCTGCCCTTACTCCATGGACTGTACTTACTGTTCTCGCATGACCTTTATCCTCCTCCACGTCTCCATCTGCTCTGACACTCTGGTTCCTCTCCCCTTGCAAATCTACTTTTAACCCCCTTCCCCCCAGCGCAGCACTGGCAAATCTCTCCGCAAGGATATTACTCCCACTTCAGTGGGATATTACTCCCAAAGGTCCCAACTTCCCTGGATCGAGGCACAGTTGTCCAGAAACATAAAGCCCTCCCTCCTGCACCAACTCCTTAGCCATGTATGTAGCTGCATTATCTTCCTATATCTATCCTCACTAGCATGCGGCACGGGTAACGCTCCTCAGATTGCAACTCTAGGTGCTGTCCTTCAAATTTTCACCTAACTCCTAAGCTTTCCTTGCAGGACGCCCTCCTTCTTACTATCCATGTCATTGGTCCTGACATTGGGTGGAGTTTACTAAGTGTGTTCAAAGGTTTTCCAGGCACCACATGTAGAGAGGTCTACAAGAGGAGAGCGTGTAGTTTATCTGGTATTGGGAAGTGATCCCTGTTAAATTGTCAGGTCTCTCCGTGGGAGAACATTATGGAGATTGTGATAACAATTCCATCTCATTAACCATAGCATTGGAGAAGGATAGGAACAGAAAAGTTAGGGGAACGTTTTGCTGGAGTAAGGGGAAATATGAGGCTATCAGGCAGGAACTTTGAAGCATTAACTGGAAACAGATGTTCTCCGGGAATCGTACGGAGGAACAGTGGGAAATGTGCGGGGGACATTTGTGTGGGGTTCTGCGTAGGGATTTTCTCATGAGACATGTAAAAGATGGTAGGGTACAGGCTGTTGTAACTCCAGTCAAGAAGAAAAGCAGTCAAGAACAAAAGATACAAAAAAAAACTAAATCATCATAGATTATAAGGTAGCAGGAAGGAGCTTAAGAATGAAATTTGGTAGGGGCCATGAAAATGCCTTGTTTGACAGGATTAAGTAAAACCTCAAGGAATTCTACAAGTATGTGAAGAGCAGGAGGAGAGGACGTAAGAGATTAGGACCAATCAACAGTGACAGTGGGAAAGTGTGTATGGAACCGGAGGAGATAGCAGACAGACTGGATGAATACTTTGATTCAGTATTCACTATGGAAAAGGACCTTGCCGATTTTAGGGATGACTTGCAGCGGACGGAAAAGATAAAGCGTGTAGATATTTAGATAAAGGATGTGCTGGAACTTTTGGAAAGCATCAAGTTAGATAAGTCACCAGAAGCGCACGGGATGTACCCCAGGCTACTGTGGAACGCGAGCGTGGAGATTGCTGACATTCTGTTGATATTCTTTGGATCATAAATGAGGACGGGAGATGTTCCGGAGGATTGGAGGATTGTGGATGCTGCTCCGTTTTTCAAGAAATGGACTGGGGATGGTCCAGAAAATTATAGACCTGTGAGTCTTACTTCAGAGGTTAGTCAGTTGATGGAGAAGATCGTGAGAGGCAGGATTGATGAACATTCGGAGAGGCATAATCTGATTACGAATAATCAGCATGGCTTTTCCAAAGCCCATGCCTTACGACCCTGATTGATTTTTTTTTTTTTTTTTTGTGGATGTCGTTAAATGCATTGTTGAAGCTAAAGCTGTAGATCTAGTGTAGATGGATTTTAGTGAAGTAAGGAGGCATGGGACATTACCTTGTGGACTCAGAATTGGCTTGCACACAGAAGGCAAAGTGTGGTTCTAGACTGGTCATATGCCGCATGGAGGCCGGTGAACAGTGGTGTGTCTGAGGGATCTGTTCTGGGCAGCCTACTCTTTACGATTTTTATAAATGACCTGATGAGGAAGTGGACGGACGTGTTAGTAAATTTGCTGATGACACAAAGGTTAGGGGTGTTGTGGATAGTTGGATAATTGTCACAGTTACAGCGGAACATTAACAGGATGCAAAACTGAGCTGAGAAGTGAAAGATGGAGGTCAAGCCTTATAAGTGTGTGGTGCTTCAATTTTGGTAGTGCAGACTATAGTATTAATGGTAAGACTGTGGGCAGTGTGCATGATCAGAGGCGTCCTGTGGTCCGGGTACGTAAGACAGTCAAAGCTGCTTCGCAGCTGGACTCTGTGGTTACGAAGGCATACAGGGCATTGGCCTTCCTCAATCGTGGGACTGAAATTCAGAGGCGGTAAGTATTGTTGCAGCTATAAAGAAGGTACTTGGAGTACTGTGCTCAATTCCAGTCGCCATACTATAGGAAGGACGTGGAAACCTTAGAAGGAGTGCAGTACAGATTTACAAGACTGTTGTTTGTATTGTGGAGCATGTCTTATGGGAATAGGTTGAGAGAAATTGGCCTTTTCTCATTGGAGCGACGTAGGATGAGAGGTGACCTGATAGAGGTGTACGGATAATGAGACGCACTGATCGTGTGGATAGTCCTAGTCTTTTTTTACCCAGGGAAGAAATGGCTTGTAAGGAAGTGCATAGCCTTAAGGTGCCTGGAAGTAGATACAGAGGATATGTCAGGGGTAAGGTTTCTTTTTACACAGAGAGTAGTGAGTGCATGGATTGTGCTACCGGCGAGGGTGGTGGAGGCGGAAACGATACCGTCTTTTATGAGAATCCGGGAAAGGTGCATAGCGCTCAGAAAAATAGAGGGCTATGGGTAACTCAAGGTAATTTTAATGTAAGGACATGATCGGCACAAATCTGTGGGTCAAAGGACCTGTATAGTTCTCTAGGTGTTCTACGTTTCTATCCAAAATCGCAGAGAGTGGTGTTGATAGCCCAGCGAATCTGAGATTGTGAAAATTCGTTTCTGAAGTATACGTACATCAGTAGATGAGTGAAAAAGGCCTGGAAGATCAACAGGTAGTAAAGGCACGCCAACCATAATGTGTTTCATATACTTTCCTCTTGCAAGCGATACTACAGCTTGAAGACCTGGACCAACAGACACTTGGAAGACATTTTTCACCAGGCCAGCACTATTTTGTATCTACGTAATATAGTAACATAAAACCAAATAAATCAAACAGATTAGCAGAGATTGTCCATATATGTGTTGAAATATAAAACCCCAAACTTCATCAAGCTTAGGTGGTAAATGATACAGTCTTACGATGGTATATAAAAGAAGTCAGTTCAGTTCGTGATGCTGAGTGTAGAACTGTGGAGAGAGAGAGGGGTGAATTCTTATCGAAGCAAGCCGATGCTGTCGGTCTTCCTGTTGTCCTCTGAAAATCTTTCCACGTCTCTGACTGTGACCACGATAAATGGTACCGTCTTCACTCGGTAAAGCTATAAACCCAGGCACGGGTTAAACACACTGATAACTTTTCACAGATCACTCCTTCTCCACACTGAGAGCAAAACGCTTCCTTTCGTGGGCCCTCAAAGCTCATCCAGTGTCTGTGCTCTCTGTCTGTGTCTCGTGTGTCTGCCAGAAAACCAGCTGACCTTGTATATATATCCAAGTGCTGAACACCAGCTGTCCATTTTATATTTCGACCCTTCCATTACCATAGCGACTCACCAGCTGTTCTGTGCCTCTCTCTCTCTCTGAATCAGCGTCACATTCTCTCACTTTTTAAAGTCACAGTCCATAATGAATAAACCTTATGATCTTGTCACAATACAATAAGTACAGAATCTGTCTGTGCCTTACTCCTTCATGGTCCAGTCCGTGAAATCCGCATTCCGGTTCACGTTCTGGTCCATGGATCCTTGTTCTGGGTTTTCCTGTTTTCTCCCTGTTGGGTGCCGTCATTGAGGAACCTGATTCTCGTTGTGGGCTGGCACTGAAATACCTCTCAAACCAAGTCCGGCTGGACTGGTCCCTCCCCTTTTCCCTGAAACCTTCCCGTGAAACCTCGTCAAGTTCAAACTGAGACCGGAACCTTGCCATGCCAAGATAAGGAACTATCTGCCGTTGAGTCTGGAACTGTCTCTTTGTATTCCCGTATTTAGTGTTTCTTTACGTCCCCGTGTTTAGTGTCCCTGTTCTATGTCCGTCCTGGTCCTACAACCTGTGCTTCCCAAGGAGGGGCGCTGACTCTGTGTTCCCTGTTCCTGTGCTCAAGACCCAGGCTCTGAGTTCCAATACCAAGTTCAGGCGCCGTGTCCCAGCCCAGGAGTACCTCGCCCAGGCCGGTGCTGGCGATTCCTCGTCCTGTGCTGCATCGTCCCCATCATAATCCTCGGCAGTTTACCTCGGCAATTTTTGCGTCCTACAAAGGGTCCCGGCACTGCGTCCGAGAACGCGTCCCAGCCCTGCGTCCTAGGAAGGGTCCCGTTCCTGCGTCCCAGGAAGGGTGCCCGCTCTGCGTTCCAAGGAGGAGTCCAAGAGCTCAGCCAAATCTAGTTCATGGGCCACCTTCTGTGTTGGAGGTTCCTCGTCTTTGCTGGAGATTCCCCGTACAGACCAGGGGTACTTCGCCCAGCCCAGGAGTACCTCGCCCAGCCTGGTGCTGGAGTCCCCTCGTCCTGTCCAAGCCCAGTCCTAGAACCGTGTCTAGTCCAAGTCAAGGCTTCGTATTCCCACTACTATCTTGTGTCTAGTCTGTTCCTAGTCCCTAGTCCTCGCCTGTATCCGGGTTATGAGCCCGAGTCAAGACCCATGTTCTGGCTCCCTGTCCAGTCTCAGACTCGGAGTCCTAGTGCAGGCTCCTGTGTCCATGCCCAGCGATGTTTTCTCCCGACTTCCCTTGCTTTCTGGATAATCTTGGTCCTGTTCCCTGTACTTCAGTGTCTGCGTCTTATATTTGGGTCCGCGACCAGCGCCCCATTATGACAAACTCATCATTTTTTCACAGGGATAATCCTTCACACATATAAATTGGTGTCAACGCCGACAAAACACTGTGCACCGAATGGCTTTTCCAATGTTTTATATCATGTTCTTCGTTCGAGTGAGGAATCAGAACATCCTCAACTTTAAAAACACCGATTACAAGCTAATATGCCACTGTGATAAAGTGACTACTGAACGATTGTTGCCATGAGGGTTCTGGTGCATTTAAGTGTTTATAATGTGACAGGAAATGTATTCGTACGAATGCAGAACATGTTCCACTTAGCAACTCGGATTTTGGCATTTTGGTGTGTCGTGTTGGTTTCACTTTATGGCCCGCGACACCTGGAACTTCCACCATACTGCCAACGTCACGGTGAAAATTGGTGCAGAATACCTATGCAGTCCGTGTGCCATTTCATTACCCACTATGACTGCCTCAGGATCATCACTTTTCAGCGGTTCAGCACTCTCGTCTCTCTTTAACACTTTGTGCATCTGAAGAAACTTTTGGTAATATTTTAATTAATATTTTTGGCTAACAATATTATTAGCAACATTTTCTATTCCATTTCAAACTCCTTAGTGACTTTTATCGCTGCGTCTGTGGCCATTTAGAACATTCCGAATCATTTAACTTCACACTACTTCTTGCACTTTTGCATACATCACTTTGTTTATTATGTTGGCTTGCCTTCTCTTGATCACTACGTTTATATATTCTTTCCTTTAGAACACATCTCCGCTTTGGAATGTATGTATACAGTGCCTTACAATTCCCTTCCAGAAATTACAACCATTGCTGCTCTGCTGTCACACCTGCCAGTGTTCTTTTCCGATTAATTCAAGCCATCCCATCTCCCAAGACTGTGTAATTCCCTTTACGCCAACGTACGTCTGATGTATCCAACTTCAGATCGCTTTTTATCAGGGTTCAGGGTGAATTATATAATATTGTTATCATTTGCACAAAAGATTTCTTTTACCAAACTCTTGAATTAATCCCGGCTCATTTCACAGCACCCAATCCAGAATAGCTGATTCCATAGTGGTTAAACCTCCAGCTGCTCTGAAAAAGCTATCCCGTACACAATCTAGAAATTCTGTGCCTTGAAATCCAGCACTGACATGATTTTCGAAGTCTTAAGAAACATACGATAAATCCCTTAGGACGATGTTTATATTGGCCCTGTGGCATGCATTTTAGATTTCCCGCTGTAATTTGTAGACAAAATTCTGACTCATGGTTGGGTTCTGTATATAAGTCACATCAATGTCGCGTCCCCAATCTCCTGACTTTCCATTCAGCTAAAATTCTTTTTCCAGCTTCTGTTCCTTACCTTCACTGCCCCTGTAGGTGTTTACAGTGAATTGGCGCCATTTGCGGTTTTCGCTCTTGTTTCTCCCTTACACTTTTTGCATATGAAGGACCATATGGTATATATTTTTTTAAATAGTACTGGCTAGCATAATCTTGTATCCCTTCTTTATCTTCTGGATGACTTTCAATTGCCTTCTGTTGGCAGTTAACAACGTCCCAATCATCTACTTTTCCACTAATTTTTTCTCTATTGCAAGCCTTCTCTATGGCTATTATCTTGCCTTTGACTGTTCTTGTTCGGCACCTTTGTATCATCTTTCCTTTAGAAGACATCTCCTCATTGGGAAGTGTATATCTCTCGTTCCTCTGTGATTCTCTTTAACGCACAGTAATCCTGATGCATCCCACTTTAAATCCCTTTTCAATCATATTCTTTTCATTTTCACCAAAGCGTTCTTTTACCAAGCTCTCTAATCAATTACGGCTCATTACGCTGATCCGGCAGTGTGCTCAACCACGGGCTGCTCTACACCCAATCTAGGCATTCTGAAAATTTTCTCTGTTGGAATCCAGCACCAGCATGATTTTCCCAGTCTTGCTGTAAGTTTAAATCCGTCATGTCGATTGCCCTTTAAGCATTCATTTTCAATCTTCCGTTCTAATTAATAAACCTTGTCCTTACTGTTGGCGGTCGGTATATACCTCACATCATGGCCTTTTACTCTTACAGTTCGTTAGCTCCATCCACAATTATACAACGCCTCACGACCCTATATCACCTCTCTCTAATGATTTGATTTCACTTTAAACGATAGAGTAACCCTGCCCGTTCTACCTACAACGCATTGCTACAATGCGTATTATTGATATTACAAATATTCTTACAACATCATATACACTTATGCCAATACTTAACAGTGCTAGAATTTCTTCTACCGTATCCAGTATTCTACGCACATTTAAATATAACGCCTTCACTCTAGTATTCAGCCATTTCAATTTTCCCGCCTCTTACGTTGTAACTGCAAGTCTTGACTGCAATCTTGCCCTATCAGCCTTTCCTTGCTAGGAATCTCACTATATATTGCCTCTGTTTGTAAACCAACTATCGCATCTTCAGCACTATGACAACGGTTACCTGACCACTGACAAATAAATTTAAAACCAACTGAAAAACTCTCGCCAACTTTCACGCAAGGACATTAGATCCGACGGGTTTTGGTGGAATCGATCCCTTTTGTACAGCTCGTACCCTCCCCAGAAAATCTCCTCCACAATATCATTCTAATCGTTATTGCCAATGAGTAAAACTGCAACAGAGCGTCCATGCATTAGAGGAACCCAGTGACAATCAGCGCTGTTCAGACGCGGAGGAAAGAAGATTCTTACATCTCTTCTATTTGGTATACCTGCAGAATAATAATTCCGGACGTTGTTGAAAAATACGTGAATAAAGAATGTACAGTATGAAAGGAGGTACAGCTTGTACTCAATTGTGCGGATAATGGATCACCCCGGGGAACCTAAAAATATCGAGGCTACATAATTTTGTGCTGTATACAGATGCACTTATCTGATGTCAGATGCTGTCAATAATATTGTAAATAAAGGTGCTAACATACAGGGTATATTTGTAAACACACGGCTCACATATTTAAAAACCCATAAATATTGTGAAGCATGCTGCAAATTAATGTTCAGTCTGTGTCAACAACAAAGAGAATTATTGCACGTCACAAATCACATTAATCACAGTCAGAAATAGATGCAGTTAACCTGCTGTAGTCCAGCACATGTAGAAATAAGGAATACGCCGGATGTTAGTCTAAAATGAAAATAAAACATGTTACTGATAAAGATTTTGCAATGATTTCAGAGCCACTCTGAACCGCAGAAGAGCGGATACGAAGCAGACAAGTTCAGTGTCATGCTGGAACGTCAGGACGATTGCGGGCTCCATCATTCAATAAGCCGAATAGTCTGCAGCTTCAAATCACGTCACTGATCACACTGATAGTGTCATTGCTTCTCTCCACCTCCGCTCACTCAGCTACGCTGGCCACGCTGCTGACGTCATCCAATATTCTATGCCCATCGTTGAGTACGATGATAACATGGTTGTCTTTGCAGCTTTAAGACCGTCCACATTGATAAGGTCACAGCGTTTCCTGGTCATCAGCTGAAATGAATTCCAAAATGCATCTTTTAATTTCCCCCTCTTTGCATATAATTCGCTTGGAGATTTATCCAACTCCTTATGTGATCACTGCAGTCATCTTATCTTCGTTTATCTACATCAAAGGGAAAAGCTATGAACAAACCGTCATTCTGCACATTACCGTTTTTGTTGTTATCTGCGTGGACCGCATTGGCACTTCTGCCACAAATAACAGCGTAATTAACAAACCAGGTGGACAATCATTGCAGGTACTACTGTCCTGCAGCTTGAACGTTAATATCAAATCCAGGACCACAGACTAACACATACATAGGCATTTACATTAAAGATGCAACTGCCGTTTCGGATTCCTAAATCCAGTAGATGACAATTTATCAAAATGCATTTCTTCTGTTTTCTATATGGATTCGCCACTAGACACCAGATTGGAAATAATATCAAATGAAAACAAATAGATATATCTTGATTTTACAGATCGGTTGACGGAGCAAAGTGATTGAAAATCGCAGTAATGCAATTTGGTATTTGGTATCTCTTCTCATATCAACTTTAGCTTGTGTGCAGACAATGGTTCAAACTCCACGTTCTGCCATAAACATACACACTGAACACATCATAATCAGCATTTTTTTAATTATATCTGTCGGTGGAAATAATAAATTGCAGAAGGACCCATTTTGTGGAAATGAGAAAGGATATAACAAGAGTGGATTGGGTTAAGTCGATTTCTGGCTTGGATGTGTTCAGTAAGTCGAAGGCTTTCAAAGCCGAAATTTTGAGAGTGCAACATTTGCATGTTCCTGCCGGGATTAAAGAAAAAGTCAGCAGGCATAGGGATAATTAGTTATCAATGGATATTGGCGACCTGTTTTTTAAAATTATTTTATTGAATTTTCAAATAGGTTACAGTATAGAAAGAAATAATATCAGCCATCCCCCCACTTCCCCTTAACCCCACCTCCCTCACATGTGTATGAAAAAGAGAAAAAAAAGAGTGAAAAAAGAAAGAAAGAAAGAAAAAGAGAGAGAAAGAAAGAAAGAAAGAAAGAAAGAAAGATAGAAAGAAAGAAAGAAAGAAAGAAAGAAAGAAAGAAAGAAAGAAAGAAAGAAAGAAAGAAAGAAAGAAAGAAAGAAAGAAAGAAAGAAAGAAAGAAAGAAAGAAAGAAAGAAAGAAAGAAGGAAGGAAGGAAAGAAAGAAAGAAAGAAAGAAAGAAAGAAAGAAGAAAAAGAAATAGTGCCTGGATATCGGAAGATCCCCACATAGTAGTTCAAAATGGTTTTAATATATATTTATTTATTTCCCCAGAAAAACAATAATTTTGTCTTCGGAGCACCTATATATTTAATCCTATCTTTTGGAAATAAAGGCGCCAAATTTTCAGAAATATATATTTATTTCTTAAATTATAAGTCTTTTTTTTTAAGTGGAATGCAGCTGAATATTGCATTCTTCCAACCATCTATACTTCAGTATGAATCCGATTTCCAAGTAACTGCAATAGCCTTTTTGGCTACTGCCAATGCAATTTTTATGGATTCTTTCTGATATTTGTTCAATTTTGGTTTCGGTTTTATCACTTCAATATCATCTAATAATAATAATTTTGGATGATGTGGAAGTTGTGTTCCAATAATTTGTTCCAGTAAAATTAGTAAAACTCTAAAATTTGTCAAACAAAGTGGAATTTTAAAACAAGACCAAGTAGAATGTAAAAAAAATGTACCAATTTCTTGATTACATCGGAAACATTGATCAGAAAAATTTCGGTTTAATCTATTTGTTTTTTTCGTGGTGTAATATACAATTGATGTATAAAGTTATATTGTACTAATCTTAGTCAGACATTTGTTCTATTTGTCATACTGTCAAGTTGGTCTTGACCAACTTGATTCAACAATTTTAATATTCAACTCTGTTTCCCATTTTTGTCTTGACTTATGAATTCCTTGTTTAATTGCCTGTTTTTGAATCAAACTATACATACAGGAAATATTTCTTTAAACTTTCTACTTTTTGAATTAAAGTTTCTATTTCATTCTGTTATGGCAATAACATTGTTTGACCTAATTTATCTCTTAAATAAGCCCTTAATTGGAAATACAAAAATGTGTTATTTGATATTTTGTATTTATTCTTTAATTGATCAAATGAAATTAATATACCTCCTTCAAAACAGTGTCCTATATATCTATTCCCTTTTTCAAACCAGTTATATAAAAGTTGGTTATCCATTGTAAAGGGAATAAGTTTATTTTCAATTAAAGTTCTTTTTGCTAATAACGATTTCTTTATCTTATCATCAGCATTTATCGTATTCCATAAATCAATCAAATGTTTTAATACAGGAGATTCTTTCTTTTCCCTTATCCATTTAGATTCCCATTTATATATAAAATCTACTGGTATATTTTCTCCTGTCTTATCTAACTCTATTCTAATCCATGCCGGTTTATCTCCATCAAAAAAAAAAGATCCAATTAATCTGTTGATTTGCTTTGTAATAATTCTTAAAATTTGGTAATTGTAACCCTCCTAGGTCAAAATTCCATGTCAATTTTTCCAACGATATTCTTGACATCATACCTTTCCCAAGGAACTTCCTCACACATTTATTTAACTCTTGAAAAAAATTCTGCGGTAATTTTATTGGTAGTATTTGGAATAAATATTGTAATCGAGGGAATACATTCATTTTCACAGCATTGAATCTACCTACTAATGTTATTGGTAACATCATCCATTTATCAAGATCTCCTTCATTTTTTTTTCAATAATGGCAAATAATTTAATTTATATAAATTTTTTACATCATTATCAACTCTTATACCTAAATACTTTATACCATTTGTCGGCCATATAAATTGAGTTATTAATCGACATTGACTATAACCTACTTTAGTAAGCGGTAGAATTTCACTTGTATCCCAATTTATTTTGTATCCTGATATTTTCTCATATTCTTCCAATCTGCAAGATAATTTACGCAACGAGTACAACGGGTTTCATTAGATAAAGCAGAACATCGTCAGCAAATAAGTTAATCTTATATTCCTCCTGATTAACTCTGAAACCCATAATATCTGAGTCAGTTCTAATTAATTTAGCTAATGGTTCTATCGCCTGCACAAATAAAGCAGGTGATAATGGACAACCTTGTCGAGTTGACCTTGTTAACTGAAATGATGTTGAAATTTGGCTATTTGTCACTACGTTAGCTTCGGGATGAGTATTTAAGTTTTTAATCCATTTTATAAAAGATACTCTTCATCTATATTTTTCCAATACCTTAAATAAAAAGTCGCATTCCAATCTATGAAATGCTTTTTCTGCATCCAAAGCAACTGCCACACTCATTTCCTCCCTCTTTTGTGCCAAATGAATTATATAAAAATTGACCGAGTTATATTATTTGACGATTGTCTATTTTTGATAAATCCTGTTTGATCCATATGTATTAATTTTGGTGAGTATTTAGATAATCTATTAGATAAAATCCTTGCTATCATTCTATAGTCCGTGTTCAACAAAGAAATATGTCTATATGATTTTGGCTTTAAACAGCAACATCCATACCAGCAGAGATTTGAACGGTGCAATCACACAGCATCCAAAGGAATCAATCCCGAACGTAGCCGTCACAATTGTAACCCTCAGGCTCGTCCAGCTCGTGTTCGTCTAGTGGAATCAGCCTTTGACCCCGCCAAACTGAGAAATCATTTGTGTGGATGCTGTGCAGTGTACCGCCCAGTTACAAACGCACAACACAAAATACCAGACAGTGCACCATATGCCATTAAATAATTAAACTTTATGAATCTTAATCTGAATACAGGGTTAGGGAGGAAAATAAAAAAAATAAGGCCCAATTCTGGGCAAAGTCAAAAGTGCATGCTGGAGCTCACTCAGTCGCCATTCTTCCACAATGTTCACCTCCGGGCGTTGTCGACCTTCCGACCCTCAGAGCCCAGTCCACTCCGTCCGGTAGTCTACCAGCTCTCTCCACATGCGTCCTCCCTCTTCATCTCTCCTCAACAAAAGACAGCGAAAAACATATTTACGGATTCACATGATAGAGTAGAGGGATAGGTAAATAGGGGTATAGACTAAGAACAATGATTAGCTAGTCATCAATACTTTCACTGGGGCAAGTCAGAATGAAACCTTAACCAGCAACAGATGACGTACTAGCCATTGTTCTCTAAAGATAGACAAAGCTTCATATCGGGAACTATCTGACCATGCAGAAGTATCTCGAGGCATAACTACATATGTGAAGAATAATGTAGGGGTTAGAATGTTCTGGAGAAAAGGGGAAAGTGTCCGCATGAAAGACTGATGGGCTATCATTGGATTAAGGTAATTATAATTAACATCTACTTATATCTTAGCATGTGATTGAAATTATTCTAATATTGTCTACACTTGTAATCATGAGATTCCCTGCTACATGGTCAATGCAATAAATTGTGGAAATATTGTTTAATTCGGGAGCAATGTCTGGAGTGGCTCTTTGCGTGATCAATCAGTAACTTCCGCCATAGCAGGCTATATATATATATAAACTCTGCCAACGTGCCATAAAGAGATAAAGCAATTCCTGAACTCAAAATCAGTCAAAAATCTGGTATCATCAAGGACATTAAAATAATTTCTGTGTTCCCAATTGCAAAGCGGCTGAATCGATGTAGTGAATACAAGAAATAAAATATTAATTCGGGAAGACTTTGGAGCCGGACGAAATGTAGAATACGCTGGTGGATCTTCATCATGTCTAAAAATCTGTAAATACCGCTGCTTAAGGACGCTCAGGTTTATCGTGCATCGCACTTTAATAAACCCCCTCAAAAAAAAATGCAGATCCACTGAGAGAGCCATACGGCCTGCGGATATATGTCCCACTGCAGACATAAACACACACACACACACACACACACACACACACACACACACACACACACACACACACACACACACACACATAATAGATATATAGATATATAGCTAGAGATACACTAAGGTCAATGTAGTGCAAAAACAGAAGTAATAAAAGAGAGTTAATTTTAATTGGTTAAATGTCTATTGAAGAATCGGAATTCAGAGCGAATGTAACTGCACCTGGATCGCTGCATGTGTACGTTCAGGCTGCACTTCCCTCCTGACAGTAGCAATGAGAAGCGGGCATGTCCTGAGTGATGGAGTGATCGGGGGTGGGGGGGGAGTCGGATGGTCCTCAGTTACTGTCGGCGCCTTTCTGAGGCATCCCTCCTTGAAGATATCTGGGACACTACGGAAGCCAATAGGCAAGATGGAGCTGACAAATGTTGCAATTTTTCTGTAGTTTCCTTTGTTCCTGTACAATAGTGCCCCAGCCCCGTACCAGACAATGATGCAGCCTGTCAAGATGATAGCCATGGTACATCTGTAGAAGCTTTCGAGTGTTTTAGGTGACAAACCAAACACAGCCGATGTCTTGTTTTATTTAAACTGCATCGATATGATGGAGTCAGGTCTACTGGGTGAGTATACCGGCTGTAGAACATTAGGCTAAGCACACATCCCTGACGTGCGCCACGTTGATGGTCACCGTAGAGGAGACATTATTAAGATTCCGCACAGAATATACAAACCCCATTTCCAGAAAAGTTGGAATGTTTTCCAAAATGCAATAAAAACAAAAATCTGTGATATGTTAATTCACGTGAACCTTTATTTAACTGACAAAAGCACAGAGAAAAGATTTTCAACAAATTTTCTATTTTGTAAATAGACACAAATTTAGAATTTGATGGCTGCAACACACTCAGCAAAAGTTCGGGCAGAGGTATATTTATCATTGTGTTACATCACCTTTCCTTTTAATAACACTTTTTAATCGTTTTGGAACTGAGGATACTAATTGTAGTAGATTTGCAATTGGAAATTTTGTCCATTCTTGCTTGATATATGACTTCAGCTGCTCAACAGTCCGTGGTCTCTGTTGTGTGATTCTCCTCTTCATGATGCACCATACATTTTCAGTTGGAGATAGATGTGGACTGGCAGCAGGCCAGTCAAGCACACGCACTTTTTGTCTACAAAGCTACGCTGTTGTAGCCCGACCAAAATATGGTCTGGCATTGTCCTGCTGAATAAGCATGTACGTCCTTGGAAGAGACGCCGCCTTGATGGCAACATATGTCTCTCTAAAATCTATACGCCTCAGAGTCAATGGTACCTTCACAAGCATTCAGCTCACCCATGCCATGGGCACTGATGCATCCCCATACCATCACAGATGCTGCCTTTTGCACCTTTCGCTGATAACAATCAGGGGGTTGTCGTTTTCATCTTTGGCACGGAGAACTCGACGCCCATTTTTTTCCGAAAACTAGCTGAAATGTGGGCTCATCTGACCACAGCACATTGTTCTACAGTCTTTTCGTCCATCTGAGATGAGCTCGGGCCCAAAGAACTTGTCGGCGTTTCTGCCTGGCTTCCTCCTTGCGTAATGCAGTTTCAAGTTGCATTTCTGGACGGACTGTGTTATGTGACAATGGTTTTCCGAAGTACTCCTGAGCCCAGGTGGCTATAATTGTCACAGTAGCATGACGGTTTCTCGTAGGCACACACTCATCCTCCGATGTTTAAATTAAGTTAGTGATAAAGCGGTGTTCTCATTCAGATTCGAAGATGAATCCCTGAATGCAGTCGAGTCCGCAGATTCAAACAGATCTTCTGAACTGCTTTCTTTGTACATATCTTCTTGGTTCCCACTGCTGTTGCAGCGGTCCTAAGTCTCTGACTACACTCAGGAAATAGAGGTACTGTCGTGTGATCACACTTTCCAGCTCTCTTCATCTCAATGTAACTGCGGTTCAGTGTATTGTTCACACTGGTACTACACGTGATTGTTGATGACAACTTTTAGGTGAACTTTTCAAACTGGGCTGGTTACAATTCCCCAATAAGATGCCGA
The DNA here is from genome assembly GCF_030144855.1 of Hypanus sabinus. Lineage (NCBI taxonomy): Eukaryota > Metazoa > Chordata > Chondrichthyes > Myliobatiformes > Dasyatidae > Hypanus > Hypanus sabinus. The sequence continues at coordinate 244,993 of NW_026781441.1, read as the reverse complement.
TTCAAGTAATGTTGGTGATTAGGCGAGTGAGAAGGGGGCTGTTGATTAGGAATGATGGACGGACCTACGACTAGATAGGTAGAAATTTCAAAGGCCTGAAGTAGATGTAATCTGATTGGAGTACATGGTGCACCATGGATTGAAGGGAAAAAAAAAGTGGAGGGGGAACTGGTGCAACGAGTGCTTGGATGACGGCCGATACAAGAGTGTAGATGGAAATTGACTATTTCATTTTTTATGGGGAGAACAGTGTTCATACTCGGACAAATGTGAGGAGCAGATGGGATTCTTGGGCAGCATCTAATAGCTGGGGTGATACACTATATAATCCTTCCGGGATTTATTTACGGATCAATATTCCTCGATTATGGAGCTGATCTTCAGTAGTTGAACAACCTCGGCAGTCGCTGTAACAAATAATTTGTACAACGTGCCCCACTGCCAATTTGCGTTCACCACCCGTCATCCTGTCCTAGGGTTAATCCGTCGATCTCGCACCATTCTGATGGGAAATGTATCAGCGATATAGATGAAGTAGGTTCTAGAATCAAGACATCGTCTCTTTATTCATTCCCATCGATGCTGACTGGCCTGCTGAGTTCCTACAGGGTTTTATGTGCGTTGCTTTGGATGAGTAAAGCACAGATTTCTCACAATATTGCTGTCAATGTGATGCAAATTTATCAAGTTCATGCATAGTGCACTGTCAATTCAAAATATCAGCATTATGATCTTTAAAATCGAATGGCATTCAGAAACGCAAATGGTGCATTTGCGGATTTCAGCTCATTATCCTGGACCTTGAAATCTAGCAGACAGATCCCGCACTGCAGTTTTCCCGTTATTCCAGACGTTCCGTTGTCGTGTCTGTCGTTGGGAGCTGCGTACCATCGAGATTGGAAAACGCTGCGGTCGCAGAGATCGCGAGGTGGAATACAATTTGGTGGTTATGTGAAACTGGCAAAATTGGGGCAAGTGAGGGGTGAGGGTGGTCAGAAGCAGGAATAGTGGTGGAGAATTTTGACTGACAGTGTGTGGAGTGTTGTGCGACACCATCAGAAGTTAAACAGGTAAACAATTGAGTAAGCGGCGGATGGCCCGATGTAATATTACTGCTTTTATTTCTGTATATACATATAAATGTGTGCGCTGGTGTCCCTTTGTCGTTTCCCACTTTGTCGGTCATGCTGGCAGTTATTCAAGTATTTTATGTGTTTATATAAGTGCAAATCTGTATATAATTAAGGTGCAAATTTACCCAGAAGTGGCTCTGCGTGATTCTATATTTGCGCGGTCAGAGAGTGACAGTATTTAATGACTATGTAAACGTGAGAGATACGGAATGTGATTGAAGGTACGTGTGTCAGATAAGGTGCAATTGTGAGATGAGGAATATGGATTCTTCAAAGTTCAAATATTCACAGAAAAATCTTTAATTAGAGTACACACATGTCACCACATACAACCATGATATTATTATTTTTTCCTATGTGCACACTTGGCTGACCTATGGAACAGCAATAGTAAACAGGATCAATGGGCAACAAACATTTGTAAATGCAGATATAAATAAATCTCAATAAACCCCAAGCATGAAATAAAAAGGGTGTATTTAAATGAGTGTCGTTATCCCATTTTGTTCAAGAACCTGATGGTTAACCGGTATCTGGTGCTCTTGAGCCTGGTGGCGCGAGTCCAGAAGCTCTTGTACCATCTACCTGATGGCAACAGCGAGGAAAGAGAACGACCTGGGTGATGAGAATCACCAATGATAGACGCTGCTATCCTACGGCAACGTTTTATTGAGGTGTTATCGAAGGTTGAGAGGTATACTCGACCGAATCATCCCCCCACCCGCGTCGGATTTTCCTCTCAATGGCATTTCTGTACCCACACCAGACCGTAATGCAGTCAATCAACACACTCCAGAGTCCTCTGTCGTTTGCCAATATTTTTGATTACATGACAAATCTCCGCAGACCTATGAGGAAGCAAAGGCGACGCCGCGCCTCTTTGCTGCCATGCCTGTATGATAGGTCCCGGACAGGTCTTCTGGCAGGATTTTAAGGTTTATTTGCGAGTAAAGTAGAGGATTTGAGATTGGATATGTGACAGGTTGCGTGTATGGAGGTATCACGGAGAAGGTATGCCTGCTTGGGTAATTGAGTGTTCATTAAACACAGATGAAGGTGCAGGAGAAATGAATTATGTGTACATGAAAGCTGGAAAGGGGACTGCAAAGCGTGGTAAAATATTGTATCTGTTAATAGATGAAAAACTTATGAATTTACGCCCCGCTCCCTAATCAATAAATTCAATACAACGAATTTTGCACTGGTGTGAGGAAAGAGTTATATTTGAATCCTCTTTGCCATATGCTAAGACATGTAACAAAAAACGTCGATCTTTGTTAGACTTTTTTCAGTCTATACAGTGGGAATGTTTTGCGAGAGTTCAGCAAAGACCATTGCACAGTGATGTTTTACAACTCAGCGTGAGTACTTTTAAAGACTGTAGATGTCCATAGACGCACTTACCCGATGCTAGTTACGGAAATCATGATTTATTCCATATGGACATTTTGTCCTGTTTCTAAGTCTTGTTTCAGGTACAACGTTTCCAAGAGATAAGATGGCACAGACTCTGATGGGATAATAAATAACTCCCGGGAAACTAGTAAACCGAAGGCTCATGAAGTCGGAAACAGGAAAGAAACACGACTGTCTTCGACAGAGAGAGAGAGAGGGAGGGGTAGAGAGAGAGAGAGAGAGAGAGAGAGAGAGAGAGAGAGAGAGAGAGAGAGAGAGAGAGAGAGAGAGAGAGAGAGAGAGAGAGAGAGAGAGAGAGAGAGAGAATTTCGTATATTGCTTGTATTCTAATGTAACTCCTTCTCTCCTGCGGTAATCACCCCTTTCGAACTTGTCCACCAGTTACATCGCAACTTATTCCACTCCTGTGGTTTTGCACTGTCCTTCCTGACCGTCTCATTAAACAATCCCTCTGCTTGCTTACCTACTGCCCAATCCTCCGACCGATCAGTCAATTACCCGTACCCCTCTGATATTCACCTGTAATCCTGATACCTCGAAGCGAGCAGACTATCTCAGTGTCTCGAATGCAACCACAGAATCTCATGTCCACTTCTCTTACTAACTAATTCCCGATCGCAACTACAGTCCCCTTCTCTCCTACCCCTTCCCCGTCCCATCTGAGCAATCGTGTCAGTTTCAGAGACATTGACCCGATCGCTGTGGCTACACTGCTAGCTCGTCCCTCCCCACAGTGCCCAAAGTGGTATACTGATTTCTGAGGCTGATCCCGGTTGTAATCGGCACTGGCTGTTCATTTCTTACCAGCTCCTGACACTCACTGAGGTGTATGTCTCCTAAAACATTGTGGTGACCATCTCCTTGCAGCCCTTATCTTTCAACTCCTCAGTGTCCCTTATGACCCGACGATCATCGAGCTGCAATTCCAGTTTCTTATTGATTTCCATAAGGAAATGTCGCTCGGTACACCTGCTGAAGATGTCACTATCCGGGAGAAAATCACGGAATATCATTACCTCATAAAAAGAAAACACATCTGCACTGGGACCATCCGCACTATCAGAGGACGAATGAAGAATAAACTGATCAGATACTTGCTCGACAAAGCTTGTTCTCGATGAAGCCGCTCCATTCTCGCTAGAAAATAACTGTAGATGCTGGAAATCCGAGCAACACACACACAAAATGCTGGAGAGGTCAGCAAATCAGGCAACATCTATACAAAATAAAATTACTTGACGTTTCGGGCCAAAACCCTTCGGCAGGACAGCAGAAGAAAAGTTGAGGAGTAGATTTGATTGGTGCGGAGAAGGGAGAGAGAGACGCCAGGCGATAGGTGAAACTCGGATGAAGCAAAGAGCTGGGATTTGATTGGTGAAAGGGACAGAAGACCATGGAAAAAATAAAAGAAAAAGATGGGTGAACGAGGAGCACGAGAGGGAGTGAATGGGCGGTCAAGGAGATAACATAAGTGAGGGGCAAGGGCATGGAAAATGGTGAAGTGGGAGTTTGAAAAATCGACACTCAGCTCGGAGGCTACAAACCCAGAATATAAGATGTTGTTCCTCCAGCCGAAGTGTGACGTAATCCCGGCAGTTGAGGAGACTATGGATCGACAGATCGGACTAGGAATGAGAAGTAGAATTCATTTGGGTGATCCCGCTGGATCCGGCGGACAGATCATAGGTGCTCGGTGAACTGGTCTCGCCGTTTTACAGGAGGTCACACCGGGAGCACCGTACAGAGTGTCGCCTGATCTGAAAGGACAGTTTGGGGCCCTAATTGGTAGGGCTAGCTGTAGCACTTGTTTTGCTTACAATGATAAGTGCCAGGAGGGAGATCAGTGCTGCAGAAAAACCCCACAAGAACGTGAGAGCAGCTTTAATCTTAATCACCCTCACGGTCCCGGGAGTAGCCTCCTCTCTGAGTCCCAATTCAAATGTTCAGTTGAACAATAGCTGAAAGCTCTCGAAAGTTCCGTTCGTAAATGCACTCACAGGCCTCTGAATTGCCTCCTGTCTCGCTCCCGATTTGATTGGGCCATCGGAAAAGTAAACACGCATATATAACTCCATAGGAATCATGTCGGCCTCATGGAAACATCGTTGTGACAAAACCTCTGAGATCAGAGCAGTTCATTTATTAAGGGTGGGAAATGGAACTGGAAAGAAATTTAGTGGCTGCAGCTGGAATTTAATTTCCTGTCCTCGCCATTTCTAATCCTGGTACAGGAAGAGTATTTACGAAAAGGTAACAATGAAGAATCCCCGGCAATTTTTTTAATGCTCACCAGTACCCGTGAAGACTTTGGGGACGATACAAATCTGACGGCGAGAGGCTGCGGGAGAGAGAGACGGGACAGAAAGACGAGACGTGTAGGAGGGAGAGGCACTAGGGAAGCATGAAGCGAAGACGGTGAGAGATCGAGTTGGAGAGAATAGAAGAAGAGTAGGACAATGGGCTGAGAGGGACGGGGAGAGAGAGATGCTGGAGACCGCGGCAGGGTCAATGAGAATGAGAGACGTGAGGAAGACGGGGAATGAAACTGGAAGAAAGAGACAGGGGAGAGAGAGACGGGTAGAGATATCGAGGAGAGTAGGAGGGAGAGAGACTAAGGGAGCATGAATGGCAGATTGAGAGATCGAAGGGGAGAGAATGGAATAGAGTGGGATAATGGGCTGAGAGGGACGGTGAGAGAGCGATGCTGTAGAGAGTGGTCGGGAGAATGAGGATCCAGGAGAGAGACGTGAGGAAGACGGGGAATGAAACTGGAAGAGAAGAGACACGGGAGAGAGAGACGGGGAGAGCGAGATTGTGGTGAGTGGAAATGGGGGAAGAGACTCTGAGCACAACGAGAGAGACGGGCGAGAGTGAGAGAGACTGGGGAGAGAGAGAGGGAAAGGGAGAGAGATTTTGAGCAGACAGGGAGACCAGGGGGAGAGATAATGGAGTAAAACTGAAAGAAAGAGAGAGTAGGAACGAAGAGAGTCTGTGTGGAGAGCGATCCAGAGGGGAGGGTGTAAGGGGCAGAGAACTTTGGGAGTGAGAGACCGTGGTTGGGGTCCCGGAAGATTGACTGTGGAAGAGAGGGAAAGGGAGATTGTTTTAGAGATTGGCGCTATCCTCCAGCTCACTGTGTGTGTGCTGACCATGATGACAAATTGTTACTGCATGTTTGCCTGAATGTGTGTCGGTCGCCTCATTGACTAAATCCCCGAAGGTTTTAACCGCCTTACTGCTCTTTGACCTAAAGTCTCCTCCTCCTTGTTATCCACGCGTATGAGAATATCGACATACCAACTTCCTAATATAATTCGTTCTGACTGTTTCTCTCTTACTCTCACTCGGCTGCTGTCCCTCACTTCGTTTCTCTGTTGCGTTCCCTCCCGGCGATTCCATCACCGCTCAATTGCTGACAGCTTTCATAAAGGTAAGTGTTTACAGAATCGTGCAAGATGTTGTGAAGCCGTGCATCATCCGCTCTGGCAGCGGCTGTAGCAGTATCTGTATTCTTACCGTTCGGTGTTTTGTGTTCTAAAGCTCAGTTAAAGTGCTCTAGCTGGAAGACAGTAGAAGGTGGCAGAGGGAATGAGAACTTATAGGTAGAAAAGGAGGAGAGAAATAGTGTGTACATGAAGACGGGTTAGGATCGGGGCATGAGTGTATAACACAGACGAAGTTATACTCAGGGATGAGGCAGTGTTGTCAAAATCGAAAAGCAGGGGTAAAAGGCTCGCCTGAACTTTCATTTTAATAAGAGAGGGAGTATTTATGCAAATGAAATTTCTATGGATAAGAATAAACAACGGCCGACACTATTCATTGGGATTCTGAGTTTGTATGTGGTGTTTTTGGTCTTCGAGGATCTAAGAGATTTTCTCATGTTTACTTTGTATTTCTGTTCATCACATTGTTTGTTTTCTAAATCTCTTCATAAAAATCCGATTCAACGGGTATTTCACTGCATTCTTCAGTTCCACTCTGAATTTGCTCTGAGTCAGTCCGCAAATACAAGTGTTGGTGCAGGAACGGAGAACCTGCAGCATCGCGGAAATCTCTTCTGCGATGTAACAGGGGTCCGGGACAGAATAAACATATCTCATTGAAATTAGTTGATAGACATAAAATACCACTTGTGTTCCCCACAACAATATGAAACTACAGGATATGGTGAAGAGCAAAATGATGGATTTGCGTCGGTTCTCCATCTCCCAGTCCCTGTCAGTCTCTCCACTCTTTTGTGCCCGGAGCCCCTTACGGGCTCGACTGACTGCTAGAATCCGCCTGACAGTTAGTATATTGAACAGCAAAATCAGAAATAATGGGGCACAAGGGGTGAAAATGCGGTGAAAAAATTCAAATACGGCCCATGCCGGAGAGTTTCCGAAACTCGATGTAAGAGCACAATACCAGGGAACACTATCGACTGGTACGACAGGCTCGTATATAAAGTACCAGGGGACACTCTCCAAGCAGGTCAGCACACTCACTGTCCCGATAACCACGGCCGCCGTTGTCTCGGTGCAATATTTTGTTTTCAGCTTCTCACAGCAAATAGCCACAAATCGATCGACGGTGAAAGCGACAGTCAGCCAGACGGAGGTCGTAGTGCTCGCAAATACCAGCCATCCACCGAGACTACACACAGGAGTGATGAAAAGGAATGATCGGGGAAAATAAAACGATGCAGTCCACCCCAGCAGCGGATCCGAGATAACAACCAGGAGATCGGCCGTTGCCATTCCCATCATGTATCGAGTGACACATTTGGAGAGACCGCACTTTCCCCGGAGCAAGATCACAATCGCCACCAAGTTCGCTGCATGAGAGAGAGGGAACAGCAAGTTGAGAAAAAAAGAACTCCTCGCATTTGCTAAATTCTTATTACCAAAAGATCATTTTATTGTTACAGCTAACTCGGACATCCGTTCAAGTACAACTGCACACAATCAATTCGTTTAGCATTAGCGGGCTGTGAAAACCCAGTATTCCCAAATACAGGGCAGCTGCTGCAGACCAAAGCACATAAACCGGAGCATCAAATTACTGAACACAAACTGCTGGAGGAACGCTGTCCAACTCGTTCAATTCCACAGACGTTGGCCGATTCGTTAAATTCCTGCAGCAGTTTGTTTTCGATCCGGATGCCAGAATACACATTCCCGGTATTTCCATTCCATTCCTGAAATGCAAAACACCGGGACTGGACAAGTGAGAGTGGAAACCAGCGACAGAAGCGATCACAATATTATAATAAAACTTCAATTCCCATCAACGGCAGGAGACACTGCGGCCTACCGGGAATTCCAAAGGCTGAAATAAAAGGACTGTAGACTTTCACTATCTGCCAGATGAGAGAATAATCCATTTCATAGAGAATGTATGCATTCTGTAACTCCCAAATCCACAGCTCGGGCAGATATTTTGAGCTGATTTCGTCAAACCGGCGCTGGTTTATACAAAGTATCGGTCTCCTGAGAATGGTTGCACCGCTGACTAACATTCTTAGTTACAGTTAACTGAACAAACAATTTAATTTAAAACCATCCTTTCTGATGTAAGAATTTGGCCAATAGAAGACAACTACATCAACAATTCTTGGGCGTTATCTAACCAGTGATTCATCTGGAGGAAATAATGCGGGAGCTCCAATGACAAAGACTGACCTCATTACCGTGCAGTCTCATTTATAGATTTCAGGGATTTGTTGACTAATTGTACATCTGTAAGCGAAGTGCACCGACACCGCCTGACCGACACCCCTGCGGTTTCCCATTTTGAACTGCCCTTCAGTGCTTCAACACCTTACTGGTGATACGCAAACCCACACACACACACACACACACACACACACACACACACACACACACACACACACACACAGACACACACACACAGACACACACACACACACACACACACTCACACACACACTCACACACACACACACACACACACACACGCACACACACGCACACACACACACACACACACACACACACACACACACACACACACACACACACACACAAACGAAACACAGATACGAACAGAGATATAATAGACAGATCAACGTCGTGTTAGCACCGGACAAATGAACACGTTGCTGATGTAGAAAAACACGAAAACATCTGCAGTTGCTGGAAATCCAAAGCAACACATAGAATGTTCTGGCAAATCTCTGCTGAGTTCATTCAGCATTTTGTGATTTTGCTAATGTAAAATAATTGCATACACATCTCAGATCATTCAGAGTTCAAACGAGAATTGAGAAGAAATGTTTCAAGCTGCACATAAATGGGCAGACCGGAAACTAATTCAAAATTAATCTCCCTCAGAATAAGAAACATCCTCTCCAAATCGTCTCTATTAAGGCTGTTCAATTTTTGATAGGTTTCAATGAGATTCCCATTCACTTTTCTAAACTCAAGTGAATACAGGCCAAGAGCCATCAAATTCTCCTCATTGAATTCCGCTGGATCTCTATAGACCCTCTCCAATGCCAGCACATCTTTTCTTAGATAAGGGACCTAAATCTGCTCACAATGCTCCAAGTGTGACCAATGGTTATAATGCCCTAGGATTACATCCTTGCTCTTATTTTCTAGTCCTCTTGAAATGAAAGCGATCACTGAATCCGCCCTCACGTCAACCATTAGGCAATCCTGAACAGGGACTCCCAAGTTGCTTTGCACGTCTGACTGTTAAATATTCTGTACATTTAGAAAATAGTATATGCCTTTAATCCTTCTACCAAAGTGCATGACTTAGGTACACTTCCCTGCACTACATTCCATCTGCCCATTCTCCCAGTTTGTCGAAACCTTCTGCAGATACCTTTTTTCCTGAACGCCACCTGCCCCTCCAAATCTCTTTGTGTAATACTGAAACTTGACATAAAGCCATCAATTCGGTCATCCATATCATTGACGAATAACGTGAAAAGAAACGGCTGCGACAAAGATCCCTGTGGAACACTACCAATTGACTGCAGCAAACCGGAAAATACCCCTTATTGTCACTCCTTCTCTTCTGCCAGTTAGCCAACCTTCTGTCTATGCTAGTATCTTAGTATGCCATGGGCTCTTAATTTGCTAAGCAGACTCGTGCGGCACCTTGTCAAAGCCCTTGTGAAAATGTAGGTAATCAACATCCACAGATTTTCTGTTGACTATCCTGCTTTTTCATTCCTCAAAAAATTCCAACAGATTTGTTAGGCATGACTTCTCCTGAAGGAAACCACTCTGACTTTGCCGGCTTTATCAGGTGCCTCCAACTACACCAAAACCTCAGCCTTCATAATGACTCCAGCAGCGCCAACTACTGAAGTCAGGATGATAGGCTAATAATTATCTTTCCTTTGCCTCCCTCCCTTAAAGTGTAGAATGATATTTGCATTTTTCCAATATTCCAGAGCCATTCTGTAACCTAATGATTCGTGTAAGATCATGACTAATACCTCCACAACCTCCGCTGCTACCTCTTTCAGAACACGAAAGTGTAGTCCATCCGGTCCAGGTGACTTATCTAACATTCAACCTTTCAACCTTCAAAACACCTTCTCCTTAATAATAACAACAAAACTCAATTCTGCCCCCTATAATTTTGGATTTTGGCATGTTCCTAGTGTCCTACACAGTGAAGAAAGACAGAAAGTACGTATTGAGTTTGTCTGCCATTTCTGTTCCCCCTTTACTATCACTCCAGCATCATTTTCCATTGGTCCGATATCCACTCTCGTCTCTCCTTCACTTTTTTATATTTCTGTAAAAATAGTTTTGGTATCATCATATTATTGGCTAACTAATGTTCATATTTCATCTTTCTCTCTTTATGACTTTTAGTTGCCGATTGTTAGTTTCTAAAAGCTTCCCAATCCTCCAACTTCCCACAATTTTTGCTGTATTATCTGTTCTTTCTTTTCCCTCTATGCTGTATTTGACTTCCGTTGTTAACCACTGTTACCTTTAGAATAATTCGGGATGTATCTATACTGCGCCTTCTGAATTGCTCTCAGATACACCAACCATTGCTGTTCTGCTGTAATCCCTGGTACCGTCCCCGTCCAATTAAACTTTGCCAGCTCCACTCTCATGCTTCTGTTACAGTATTATTTTTTTTTCCACTGAAATACCAATATATATGATTTTATTTTCTCCAATCCCAAACTGCAGAGTGAATTTATCATATTATGATACCAGTCTCCTAAGGGTTCCTTTACCTTAAACTCCCTAATGCAATCTGGTCCATAACACATCACGCAATCCAAAATTGCCTTTCACCTGGTAGCCTCAACCACAAGCGGTTCTAGAAACCCACCTTGTAAACTTTCCACAAATTCCATCTCCTGGAGTTCGGCACCGACATGAATTTCTCAATCTACCTACATATTGAAATACCCCATGACTACTGTAACATTACCATTTTTACATGCCTGTCTGTGCCTCACCTCTAGGCCACAGTTCGAAGGCCTGGATATAACTCACATCAGGGTCTTTTCTACCCTTGCAGTTTCTTAACTCTACTCCCAAGGATACTCCATCTTCCAGTCCAATGTTTCCTATTTCTAAGGATTTGATTTATTTTTTTTTACTAAATAAGCCATTGCACCACCTCTACTTACCTGCCTGTACTTTCCGTACAATCTATCTTTTAACGTTAATCTCCCAACTATGATTCTCTTTCAGCCACAATTCAGTAATGCCCACAATGTCATACCTGCAATCTCTAATCATTACCTTATTCCATAAACTGTACAGTGTGCTTCCAAATATGACACCTTCAGACATTTATTCCTTACGCTCTTCGATTTTGTCAGCACATTAGACTTCAACTCATCCCACTGACTACAACTTTGTCCCATCATCTGCCTGTCCTTCCTCACAGTCTCACTACACAATCCAACTATTTGCATACTAACTGCCCCGTCTTCAGACCTATCATTCCAGGTCACATCCTCCCTGCCTAATTAGTTTAAATCATCCCACACAACTCCATCAAACCTGCCCACAAGGATATTGGTGCCCCTTGGCTTCAGGTGTCAACTATCCTTTTTGTACATGTCATATAAACTAATAGCTTGAAACAAAGCTATTAGTTTCAAGAAAATTAGACCATCATTGTTTAGTGTTCTCATGGGTTTCATAACTAGCGAAAATCATCAGTGTTAAACCACATGGTGCCTTAGCATTCTGTTTTGAAACACATGAGGTTGAGCTGACGTAACTCAATCTTAGATTCTTCTCCTATTGCGGTACATTTCTGCATTTCTACTTCTGACTGCAAGTTTATTGGATTGGATGGTTGTTCCTCCTGCACAGATCCTGTGCATCTGTTTTTCTTGCGTAATTTCTGGGATTTCTCGTGTTCATATAAATTTTGATTTTAAAACACGTGCACTAAAGCGAACCAAGGGTTCAGAGTTTCCCCATCATTTTAAGTGCATAAAGGTGGACCAATCTGATGAAAACTTGTTTGCAATGTCGGGCATCAACATCTTTACTCAGCAATAATCTTTAACTTTTTGTTTTACTACATATGGTCTTCTTGCTGCTGAGACTTCAATTAGAAAACCTTTATTGCTTGTTTGCGAATATTTCTCATTATTCTCCTATTTTCTACGTTTAGACCACTTCAGTGCTAACTCAGAGGGAAAGGATGGCAAATTCAACGCAGACAAATTCACCTCTCAGCAACCTAACAGACATTGAAAGAGGGAGCGCTTACAAAACAGTTGAACTAATCTTCATTTTGATTGTAGCATTATCTTTGAGTCTGGTGACCATTATCGGAAACATTCTGGTAATGCTTTCTATTAAAGTAAACAGACAGTTACAAACAATTAACAACAATTTTATTTTCAGTTTAGCCTGTGCTGATTTAATCATTGGTGTGTTCTCTATGAACCTTTACACCATGTACAGCATCATTGGCTACTGGCCCATGGGCCCATTGGTGTGTGATTTATGGCTGGCTCTAGATTACGTTGCTGGTTATGCATCTATCATGAACCTGCTTATCATCAGCTTTGACCGATATTTCTGTGTGACAAAGCCTCTCAGCTACCCTGTGAAGAGAACCACCAAGATGGCACGGATGATGATTGCAGCTGCTTGGGTGCTGTCATTTATCCTCTGGGCTCCTACCATTCTCTTCTGGCAGTTCATTGTAGGTGGACGGACAGTTAAAGTAGGTGAGTGTCATATACAGTTCTTCTCAAATCCAGTTGTCACTTTTGGCACTGGAATATCAGCCTTCTATCTACCAGTTATTACCATGACGATTCTGTATGTGCACATATCCCGTGCTAGCAAGAGTCGGATCAAGAAGGATAAGGAACAGCCAGAGTCAAACAAAGGCACCATCTCTCCCAGTCTAGAGCGAGGCAAAATAATGAAACCGAATAATAACAACATGTCAAGTGCACCTGATGTATTGCAGAATGTCGAAGTACAAAATGGCAAGGCAGCTGGTAAAGTAATTACGTATCACTGTGGCCAAGGAGAGGAAATGGGGGTTTGCAATCACACGACTTCCCTTAGTGTCGTCCCTTCCATCCAGAAGGAGGAAGGAACGATTGATGAGAGCACAAAGGTCTCCAGTGCACAAAGACATTTTAGCAATCGCAACTCCAAGCTCTTCGGCATAAAAGATGTCACGAAAGTTAAAAAGAGTGACTACAGTGCTACTACACTTGAAACGGTGTCAGACAACAGCACCAACAGTGGTAAAAACAGAGAGCTCGCCGCAGCCCACATGATCATTAAAATGACAAACACCCCTGCTAAGAAAAAGAAGGGAGCTGTAACCCGGGAGAATAAGGTGACCAGGACAATCTTGGCTATTCTGCTGGCATGTATTATCACCTGGACGCCATACAGTGTCATGGTACTCATTAACACTTTATGTTCAGTCTGCGTCCCTAACACAGTATGGAGTATTGGATACTGGCTCTGTTACATCAACAGTACTCTCAACCCAGCCTGCTATGCACTATGCAATGCTACCTTCAAGAAAACCTTCAAGCATCTTCTCTTCTGCCAATATAAAAATATTGGAGCAGCAAGATAAAATCAACAACCAGCTCCTCTCCATGAACATTTTATACATGGTATAGATGACTTTCACAATGCTTATCATAAATGTATATAAGTAAAATGTTCAACACGCTAAGTTATGGCTCAAAGCGACATTATCTGTAATATGGTGAAAGGACGCTTGAGTTCTGTCCAATGAATTTCGTATTTCTGTTTAAATGACGAGTGTACTGACTATTATAATGTTTCTGTGTGAAATCATAAATTAATCTGCCTAGATTTCAAAGATGGTGCGTTCCAGTTAATTGGGGAACACGAAGAATTGTACATTTTGGCCTGATTAAATGGTTGCCCCAGTGAGCCGGTTTCCTGGAAATCGTTAACAAAGTTTAAAAAAATACAAACTTACTTATAAATAAGTAACGAAGTACGTGTTTAAAGGAAATACAGAATACATTAGAACACAACCAAAATCACTGCAGTATATAAAACAGTCTCAGTTCCTAATTATTATGCTGTAATTCATTAAGTGTTCACTGACATGTTTTTTTGATTGATTGTAAATAAATAAAATTATCAGAGAAACCAAGTGCAGATAGTGGACAGCTTTCAAACAGTGCTATCGATGATTTGAACCTCCAAATCCCCATTTTAATTGTAATATTCAAGATGATTGCTGATACCTTTAAATTAATCATAGTACCTAACTAGATGAAGTATTGAAATTGTTTCATTTCACCTTAGACGTTTCTGGCATCCGCAAGCCTGAATGCTTGAAACCGCAGTGAGGAAAGCAGTTCCGAATTGTCTTACTGTTTATCATTTGCCTGATCAATGACAAAACTCACTCCTCTTTGAATACGAACACACTCGTGATGCTATTTAAAACGGTTGTTTTAAGTACAGCGTAGTGCATAATGGCCACATAACTTGCATGTGACTGACGCTAGTTAGAACCTATTTGGCAGCAGATTCCTGCCCCAATTAAGTGGCATTGTTTTCCAAATAAACAAAGGAATCCAATGTTTTTGCAATTTATTTATTTATAATTAAGTGTTGTCCTAAATAAGCGGTTTCCCCAATTAACCAGTGGCACAAATAATGCCATTTGACTTAATTATAAAATTCAACATGGGCACATTCAAGGGGCAATGTTCATTTTTTATATCACTCAGTATCAAAAATTGCATTCTGCCCTTTTAATAAACGTGTTTCTAATGGATACACAAATCATTACCTTTGAGTTATTAGTTCTAATTGGTTGTTTCGAAACTTAATCACTTGTCACAAGGGGGGGGGGGCTTTGGTGCGGACCCAAATGCAAGACACAGATACTAAGGAACTAGGAACAGGACTAAGTTGGTCAAGAAAACAAGGGAAGACGAGTGAATTCCGCAGTACATTGACACAGGCCTTGGACGAGACTAGGATTCAGGGCCTGGGCTTGGACTTGGTCTAGTGACAAGGGACACGGAAGTAAAACAAGGAACATGGAGCCTGGGCTAGGGCTCCGAGCCGGACGAGGACCCAAAACCTAAGTCTTGACTCGGGTACGGAACACGAATCTAGGCGAGGACAAAACGTGGCTACAGGTCGTGGCGTGGCTACAGGACTGCACGTGAGACTCATGGACAGGACGGGGGAACGCCAGCACCGGGCTGTGCGAGGTAGCCTTTGGCTGGGCGAGGTACAAGGACAGGACGAGGCACATGAACAGAACGAGAACATGAAGCGGCCGCACCAGGAACACCGGACGCAGTATGTCACAGCAGTTGACTCACAGACTCACTTCCTCACCTGGAAGGACTCTCTGGAGCCATGAATGGTGGTGATGGAGGAAGTATAAAGGCAGGTGTAGCAATTGTTCCGCTTACAAGGACAAGCGCCGGGAGGGAGATCGGTGGGAAGCGATCGCGGGTATGAATGGACGAGGGAGTCGTGAAGGTAGGGAACTCCTCGCAAAGCAGAAATTGGGGGAGGGGCCGAAATATGTGCTTGGTGCTCCCAGTGCGGCATTCTAGATATTGGTGAGAACCGACTCGGACTGGGAGACCATTTCACTGAACACCTATACTCTGTCTGCCAGAGGAAGCTGTATCTCCCAGTGGTCATGCATTTTAATTCCACGTCCCATTCCCATTCTGATCTGTCTATCCAGAGCATCCTCTACTGTCAAGATCATGCCACATTCAGGTTGGAGGAACAACTCCTCATATTCCGTCAGCGTAGCCTCCAATCTGATGGCCTGAACATTGACTTCTCTAACTTTCGTTAATGCCCCTCCTCCTCCTCTTACCCCAACACTTATTCATTCATTAATTCATTCATTCATCTGCCTATCTATTTATTTATTCATTTAATTGTTTGCTTATTCATTTATTTCTTTCCCCTTCCCACTTTTATTTCTTTCACTCTGTCTTTTCTCTCTCTGTCCCTTAAACAATATTCCTTGCCTGCTCTTCGTCTTCCTCCGGGGCTCCAACCCCCTTTCTTTCTTCCCAGCCTCCCGTCGCGTGATCCTCCTCTTTCTACAGCCTGGTATCCCTTTTGCTAATTAGCTTTCCAGCTCTGAGCTTTATCCCCTCCCCCTCCTGTCTTCTGCATTCATTTCGGATATCTTTTCCCCCTCTCTTTATCAAATCTCCCAGTATCTGTTATTTCAGTTAGTCCTGATGAACGATCTCGTCCCGACACGTCGACTATGCTTCTTTCTACAGATGCTGCCTGGCCTGTATTTTGTGTGTCTTACTTGAATTCCCAGGATCTACAGATTTCTACGTGTTTGCATCACACATGCATTGTGCGCCACTGCCTCATTAACCATCATCCCATTGATCACCGTCTATCAACCAGGTTCATAACAAGCATTCATACACTCAGTAGCACAGTTGCACATGTATTAAGTCTTGTATCTATTGTTCACAGATTGCACACAATTCAACAATCGCAGACACCGTATGCAAATAGTTTTGTAGAAAGCAGAATAATTCATTCCCTCTCATTCGATCCGGGATATTACACAGGGAGCAGTAGTTGAAATGGCTGAGACATTGCATCACATGTCCTCACAGAGTGGTGCTGCTTCATGTTCGTGGGACTAAACTATTGGGTCAATGGTTAATCCTCGGCTGATTGCCGAAACCTTCCCGAATTCTACTTCTCACTTAATCGAAAAAATCTCCTGTTTTACTGAATGTATAACTGTTTTACCAATTTTTTAACAGAGAAATACATCTTTTACATCCGCCCGTGTCCATCAAAACTTTGCTACTCCTGTGGGGTCCATTTCAGCTGGCCAAGAATCACACTAGTAAAGTGGGGATGGAAAGTAATTTAACTGACGGCACCGATTCACTTAGTCGGTAATAAAATCGAGTTCATTATTTAGAGATGAGCTCAGCGGTGTACCTTTGCATGTGGAGTGTCTCTGGGTATGCAGCCTGTACCTTGGGCTGGGGATTTTGGAATAATTCAGTAGATCACAGAACCTTTCGAGAAATGAGGAGTTATGTAAGTACTTTCGCGTATAAGAAGGGTAAAAGAGTGAAATTCTTGATTCCAGAAAACATGTGAGCAAGGTCAAAGAGCATGGACCAATCCAAATTAACCTTGCAAAGAAATAGAGCCCATCCACCGCTTCACAGAAGTGCTGAGGAACCTCATTTTGGGTTGAAAACCCTGTGACTTGTAGCAGTTATCTCAAATCCTGATGCAGTAGGGGTAGATTCCAACCAAGTGTACGTGTGTTGATGTGAAAGCTCAGATTTTCACTGTCTAAACTCAGGATTTGGCCAGCATGGTGGGAATAATAATGTTCAAAAGCAATGACAGGATGTTGTAACAATACAGCAATCTCATCTCGTTCACAGTGCTGGGGTAGCTGGACTGTCATGTGGAGGGAGCAGCACTGGCATTGTGTAGTAAAGACTGCATTTGTTATCCCACCATTGACATTCTGCCAGTTGTCTTATCATATTGAAAAACGATACCAAGGCTCACAGGATAATCAGAAGCCCTTCTCATCAGAAATGATGCCTATCTTGAAGGGAGAGTACAGCTCAGAGACAGCCTTATAGACCCACAATTGCACACTAAAGCTATTTGCAGTCTCCTTCACTGAAGTTCCTTACATTCAGCCCAGCCAGCCCTACCGTTGATTTTGCTCTGCATGAATCTCCACCCAACTTTCATCAATAATTACATCAAAGGTTCAAAGGTCTAATTTAATTTCAGAGAAATGTATACAACATACATCCTAAAATGCTTATTTTTGCAAAAATCCACCAAAACAAAGAAGTGCCCAAAAGAATGAAGGACAGTTACACGTGAGATCCCCAAAGTCCCCCTCCCGTGCATAAGCATTTGCAAGCAATAATCCCCCCACTACCACCGACAGAAAAAGCAAACATCGGCACCTCAACCAAGCAGTCAAGTGTGAGCAAAGCGATAGCAAAGACACAGACTTGCAGTTACCCCAAAGACTTAGAGTTTCACCCATTATTCGACACACCCCATGTTCTCTCTCTCCCTAAGGAGGGAGAGGGAGGTGTCTCCATCAGCAGACAAATGTATTTTCTTCCTCACAAACTCTATTCTAAGTGCGTCTGTATTACTTACTGAAGACACCTCCTGTCATGACAATTTGGATTTCTATCATCTTTGCTAACTTTGGATAAGCAAGTTAGAATTTTATGGTGACTAACTTGTGTGGTTGGTCTCTGTCTGCTCCAGCTAACCAAAGGAGCTACTCTATCGCCATCCACTTAGGTAAAGACACTAAGAGTAAAAAGGTGCTCCTATTCCTCTTGCCAAGATTGGATTGATAAAACCGGTTTGGAATATTTATTTTGTGTTGACTTGTATTTCATGTTACAGCGACATACGTTTTTTGCAGAATAGTGAATGAGGATGTGTTTTACCGCTGCAGTTGGATGAATTGGTCCTGAAATGAATGAGTATTCAACCTGGCCAAGCATGCTACTTCTTCTTCTCTTTCTTCTTGTTCCCGTTCAGTTTCTGAACCCCTACCCTCCGCGGCACTTTTTTCTTAGTGTCTAGCTGCTTGATACGAAGCTGGTTAACAAAAGAAGAGCCACTAAAAAGGGAAGCCTGTGAGGCACACAGCAGAATTCGAGCCACAGAATCATCAAAAAGTATAGCACGGAAACAGACCCTTCAGCCCATCTAGGGGGCTGAACAATTAAAACTGCCCACTCCCATCGACCTCCACCAGGACCATAGCCCTTCATACATCTACCATCTATGTATCCATCCAAACTTCTCTTAAATATTTCATGTATCTCTCGTGCTGGCAGCTCTTTCCCCACTCACAGAACACTCTGAGTGAAAAAGTTTCCCTTCATGTTCCCCTTAAACTTTTCCCCGTTTTCTTCTGCCGTGTATTGCAGAGCTCCTCCTGGTTTGTGTGCGCAGTAGAATTCTTGTTGCATCTGAACAATTGTTTGCTCTTTCACATTTTTGTCTGGTAGCCATGTTGCATTTGTGTGTGCAGGAATCCCTGTGTTGCAGACCATGTTGTAGTCATTAACCCTTGAACTCCCACAACTGGTTTTTGGTTAGTTGTGGTGGTTCAGCTGCAGACTGCAGCAGACCATTATAGAATACAGCCAACTCGACAGCTCCAGGCACCATCATTTATTTGTGTCAATTCACTGATTGGTCGTGCACTGTCTGGTCACAGAGAGGGTGTTTATTCCTTTTGGTCAAGTTACAACAAGATCAGAGATTCCCATCCTTTCATATGCCATAGACGGATCCCATTAAGCAAGTGGTTTGGTCATGCCTGGTTGGCATCTTGCGCTTTAATGTAGCATCTGCAGGGTTGTAGTCTGATTACTCTGCACAGTGAAGAAACTTGCACAAAGCTATGCACAGATTCCATTCTTGCTGCCCTGGCATTGGAGACTCTCATTTAGTAAGGTGACCTCCAGCGCATTGCCTCTTCAAGTTTGAGCTTCTAATTATGGCTGGAGAAGGTGACAGTTTTGAGTGAGAGCGTCTTTACTGAACCACCAATGACTGGAAGATTGTACTCTTTCTGAGATTCAGAGAATTGCTCCTGAATATTTTGTGTATGAGAGCCCTTCTTCTATGAGAATTGCCTCACTGTCTCCCGTAGCTTTCTCTCTCATCAAACAGGCTGTCCTCTGTATGCTCTCAGCTCATTCTGCATACACAAAGAGTACCTGCTAATCCACGCCCGCCGCCCCCCTCCACCTCCATCTGGGAGAAACTGCTCTCTGCAGAAGCCTTGAAGTCAAGCCAAAAGCTTAGTGTTTTGGCACATCATTCCCTGTACATTGCCCAAGACTAAACATTAGAAACAACTAAACGTTTGTGGATATCCAGTTCACCAATCAGAAATAAATCAAATCTCTCAGAGTATTCTCAACTGAGCTGTTTTAAAAAAATGTATGTCTCTTTCAAGACAGCCTGCTGTGCTGTGCTAGAAGGTGTAGTGTTATCAGTGCAAGTGTCTTGGGATAAATAGGAATGCATCACTGCACTGTATAGACACTTATCACAATGACGAAAGGATTGAACCCTTGTATCGGTAGAGCTGTCTAAAGGAAGGAAAAATTTTATTACTATTGCACATCAGGATATTCTGAAATAGCTGTCCAGTTTTGAAAAGGAAAGTCGGTCCTGAGGAGCTTCGAAGCATTTGATTGATTTTGGCTTGCGGTGTATAGGATATCTCAGGGGCTAGTTCACGGGGATTGGTGTGCCTGTGCTTTGTCTTTTATTTATGCAGAAGCCAGTTGATCCCAGATATGACGGGGATTTGGTGCCATTCTTCGTTTGTGATGAACAATGAGTTGAGGGTCTGGAGAAATAGGGCAAGCAACTCAAAGAGAGAGAGGAAGGAAAGAACACTACAGGGCTTGGATAACTGCAAGGAATATTCAGAAGCAATTCATCCACCTGAGCATCAATAGGAAATCAGGTATCTGTGTGTCAGGGAAGATTTTCTCTCTAAACCCTGCCACCTGTTCCAAACATAGATAAAATAGTTATTGTTTTCAGTTGGCAGAGAAGGGACTATACTTCTGTCATGCTGCGACTAATATGAAATTTTAATTCCCACATACATTTGAGCTCCATTTACCAAACCTCAGGAAGAGATGCCACATGCAACATAAAATAATACAGTTGTTATTATTTTAAGAAATAATAAAATTCCAGAAAAATAACCTAAGTTACAGACTGCACACTGAATTTATCTTTTTCAATAAATATTAAGAGAGGAGAACTGTTTTGTTTCCAGTAACTTGACTGTATCCTTACTCGATATCCTGCGTTAAGATTTACAGCTCAGATTTATTGTCGAATAAGTAGAGAATACCACAGTAATTTGCTGATCATGTTTTGTTTTAAAATAACAAAATCAAAATTTCTTTTGAACTGTTACGCATTTTAGAAATACTCTAGCTTGATTACCTCTGATTTTGAACGCTGGATGCTATGCTGAATTATAGGTTACGAATTTCTCAATACAAATGATCAGCACACTCTTAATATATGTAATTATTGGTTTCACTATGATTACTGACTTGCTCTTAGACAAGGTCATTTGCAGGCTGCTTATTTCAGTCAAATATATGTCAAAGTGGAAATGTCTTTCCTTCGGGTCAGTGCCAGTGAATCATTAACAATATCATACAATTAAAAGTTCATGGGACATTAGGGTTAAAGTAAGGTGCCTGTGGTATCTTACATTCCACATCAATGCCTTGCTTTAGTTTCTCTTCATTGTGATTGAATGAAATGAATGTAAAACTTACATGAATCATCCTCATCTTTCTGGTAAAACTATCATGCTCTCTGATGCCTCTCTGATTTCTATTAACGTCATTTGATATATGTGTTCGTTAATATCCTCAATATGCATGCAGGGAAAGTGTATTGAATTCTCGTTTCATTGAAGTACCATTGTTTGAAATGCCTGCCTTACATTCTGAATACGTGAATGAGGCAAAGTCTTCCGGATGGATTTTGGGCACTGTGGTATTAAAATGACGCTATGTTCTGGTTAACACATGCAGATTCATTACAACGATACAACACTCGACTATTGATCGTGTTTGGCTTAATGACAGATCTATCAGGCAAACCTGCTTTGTCAGCATGGTGACAAATAATTGAAACATAATTCAATGAGGAGGAATGGATCTGATGGCAAACTGAAATGCTAACACCAATCCAGGAACTAGTAACCAACTCATGGAAATGGGTGAGTATTAATTCTACACTGATAAGTTGAGAAGGGTAGATTATACTGGATTCCCCATTGAAGATTTTTCAGTTACATATTCTAATTAATTGTTAGCCACTTGGTCTTTTATTACTTTGCAAAAAAAAATCTTCTCCCCTTACAGTTTGAAAAGCGAAGTTAGGTAGTTAATAACATTGATTGATTGCGTTGAAGCTCAATTGTGCTTTTCAGTAAATTATCTCATTAGATGCACAGAGAACATAATAATATTATCTTTCAGTTGATCTCATCCATTCACTCCGTGAACTGGTTTCGCATGCCGGGGTAGGCAACTCCCTATCTTACTGGGGTTGAAGTTTCCTGGCGACACTCAACTGGTTTAGCCCGCCTGTCGACGCCGTGTACCAGGCTGTTGCCACTTTCTCATGCAGGCTGTTACTTGGAGCAACAGGTGAGTTCTGGATGGCAGGAGGGGAAAAAAAAGGTGTACGAGCTGCCACTGTGTGGAGCACGAAAAGCCTGTTGCCAGAAGTGACTAACAAATTAATGTTTATAATATTTTAAATAAATGGTCCTGGAGTTCTTTGCACGATTTTCTTAACCATTGCTGGTATCTGTTTCTGATGGTGATTCTATATATTCCATAGAAATCGTCTCCATGCCTATTTTACAGAATGAGATTTTCAGTTTATCGCAATGTACGGAAATGAATCGATATTAGATGGATAATTAGATATTTAGACAGATAGATTGTGAAGGATAACATTTAGGAGAAAGATAATTTGAATTCCTTCCCCAGTTGTAAGGAAACTAATGGGTGATTTCCCTGCTTCGAAGGGATCCACTACTGCAGTGAACAGAACTGTCAGAGCTCTACAGGAACATCACTGACCAACCCGGTCACTGCTTATTCTGACATACCACCGGCCACATAGATAAAGTCACTGCTGGTCCAGTACTCTCAATATTGCAATGTTATTATCACAGCTCATTCGGTCCGACAATCTCTCACAGAACATATCACTGCCTATTCAAAACCATCTGTGAGTATACTGGTAATTTCGTTCGCAGTCTCATGATGGACACAGCGAAAAGAAGATGTCTGTCCATGAGACCATAACATATAATAGCATCGTTCTTTCCAAAAGTACCCCTCCACACAATCACAAAGTTTATGTCGATGCACTTTCACTACTGTCCACACGGTCAGTGAGTATCAGAACATCCAGGTTATGTCTTTATTTGTCAGTGCCGTCTCACTTGCAACAAATAAAATGCTGACGACGCAGCAAATTGCAAACTGGTGAATCAAGACCTCAAACGTGCAATCAATAATGTTTATAGTACCCTGTACAGCAGGAAATACCTATGTAGTGCGGATAGAACTTCCATGCAACTTATCATTATGGACTTGTTTTGCCGGTTGTACAGTTCAGAGGAGAGGGATGATCTATCCATGTACCAACGAGTACCCGAGCATCAGTGGAATGTAAAGTCATTGAACCTCGGGTTTTGTTATTATTGTTGTACTGATATCAGGAGCGCCCCGGTTGTTAAGGAGAGATGTTCACTCTTTCTTAACTCTACCATCACGTTGGGCCTTGTTTATATATCGAGGCTGGGGCACATTTTTATTTACGTAAGTATAAATGAAATTAGTCGTTATTTATTTGCAAGTCTTGTACACTCTTTTACTTAGCCGGTCCGCATAGAAATAATCCGGATATTTTTCAGTGTGTTTGCGGATAAAGACCCTTATTGACGAAATCAGGTACAGCTTGTGTTCAGTCGGGTCAGATAATGGGAACCACCAAGAATGTATTGTCTTTATCACTAACACCTTTACACAACCAACATGTTTTTCACTGACGTCTCATGCCAAGAATAGAATAGTAAATACAATTGTTAAAATACCCGCGATAGATGTAAATATACGGTAGGTTTTCTTAAACCTTGGAAAAATGTGCTGTATGCAGCGAATAAATATGGATTTTATTGTTGTTTCAAGCAGGAGGTGTAGAACAACAAGAGCAAATTATTGCACATCACTGGTCCGATTAATCACAGTCAAGATGAGATGAAGTTAACCCCTTGTAGTTTGCACTACGAAATACACTCAGCTAAATGTTTGTGTACAATCACAAAGAGAGCTTTTTCTAACACATTTTGTAATAATTTGTAAATATGGCTCGAATGAGAGAAAACTTTCTAAGGAAAATAATAGAGGCCAGGACTCCGCAGTTGAGCAGTAAAGAGAAACACAGCCACATGAATATGCACAATATGTAGAAGGTAACACGTGAAATCAGAAAGCGGAGGAAATACCCTTCTTGTCCAGCTATCTGTCAATTCTCAACTTCCGGTCACAGATTGTCATCTATAAAACAAAACGAAATTCGGTATTTTTAAACTGAAGTCCGCTGATGTTATTTTCTATGACCTATCCATTCAAATTTAAATCTGGACGCTTGTGCGAATCAGTAGAAACAGAATCGGAGGTTCTTAAAGATGTGCCAGTTGTATTCATTGGCTGGAGTTGTGGTCCGATCGGGAAAGTATTGTTACTGAATCACTTACTGTGAAATGGTTTGCGCAGCTTTACGCTGTATACTGCACTTTTATGCGGTTTCGTGCCATGAGGAATATTTCAAATATATTTGAATGCATCCTGTGTCCTTCTAAACAGACATTTAACAGGTTGAAATACATTTTCTGAATATTTTGCAAGGAGTGTGTCTGTTTCGTTGTTCCTGCAGGTTTGTGTAGAGAAGCAAGAAAGGTTGATTGTGCATCACAGATGAGATTAACAATATTCGAGAAGACATTTAGTCAACGCGCTGCTGTTCGCCATTACAGGCTCACGTGGTATTTATTTTTGTAAAATGGAAAGAAGACCAAATTTTGAAGGATTTTGAAAACATATATAAATGAGACTATTGTTCCAATAATTGAGAAATAAAGAACCAGAGGGTTTTGCACTTTCAACATTTTTCGACCCAACCGCCGGACCCCATCTCTATCACTTCCTGGACAGCCACAGCTGGAAAAAGGAACCAAGCAGGCACGAAGCTCACAAACTGATTGCAGTACGATCACAGGCGGAGCTTCGTCGTTCAAATGGAGACTCAATTTGACACAGTTAATAGTTTGTTTTATTTTGTAATAACCTCAGCGACAGCACTGAGGAAATTGGAGGGACAAATTTTGACCAATGAAGTGGGTAGGCATATGGAAAGAGCTGACCGTGGACATTTTCGAGTTATACACTTCCTCAACAGTCCATGAATTGGCTACAGTAATTGGGTAGTACATGAATAGAAATGATTTAACGGGATAAGGGTCACAGCGAGCTAATGAGTTCAGCTTCTCTCTCTCTCTCTCTCTCTCTCTCTCTCTCTCTCTCTCTCTCTCTCTCTCTCTCTCTCTCTCTCTCGATGTGTGGAAGGAGATTTACTCTGTCTGATCCCTGAGTGTGTGATGAGACGGCGTGAAGCGATCATCACTGTGCGGAGTGAGATGGGAGAATCTCTCTCTCCCTCTCTCCCATCCTTCCTCCCTGTCTCTCGTTCTGGTTCTCTCTTGCATGTGTCATGTCAGATGTCACTGCAAGATGTTGGTAAATCAGACAAATTGTACCTATAGTATCCAATGCCCTATTTGTTCGCAAACACGAGGATATCTGCAGATGCTGGAAATTAAAAGAACACACACAAAAAAACTGCTGTTGAACGCAGCGGGCCAGACAGCATCTATAGGAAGAGGTACAGTCGACGTTTCGGGCTGAGACCCTTCGTCAGGGCTAACTGAAAGAAGAGATCGTAACGATTTGAAAGGTTGTGTTCCCTTGCTTTACCTCAATGAACTATGTAATGATTTGAATATTGTGAGAAGTATGTTTGTAAAGGTGCTCACAGCATATCGGAACACAGTACATGTCAGAATACTAATTCCAATTCCACATAACGTCCTTACGGCATTTTTTCTTCAAAGAGATTCTGGGTAAATACATGAGGAAGACTAACAGGAGCATAGTGTTACAGGCTAAGTGCAATAGCTCTGAATTGCCATATCCCAAACACAGCCCGAATGTGCGAAATTCACTCTTCCAATGTAAACATTTCCAATTACTTAACTACAAATTACACTCCCATTGACCCGCCAGTAGACTCATCACATTGCCAAATGCTATCTGTGCCTGTTGAATATTCACCTGGTGAATATTCTCCAAAGCCTTTTCTGATAAAATCGCCAATAGGTAGATTCCACAGTTCGCCCTGACTCTCGCTGTTGTTGCGTTTGTGATGGGAAATTGAGATAATCAGGCCTCCATTAAAGCTGCAGCGACACTAAGAGTTGCTGAAATTTGTTCGTCTTGAGCGTCATCGTTAAGCCAGACTACAGTGAAATTGCAGAGACCAAGAGAGGTTACTCACTATCAAATTTCTTCCATCCCACAGAGACATGTTTTTAGTTCCAGCTGGACGCCTCTAACCTTCGGAATTCAAATCTCACATCAACTAAACGGCGTGTCTCCGTTTCAGACTCGTTTCATCTACCACACCGCTACATTACACCAGAACGTAAAACAATATGATCAGCATTAATCCCTATGGGGTCTCAAACCTCGGTCAATATTTCCAGCCTATCACCAGGCCGAATCAAACAGCTCGAATCAAACCGCATCACAACAGTTTCTCAGTACACACTGAACCAACGGATATACACTTATCAGTTATCAATGTATATTCCAGCCATATCCTGAAAACCGGTGATAGTATCTAAGTTAGTTATGTAAGTGTTTACACATATCAGGGTTAAATGAAAGAATCTCCGCCTCCAACCCACTGTGACACGATGTATTTCATCAAGAGATTTCCAGGAGGTCATGGGTTGCGTAGTATTATGGACCTGGTGACGATCTTGAGTGCAGAATCTGGGGAGTGGTTGGTGGTGGAATTTTTTCGTGTCAAAACGTTTTTTTTCCTTAGAAATGTCGAGATTTTTGAAGCAGTCCGTTCGCAGTGATTTCATCCGGTGGTGTTGCTGCCTTTGGAGTGATTCCTGTTGCTGGAGAAGCCAAGGGGCGGAGTGAAACGGCTTAGGTGTTGAACGCACCAAGGCAGAAAAAGGAAATTGATTCAGGGAGTGAGTGAAGGAGGGAGACAAACGACATGGTAGGGAGCCGCACGGTTGGATATACCTCTATAGTGTTTGGGCAGAGAGTACTTTGAACCCACGAAATCGAAGGGGAAGAAATGGTAGATCAAAACTTAAGCCATGGTTGTCATATGGTGGAGTTGGGAGCGGACCCAAACGCAAGACCCAGACACTGAAGTACTAGGAACAGGACAGGCCTCGTGATTAGATATAGGAAAGTGACTTGATGCAGTCTAGTTGCTGGGACAAGTACACAGACTTTGGCTAGGACATTGGCTAGGAAAGCGGGAGCAGGAGAAAGAGCTGAGAACAAGGAACCTGGGATTTGAATCCGAGCCAGAGACTGAACAAGGACCCAGAACTTGGGTCTTCACTTGGGCTCGGACCACGGAAATAGACGACGACATGACGTGTCTGCAGAAGTGGATATGGCTTGGGTACCTCATAGCTTGGGTACCTTATGGCTTGGGTAATTCATGGCTTGGGTTCATGGCTTGGGTACGTCATGGCTTGCGTACCTCACGGCTTGGGTACTTCATTGCTTGGGTACCTCATGGCTTTGGTACTTCATGGCTTGGGTACCTCATGGCTTGTGTACTTCATGGCTTGGGTACTTCATGGTTTGGGTACTTCATGGCTTGGGTTCTTCATGGCTTGGGCACTTCATGGCTTGGGTTTTACATGGCTTGGGTACCTCATGGCTTGGGTTTTACATGGCTTGGGTACCTCATGGCTTGGGTTTTGCATAGCCTGGGCTCTTCGAGGCGAGGACATGACGAGGCTTGGGTTCGGATCCGAGCCAGGAACTGGACAAGTACCCAGAACCTGGGACTTGACACGGGAACGGAGTCCGGTACTAGGCAAAGACATGACG
The DNA here is from genome assembly GCF_030144855.1 of Hypanus sabinus. NCBI lineage: Eukaryota > Metazoa > Chordata > Chondrichthyes > Myliobatiformes > Dasyatidae > Hypanus > Hypanus sabinus. The sequence goes on along the minus strand of NW_026781441.1, from coordinate 217,141 downwards.
TAGTCTTCTGAGAAAGGACTAGGCGAAGCGAATGTGAGACTCCTGGGCAGGACGAGGGAACTCCAGCACAGGACGAAGCACATGGACCGGACGAGAGCACGGAGCCTTTGACTTGGAACTCAGGAAGAGACGAGCCTTGGACTTGAGACGACAAGAACCTCGGAACCTTGGTCTTTGGGAGGACAGAAACAAAGGGAAACTAGAGCCGGGACCCCTCCTTAGGAACAGGACTTATAGCCGGGACTCCTACACGGGACACAGAGCCATGACCGCTCCTTGGGAACAGGACATGGGGCCGGCGCGCTGCACAAAATGACGATTACGACGAGACGGTTCTTCAACACCAGGTAGCGGCAAACGGCCGGACAGACCTAGCGCAGGCGTAGATACAGACAGTTCCAAGTCAACGATAGAAACAGTTCCTTATCATGAGACAGCAAGAATCCGTTCTCGCTCCGATTGTAGAACTTCAGAAGGTTGCAGGCAGGGATCCAGACACAGGTTGCAGCAAGGCTTCAGAAGGAATGGCAAGGTAGTTGAACATCCCAGCCTCAGGGTAACGGCAGAGACTGACTGGCTTACCCAACGGAGGCAAGGACAGGATTGGACAGGTCCAAACCTCAGGGTAACGGTAAATAGGTTCAAAGGTCCAAAGGTTCAAAGGTTCAAAGGTCCAAAGGTTCAATGGTTCAAATATAAGACGAATGTATATAATATGCATCAAGAAATGCTTTTGCTTTTTCTCTGCAAACATCCACGAAAATAAAGTGCCACTAAGAATGTACGGCAGTTAAACGTAGGGTCCCAAAGATCACTCCCCAGCTGCCATTACCCTTGTGCGAAAGCGTCAGCAAACAAGGATTCCCCTCCAGCTCCCACCACCAAACTAGCATCAGCACCCACCACCGAGCACTCAAGCGGGAGCAATACAGTAGCAAAGACACAGACTTGTATTTACCCCGAAAACCTGGCGTGTCACCTGGAATTCGACGCAACGCAGGTACTCTGTCTCCCTTATAAGGGACAAGAATATGGCTCTGTTATTTTACCCAGCAAGCGGGAGACATGACAAGCAAATCGTTGGTTCACGATGTCAAAATTCCGTCACGTCGCTTTTGCCGAGATTTGTTCCCAAAGTTCTCAAAACCCCGGATCTTTCGACGCACAACAGCAGACTTTCAGGCACCAGCGACAAGACACTGTACTCCTGTCGAGACACCGATCCTCGGTCCGCCCGTTTCCAGAGCACCGAGATCTTAGACTTCCAAATCAGAGTAGGATTCTCGGGCCGAACCCTCAGCATTCCGAACTACAGCCAGTCCCAGAATCCCGAAAACGGGGCCCCTTCCCGCAAAGAACCGAAGTCAACGTCTAACTACTGATCAGGGTCTTCAAAAGAAAGGGAGAACTAAGGATATTAAAGATGAAAATAGAGCTGTTTTAGAAGATGCAAGCAAAGGTGTCGCCGCTTACCGCCATCTTGAATTCTCACAGCCTCCCATGGAGCTTAGAAAAATACAGGGCTCTGGGTCACCCAGGTAACTTCGAAAGAAAGTTTCATGTCGGCACAGCATTGTGAGGTGAAGGGCTTGTATTGTGGCAGGTTGTCTATGTTTCTATGGTTCTAAATTCCTCGGGATATTGGCACTGAGTGCATCTTATTTCGTGTGAGGCGAGATGTCACCATCTCCTGCAACTATTCCCAACTCTTTGTGTCGTGTCCTAACGAAACATATGTATGCAGAAGCTCAGCATGCGCAGCCTGCAGCACAGTTTCGAATGGCAACTGTTTCAGGTATTTTCTGGGCGATGTTCACAGCGAATACTCAGCTGGCGTTTGTTATCTGAAACCGACAGGCACGTTCTCACATTGAATTGTACTGCTTCAATTCTACTCTGAAATAAAGAAATTTACATGTGCAGCAACTTTCCATTGTGAAGCAGCACAATGTGCCGAGATCCCGTGGCGACAAGAGATTTAGTGCTGCCTACAGATTAGCTAAGTTACGGATACTGAGTAGAATTACTTATCCCAATTCTGGCCATTTTCAAATACGTCATTCCATGGTTTGCTCTCTATTCGGCTCTAAAACACCAAATAAGAATCAGACGAAAGTAATCACAAGCAAGTGATTTGTCTCCAAATGCCAATTCCCACAGACAAACAATCTACCTGAGCCACAGTAGGAGAATAATACATTTACAAAATTCCCTAAATCAACTGGCCGGTTGCTGTTCAATGGAGCATGATTTTCCACCAGTCAGCTACTCCTTGTTCAAAATATGAAAAACAAAAACATCTCCTGACGTATTTTGATCTCGCCCTCTAGTACAATTTGGCATATTTTCGGAATGCTTTCCTGAAGTATGCCTGTCATTCCCTTATTCCCCCATTGTCGTCAAAATACCTAGCAGGCGCTAGTGTTCTTTTCGTTGTCTAATTCGCAATATCCAAAAACATTTTCCTGATTTCACGTTGCACCCTGACTGGTGTTTGTAGGCTGTACTTTTCAGAGTACAAATCTTCCTCGGTAGCTCTTACTTCTCTGCTGAAGTTTTGCCAGCAGTCACCTCATCTTAGTCTGCTTCCAGTAAGACCCATCATAGCCTAAAGCAGGTAATGGAGGTCAGCTGGCCGATGACAGTTTGAAACAAGTTGACAGGTTGGGCCGGAACATTGCTCCGTGTTCAAAGACACGTGATACTCAGCTCGTTAGTATTGCCTAAGTAGTGTCTATGCCCCTATACTAGATAATTGAAGATACTAGAAGAGATCCCGTATTTCAACAGCAATCGAGAATTGAATGAAATGCGAAAACAACAACTTATACAGACAGACAAGAGGGTAAGGGATTTTTGTTAGAACTTTGTATCCATTCGAGCAACTGAATCGGTTGGGCAGGACGAAAAGCATCCAATATCATTCCTTTGTTTAAGGAGAACATGGATAATCCATAGAAATAGAGGCGGGTGTGTTTCCCGTGTGTAACATGGAAGCGATAGGAGAAGATTTTAGAAATATAGTTGTCTCTATAAGGTATGCTAATTATCGACAGTCCGTATCCTGCCTGCGGAACATGTCATGTGTTAAGAAAAAAAAAAACACTCAGAGTTTGGAGGAGATTCCGGACATGATTGTTGGGTTTTGGGCAGTAGATGGCTGCATTTATTTTGTTAAGGCGTTTGAGAAGGCCGTTCATTGTATGGTGCTCCATTTGATTATGGACACGAGATTTACGGAGAATGTTAAGATTAATTGAAAACGTCTTGATCATGGAAAAAAAGTGGACAGTGGCGAAAGGGTATTATTCTGGCTGGGATTCTGTGATTATTGATGTTCTGGAGAGATTACTGCTGGGATCTCTGCTGTTTTTTGACCTGATTGCAAGGGGAACGTTTAGCAGGATACATAGCCACAAGGATGTACAGAACGATATTGGAGTCCAGGTCGAAATTTGGTCTTCTTTCCATTTTACACAAATAGATAACTTGTGAGCCAGCCATGACGAATAGCAGCGCGTTGACTAATTGTCTTCTCCACTATTGTTAATCTCATCTGTGATGCAAAATAAGCATTTCTTGCTTTTCTGCACAACCATGTAGGAACAAAGAAGCAGACACATACTTTGCAAAATATTCAGAAAATGTTTTTCAACCTGTTAAATGTCTGCTTAGTAGGACACAGGATACATTCAACCATACTTGAAATATTCTTCATTGCATTAAACCGCAGAAAACTGCACTATTCGGCGTAAAGCTGCACACACCATAACACAGTAAGGAAGTAAATAAGTAACAATACTTTTCGATTCCCCGATCGGGCCACAACTCTAGCCAACGAATACAGCTGGCACATATTTATGAATCTCCGATTCTGTTTCAACTGATCCGCACAAGCGTCCAGATTTAAATTTGAATGGATAGGTCATAGAAATTAACGTCAGAAGTCTTCAGTGTAAATGTATCGAATTCTGTTTAATCTTAGAGATGACAATCTGTGTCCGGAAGTTGAGAATTGACAGATAGCTGGGCAAGAAGGGTATTTCCTCCTCTTTCTGTTTTCACCTGTTACCTTCTGGAGTTTGTGCATATTCATGTGGCGGTGTTTCACTTTACTGCTCATCTGTGGAGACCTGGCCTCTATTATTTTGCTTGGAAAGTTTTCTCTCATTCGAGCCATATTTACAAATTATTACAAAATGTGTTAGAAAAAGCTTTCCCTGTGAATGTACACAAAGATATAGCTGAGCGTATTTTGTAATTCTGCAAGTGCCACACTACAAGCGCTTAACTTCATCTTATCTTGATCGTGATTAATCAGACCAGTGATGTGCAATAATTTTCTCCTGTTGTTCTACACCAGCTGCTTGAAACAACAATAAATATACACATGTATTCGCTGCATACAGCACTTTTTTTTTCAAAGTTTAAGAAAACATCTATAGTGCGTATTTTAACAGTTATATTTACTCTTCTATTCTTGCTATGAGTCATCAGTGAAAAACATGTTGGTTGTGTAAAGGTGTTAGTGATAAAGACTATACATTCTTGGTGGTTCCCATTATCTGACCCTACTGAACACAAGCTGTACCTGATTTCGTAAATGAGTGTCTTTATCCGCGAACACACTGAACAATATCCGGACTTATTTTCATGCGGACCGACTAAGTAAAAGAGTGTACAAGACTTGCAAATAAAGAACGCCTAATTTCATTTATACATACGAAAATAAAAATGTGCCCCAGCCTCGATAAATAAACAAGGCCCTATGATAGAGTTAAGAAAGAGTGAACATCTCTCCTTGACAAAAGGGTCACTCCTGTTATCAGTACAACTATATTAACAAAAGCCGAGGTTCAATGACTTTACGTTCCACTGATGCTCAGGTACTCGTTGGTACATGGATAGATCATCCCTCTCCTCTGAACTGTACAACTGGTAAAACAAGTCCATAATGGTAAGTTGCATGGAAGTTCTATCCGCATCACATAGCTATCTCCTGCCGTACAGGGTAAATAAATGAGATTATTGATTGCACGTTTGAGGTTTTGATTCTCCAGTTTGTAATTTGCTACGTCATCAGCATTTTCTTTGTTGCAATGGAGCCGGAATTGACAAACTAAAGACATAACCTGTATGTTATGATACTCACTGACCGTGTGGACAGTGAAGACATGGCACCGACCCAAACTTTTTGATTGTACGGAGGGGCACTTTTGTAAAGAACAATTTTATTATATGTTATTGTCTTCTGGTCAGACATCTTATTTTCGCTGTGTCCATCATGAAACTGCAAGCAATGAAATTACCAGTATACTTGGAGATATACTCTGAATAAGCAATGATATTTTCTGTGTGAGAAATGGTGGGTCCGAATGAGCTGTGATAATAACAAATTGCAATATTGAGGGAACTGGACAAACGGTAGCATTATCTATCTGGTCGGTTGTATGTCAGAGTAAGCATTGATACTGATACTCATTTGATCCTTTGCTTAAATTTGAAGGGAAATTGGAGGCCTTTTATCCAATACTTTCATCGAATATAATTTGACCTTTCTTTCGGATTCCGTTATGTCATTCATTAATTTGAGAATGGGAGTAGGCTTGAGGACAATAATGATTTTATTTGGAGAATAGCCCAGCTTTATTAAGTTTAGTTTAGTTTTAGTTGTTTTTTTTTGTATTTTGTTTTAGTTTAGTTTAGTTTGTTTTTGATTTTCCAGTTTTGTGTTTTTTTTTTCATCATTTCTTTATCTTGTTTATATTACGGGTTTGGAAGGTCAGTTCGACTGGTGTTACCTGCAGTTATTTTTTTTACTCACGTGTTAATTGCCAACAATGTAATCCCAATTCCCTTGTAATATTATGAACGTTATGTATTTGTCCGAAAAATTCAATAAAAACATTGAAAAAGAAAGAAAGAAATATTATCCCTATTACATTCCTTGTACAATGAAATAACACTTGCCATTCTCCAATCCTCCCGTACTTCTACTGTGGCCAATGATGACGCATATATCATCTCCGAAATTCAGCAATATCTTCGCTCACTTTCTCTAATTACCTGGATTACATAGCTTCTAGCACCGTGAAAAGGTTTACATTCATGTATTTCCAGGTCCAGCTCTAATACTAAGGGTTTCCATCCCTCAACGCACCTCTCTTTCTTCGTTTTACACAATTTCATCAGTGTCTCACTTACTGGTGAATACCGAATCATAAAGGACTTTCACTGCCTCCTTGCACTTCAGACACCCGTTTATCTCTCCCGCTTTTTCTTCTGTGATCCTCCTAATTTTCACTTACCTTAATGCGTTTCTCCCATGTTCCATTTTATTTTTTCTCAGTGCATTCTTAAATCTCTCCTGGCTACTTTGCGACTTTCCATAGCCCTGCCTTGTCCTTTCTTCGAAAAGCTTCAGTATATTTATTTCTTCCTGAAGAGTTTTTCCATATCTCTTATCAACCAGAATTAATTTACGGTGCCATTCCAAACCCGCCTCAATGAAAAAAGCCAATGCTGAACCCCAGTCAAGTGCTCCATTATCAATCACCATATTTCTGTTGTGCATTTGAAGGAACAAATCGCTTCCCTAATTCATCTCCCACATTCCTGCCCAATAGCAACAAATCAGTGCATTCCATATTATCTGCTGCTATCCCAGTGTATGTCGAATAGTTGTGCTTTATCGTTCTGAAATGCTGAGACGCGCAGAATTCACTTACTTGACCCTTTTCACTTTCTACTATTGGCCGTTCACTTGGCCGCCTGCCCGCTACCTGTGCCAAGTCTCCTTCATCAACACAACTGTGAAACTCTATCACATCTAAGCCTTTTAAGCAGAGGAATTGCCGATGAATATCAGTGAAATTTAAGTTGCCTGTTACAACAGCCGCGTTAATACTGTATAAGCACCCGTGAAAAATCTATCTCCCGATCTGTCACTGTGTGTTGTTGTTCCCTTCCTAGTTCTTTCTACTCACATTCCCTCCTTTCCACAGCTGTGCTACGATTACACTCTCCCTGTATATTTATTTTTTCTTCTTTATGAGTTGCTCCTTATCTCTTACCAACCAAGGGTTCTTGAGGGGCATCCGTTCCCATCCTCAATGAAACACGCCTACACAGAAACCCAATCTCGAGTTCCATTAACAATCTTCATATTTCTGTCGTGCATTTGAAGGTACAAAACCTGTCCCAAATTCGGTTACCATGTTCCTACCCAATAGCATCAATTAAATGCATTCCATACTGTCTGCACCTATCCCAGTGTAAGGTATTAGTAAATGTCGAGTAGTTGTGCCTTATTGTTCTGAAATGCTGACTCGCAGAGAGATCTGTTAACTGACCTTTTTCATTTCCAGTTATATATCTAGCATGAACTGTTCGCTCTTCCGCCTGCCCGCTTATTGCGATAGGCTTCCTTCACGGACGTACCCGAGAAATTCCGCACATCTACACATTTGAACACAGAGGGAGTGCCCATGAATATTAGTTAAATTTAAGTTGCCTGTTACACCAGCCGTGCTAAAATGGCACCTATCCAAAATCTATCTCCCAGTCTATCACTGTCACTGCTTGTGTTCTTCGTTTTGGTGCTGGAAGCTCTGTACAGAATACTGTAAAACGAGTGGTTGTTCCCTTCCTATTTCTGAGTTCCACTCACAGTCTTTTAACATGCAGTCCCACCATAGTCTCTTCCCTTTCCGCAGCTGTGATACCATAAAAGGCCTCACTTTATTCTCCTTTACCCGACTATGAGCATTTTGAAACATCTGAACACCAAAAAGTCCGGAAGTCATTCCTCCCATGGTGATTGAATAGACTTTAGATCTTACAACCTTCACATACATGAGGAGTAAAAATCTTTAGATTAATTCTCCGTCTAAATGTGCAATGAGCAATCTTAGTAATTTATAATAATTTATGTAAATAGAAACAGCAATGTAACATAGCAAAACAGTCAAATCAGCTTGATTTAATCAGTTTGTTTGGCTGGTGGATGAAGCTGTCCCGGTGCCTGTTGGTCCTGGTTTTAATGCTGTCCCAACGTTTCCTGGATAATTTGTAAATCTTTGCGATAGTTTGGGATTCATTCATTTCAGGACAAACAAGCACTTGATTGTTTGAATTTATGACATATTTGCCAAGTCTAATGATTTTTTAAACATGTTATTCAAAACTCTGCTGATTTGCAATTGGAGTGGACGTTATCTACACAGATGGCCATTTAATGTAAAAACATACTTCATTCCATCCTTCAGCTCTTCTCTGAATTTCCTCTGTGTCAGTGTATAGATACGAGTATTGGTGCACACACTGAAGTTTTGTAACATGAACCCAAATTGCTGTAGTATATATACCGGGGAACTGAAATATCTGTCTTGGTAATAGTAATTTTCCGTTTGCCATTTCAGGGAATGAGCTACATAGGGCATCGAAAACAATATGAAATTAGCTGAAATTGCAAACAATAAAATCATCGATTTTCTGCGGTTTTCCAACTCGGTATCTTTCTCTTTATCGCTGCTGTTCCGAAGCCCTCTGCGGATTCTATTTGCTGCAATTATATGTCTTACTGTAAACCCATTGAAAACAAGAATTAAGCCGATTGGTAGCAACGGTGTTAAAATGCTATCCAGTAATTCGTATCCTCTCCACACGGGTGAAGTAGCGTATTTATGTGTGAAGGCGCAACGCCACGGTATGTTGTCAACAATGGCGTAAGGTTCAAGGGCAAAGTAAAATGGGACATTTTTCCCACACATCACTAAAAAAACGGTCACCATAACCACCGTTGCTGTTCTCTCAGTGCAGTATCGTTCCCCAAACTTTCGACAACATATTGCGATGAAACGATCGAAGGTAAAACTGACCGTAAACCAAACAGAGCAGTCCCTCGTTATCACCCTAATTACAAATATCAGAGCGCATACAGGAGTGATGAGCAGGGATCTGGAATAAACATAGATATTGTTGGTCTGTTCCAGTAAAGTGACAACGATAACCACCATCAGATCCGCTGCAGCCATGCCAACCAGGTAACGGGTGATGCATTTGGAGAGTCCACATTTTCCCCGAGAGAGGATCACAATCGCCGTTAAATTCACTACAAAAAAATTGGAGAACAAAAAAATCAACAAAAAATATCGTTAGCTGCAAATGTCTGAATGCACAACACTTTTCCAATGCAATGCTGGATATATTATTTCTGGAAGTGAAAAGCAGAAATTCAATTTGTGCAGACTCTGCCCAGGCACACCGGCTAGACAATAATGGATAGAATTAACAGTGGGTTGGCGACTTTCCGACAGATTAGAGCCGGACATCTGATTTCCACAACTTACATATCGGTGAAGGTCGATCGCTCCATAAGCAACACCATTTCTATTATCTGAGAAGAAATAGCTGAAGGGGTTGCATGTAGTGACATAATGAGATCTAATACATAAGTTATAATTCAGTGGTTTATAGAAAAACAAAACCTGAGTGTCGATGTTGGACTGCCCGGTCAGTTAAAACAGCTTCCGATCTGGAAAGGCGACCACTGTTGGCTTAGAAAGCCGATCAAGGTGAAAGTAGGGAACTATAGAAATATCGGCACTGACATAATTGACAAAAGAGATAAAAATCATTACATAGAGAAGATATGGAAACAATCAGATGCTTGAATCCTGAATTGTGGAAACACATTTCAGACGAAGTTAGCTTCTGTGCTCAGTAAATATCCAAACACTGCAATTGAACGAAAGCAAGAGACGACGGAACCATACATAGTGTGACCAGCTCCAGTACTTTACCAGGAATACCGATCGCTACGATTGCAGGGTAGAAAACGCCCGTGATGCAGTAAATCGCTGGATATCCCATAATCCGTCAGAGGCAGCGTTCAGTTGTACCGAAAGTTCCGACGGCTCATATGAACTGGTGACAGGTTTTATAAAGATTTATGGAATTCATAGTAATTCCACTGAGGGAATAAGTGTGGCTATGACATCAGTCGCATTAGGAATAGCCAGCTAAACAAACACTTACATGAAAGTCACTCTGTCACCATGCCATGACTTCGTATCTCCACGGGAAGTTACAAGTTATCCCTATTTTATAAAAGATAATATGAACGTTGCAAACTACTCTGACGTCAGCTGCTGAAATGGGACATTTTCCGATCAGTGTTGCTTCTATCGTAGACAATCAACATGGACAATGAAATTCGAACATATTTATTGTGTCAGATTCAGCGGAGCACATTCTCCTCTGAGATTGAGGACGGGACATTAGCTCGGCAGGTGAATCGGCTACAATTTATTGAGAGGGAGGATAGGATCTTTTGTTCTGTCGCTTGTTCTGGTCATTTCGAGTCATGTGAATGAAGAAAGCTACAGTAACAATAAAACATGTTGTGCGTATGTTCTGAGCATATAAAAGAGATCGAGAGTAATATTGTAGGGACCTTTGATAATAAAACAAAGTTACGCGCCACACGACTTTAGCTGCGGCTTGTGGACAGATTGATGAAAGTTATTTTCTGGATTGGCAGAGTGGATGGTTGATTCTTTATCTCTGGCAAATGTAGTTCACTAATTGCTGTTAGGAACTTTGTTATTTATTATGTATTTTAATGATTTAGATGTCCGAGTAGAAAACTGAGTCAGAAGAATTGCGGACGACTCATAAGTTGGGAGCATTGTTCCAGACAGGAGTTCTATCCAAGCTGATAACTTGTATTGACTGCATGGTTATAGGTTGAAAAACGGCAGATGGAATGTAACACAGACTTGTATGGTATATTCTGCGTTGCGAGGAAAGATACCACAACCTGAGGCGCACTTATTGTATAGGTGGACTTTAGTGTGCAGTATTTCAAAAGGGAACCTGGCGACACAGATCGATAATTCCAGGAAAGCGGCGTCACGGGTAGATCGACTCGTAATGAGCTCCCATCACAATAGCCTTCCACAGCAGATCATGGAGTACCCGAGTTGGGACGTTATGGTGAAATGTACAACACGTTGATGAGGTCATAGATAGAATATCGTGGGCTGTACTTGCCGCTTACTTACAGTTTTGAAATATGAATAAGTTCAAAGAGTGCAGCGATAACTTGAAAGGCCGAATTCGGGAAATAAACAGTGCCCCATCCAGAGTCTATACTATAGACACCGTAGAGAGGGTGCGTGGATAAGAGAGACAGAGTGCAGAGACGTTTTACAAGGATGTTTCCAGAATTGGAGGGCTTAACTTGGAGAACGGATTGAGTGTAATTGGCGTTTTCTCCCTGTAGAGACAGAGGATGAAAGGTGACCTGATAGAGGTTTGTAAGATAATGAGAGGCATTGATCTTGTGGATAGTGAGAGGTTCTCCTTTTTCTCCGAAGGCCGAAGTGGCCAACACAAAGGGGTATTGTTTTAAGGTGTTTCGAACTAGTTACGGAGAGGATACCAGGAGTAAGTTTTTCACACAGAGTTTTGTGTCCCTGGAAAACACTGCCGGCGGAGGTCGTGAAAATGGATACAATGGGATATTTCAAGACACGTACATGGAGCTCAGAAAAATAGAGGTGTATGCGCTGAGGAAAGTCTATGGAGTTTCTAGAGTAGGTTAGATGGTCGGGTTAGTATTGTGGACCGAAGAGCCTGTAATGTGCTGTAGATTGCTATGTTCTATGTTCTATCCTTTGAGTGAACCTACAACTAATTGGCTTGGGAGAAATGTGATATAGGCAAGAGATGCATGGTCGAGAGTGTCTAGAGAGTGTGGAAGAAACTGCAAGCGTAAGTGGTATATGCGGAGTCAATTGTTTCATTACAGTAAACGTTGTGTAGAAACGTGGATGAGAGAAGGACGGTGGGTGCAGATAAATGCGGCAAGGCGGAAGATCACAGAGGGATGATCCAGATGGACGGAAGAGCCTCCTCCTCTGCAGCCATAATCTGTGACTTCATGATTATCTCTGTCCCATTTCCCTATTCAGTGTCTTCACATTTTCCTATCTGTTGCCAATCTAAGTATGTGCAGAACAGAGGGTGTGCTGAAGCTCAATTTTCAATCTAACTCCCTTCTGCTCTTGAAGTACAAGCCACTCCCTGCCTATTGTGAAGCTCGAACCAATAAGCTGCCCCCGGCCTATGGGAAAATAAAGTCTCACCATTCTGCATCCAGTGTGATACTCGTACCAATGTGTAACCTTTGGTTGCCTGTAGAATGTTTCACGTCTGTATATATCGTGGAACTTGTATCGATGTGCGGCCCACGGCTAACAGGTGGATGACTCGCCTCTCTTCAGTCATCGTAGAAATGGTATTGATGTGCTTTGTGCAGGACAGGTATCATCACGGCAGGCTGACTCACCACACTGTATCCTCATGGAACTCGTACTGATGCGTGGCTCTCGGCTTCATTTATAATAACTCAGAGCTGATAAAACGCATTTCCCTCTCACGCTTTGAATACGATGTGTGAGGCTAACTGCGCTAGTCTCTCCGTGTGATTCACGTTTTCTTGTAAATTGCTTTCTACCAGTAACTCGGAAACAGTTGCCATTTGTTGAGATAACGATTGATTTCATTTCCTACTCCGCCATAAAATTGTCAACTGCACCATTAATCAATACATCCGGTTCATTGATCAATATATCCATGCTCGCACCAGATTTGTTGACTTCTGCGACATTTGCGTTGTTAACAAAGCATCATTTATTTTCCGTCTCGAATTGCTAATCCAATGACAACGACTTTTATGATTGCAGCCTTTCGAGTAGCGAATAGGAAGAGGTGGACACGAACCGGAATGGACCGGGATATATTTTTCGGCAAAGCAGGTTTATGACTCGCACGAGGACGCTGAGATGACGAGTTTCCCTGCAACTGACGTCGTTAGTCCAGACTGTGGAGGTGCTGCCGAGCCGAGCTCTGAACATGGTGCAAGCTGCAGAATGAAATGTGATAAAGCAGGGTAATTCGCTGGATGACATCAACACTCCTATTGACTTTCTGAAGATTTAAGTGTGGAGTATTCCATTATAATCTAGTTCCGTGACACCTGAGGATAAAAGGTAGGATATTTTACGAGGAGAGTCATAGAGCAAGTTTCCAACGTGAAGCTGTCTATTCTGTTGCAAGGCGGTTTGAAACTCATTTTGCCAATCTACCTGGGATATTCTGGGCTCCGTTCTTATAGATCGGCTGCAAATCCATCTGGATAGGAACACCGGAGAATATTCACACGTTCATTCGCTAATGCAAAAAGCATGAACTTTAGATGGTGAATGCGAAGATATACTGTTCTACTGTGCGGTATCGGAATCTATATTGGGTCTCACCATGTGGAATGAGGGAGAATATGTAGGTAGGGCGCTTTTAACGCATGCAGTGATAAGTGCCAGGAAGGAGAGTAGTGGTGGCGGGGGGAATAGTGGATAAGGGAGTGACGTGATAACTGCAGAAACCGCAGAAGGGGCTGGCGGCGGTGCAGGAAATTGTATTGTCGTAAGATCCGGTTGCAGACAGAGGCAGTTACGGAGGAACAAAGCTGGAGGTGTGTTAGGTAACTGTATGAAGATTTATTTTCCCCAGCAATGACGCTGCAAGAAGGTGTAAGGTAAGGGATAAGGTATAAGATACTGAGACAAAGATATTGAGAGATATTCACCTGTTTATGGGTGGCGATGTCGTTCAGTCAATAGAAGGTCAGGCAGATTCTGTGCAAAATCAAACAATGAACCCTGCAAAATAACGATGATTACTATCTGAATTAAATGCGAATGCTGGAAACTGCCCCAAATTTCAAGCGTGTGAGAATGCTTTTTCAGCATATTCTGTGGGAGATTTCTGAGGACACGGCTGAACGGTCTATTTACGTGCTATAAAGTGCTCTTCTGCGAACTCTGCAACAAAATTCCAGACAGTGACTCTCCGGTGATCACAATTATTGTCAATGTCATTCTAAAAATGTTGTTTTTTTTTTCACTGGTGAAATTAATATGGTAAACATTTATTATACTAAATATCTTCAAGTACCACCGGCATTGAATTACTAACGGCTCATTGAAGCGCCGGTATCCCACCTCCAGGAACACATATACATGTTCTTCATTTTACCCGCTTAAAACCCTCCCTGTCGTTAACAGAAAGCGATTGTTCTCTGCCAAAGCTCAGATTTGATACATATTTAGTGGACGTTTTTCATGCCATAAAAGTGGATAATTATTAATTTTCTCTAATTAACAGCTCCAGTTTCGTGCCGAAACATAACATCCGAGGCGCTTCCTTTTAAGAAGTTATAAACAGTAACCTTTTTGCACCTCTGACGGCGGGGTTGTCAAATTCTATCCAGGGGCAGCTCCTCCACTTTTAGTTCCTTCCTGACGCCCAGCTCTTACCGGTGGCTCCAAGTATCTGCTTGCATTCGAGAGCGGCAATCCCTGGTATGGCGCTTCGACAGGCGAGCGAAACCAGGTGAAGATAACCGTGAAGCTTGAACCCTCGATCTGCTTACCCCAGCAGGTGAATCCAGTTGTCGGACTCGGCTGCTGAGATCAACTACAAGATCCAACACCGAAGAAGGCGGCGTAGCAACAGACAGTGGAGAGCGAAGGACAAGACAAGGCACAAAAGGCGTCTTGGATGTCAATACTGCCGAAGAAATCTCCAATCTTGACGTTATTTCCTGCCACTGGAGCAAGGCTTTTGAGATAGAGAGAGTAGAACTGCCACGGTGGAACGGCGTTGTCACAATGAAATTCGTCCTTCACAAGTTAGGTAATGGTCGGAAACACCGATAAGCATAAGTTAAGAGGAATTATAAGTAACACAACGAAACAAATCAGACAGGACATGACCCATTGATATTATTCCAGGATATTACCTAGCAAAATTTTCATAATCATTTCAAGGATACATTTGTTTGCTAGATATGATTCTGCATACTCTATAGAAATTGTTACAATGGCTATTTCAAACAAAGAAGCATTCAGTTTATCGCAAATGGGCGCATATTAATAGACAAATCGGTGGATAGATAGATAAATAGGTAGATAGATAGATAGATAGATAGATAGATAGATAGATAGATAGATAGATAGATAGATAGATAGATAGATAGATAGATAGATAGATAGATAGATAGATAGATAGATAGATAGATAGATAGATAGATAGATAGATAGATAGATAGATAGATAAGGATTGTATTTACGAGACGGAAAATCTGATTCCCTTTATAGTCTACCGGGAGACAACTGGGGTTATTTCCTTTCTTCTAAGGGATCCAAGACTGCAATGAACAGGACTGTCTCAGGTTACAGGAACATCGCAGCCCACGCGGAGATATCAGTGCTTATTATGACATGCCCTCGACCATATAGACAATACCTCTGTTTGTCCAAATCCCACAATTCTGCAATGTTATTACCCCATCTCATTCGGTCCCACGAACTCTCACACAGATAGTATCACTGCTTAATTAAAAGCATCTCCAAGTACACATTGCTTGTCCGACCTCATGACGGACAAAGCAAAAACAAGTTGCATGGCTATCAAACCATATCACTATCTCTATTTATATTTAAAAAATGTTGTTTAGAAGAATCACACTATTAGACATGATGCCCTGCAATAAATGATCAGACTGTCGCTGGATATCAGAACATATTGTTAATATAATTATTTGCCAATGCCCGCTCCCTTGTAGCAATTAAAAACACAAATTAAAATCTGCAGAATCAATAACTCAAATGTGTAATCAATTAATAGCATTTATAGGATCTCTACAGCAGGAGATGGCTATGCGATGTGAACAGAAGAAATAAACCACATGTGTAATCATTAACGATATTTACAGTACCTGCACAACAGGTCATGGCTACGTGATGTGGAAAGAATCATCGTGCAACTTATCGTTCAGAGGAGAGAGTTGTACGGTCAATGTACGAACTAATATTCGAAACATCAGTGAACATAAAGACATTCAACCTCGGCTTTTGTTTTTACTTCCGTACCCATATCAGGTGTGACACAGCAGATAAGAAGAAATATTCACTTTTTTTCCTATCATCACATTGGGCGAATGTTTTTATTTCCGGGAAACAGCATATAGTTATTTTCGAATATCTAAAATAAATTCAGCGTTACTTATTTGCAAGATCAGGTACACGCTTATATTTAGTGGGATTGTGGATAAAGACCAGCAATGACAAAAATAGATTGCAACTTGTGTTCAATAGGTTCAGATAATTGAATCCATCAGGGAACAGAAGAAAGCCGAGATTTCTTCACCTTTACACAACCGATATGATTTCCTCTAATGTCTCCTACCAGCAATAAATGGTGAATATAATTGTTAAAATCGCCTGTATACGTGTAAATATGCATTAGATATTCTTAACATTAAAAAAAATAAATCTGTTTGCTGCGAATAAATGAGTAAGCTTTCTGTTGATCCAAGCAAATTCTGCAGAACAACAAGATAGAATTATTGCACATCACTAGTCAGATTAATTACAGTCAAGGTGAGATGTAGTTAACCCGTTATGGTTTGGCACTAGGAGAAATACAAGATACACTCAGTCATATATTTGTTTACAATAAAATTCAGATGCTTTTTTTAAAGATTTTGAAATAATTTTTAAATATTGCTCGAATGAGAAAAGGCATTTCAAGGAATAGAATGAAGTGGTCTCTGCAGGATGAGCAGTAACCTGAAACACAAGCGGATGAATATGCACAATCTCTAGAAGGTGAGAGATGAAAACAGGTAGAGGAGGTACCCTTCTTGTTCAGGTCATTGCCTTTTCCTCCTGTTATTTCCCAGCTTCCGACACTTATTTTCATTTCCATGACAAAGCAGAATTTGGTACATTTACAACGAAGTCCTCACACAAACATTGTATTGATCCATTCGTTCAAATTTAAATCTGGACTCGAATGCAGATCCATGGAAACAGATTCAGAGGTTGTATCCCAGTTTGGCAAAATAATTGGCAGGGAAACTAGTGTACCAGTGGCTGACAAGGGAAATTATTGACAGTATCAAGTCCAAAGAAGAAATATATAAATTAGCAAAACAGAGTGTCATACCTGAGGACTGGGAGAAATTCAGAGACCAGCAGAGGAGGACAGAGAGCTTAATTAGGAAAGGGAAAAAAGGTTACGAGAGAAAGCTGGGAGGGAACATAAAAACTGACAGTAAAAGCTTTTATAGATACGTGAAAAGAAAAAGATTGGTCAATACAAATGTAGGTCCTTTACAGTCAGAAACAGGTGAATTGATGATGGGGAACAAAGACATGGCAGACCAATTGAATAACTACTTTGGTTCTGTCTTGACTAAGAAGGACATAAGTAATTTTCCAGAAATAGTAAGGGACCGGGGGTCTAGTGAGATGGAGGACCTGAGTGAAATACATGTTAGTAGGGAAGTGGTGTTAGGTATATTGAAGGGATTAAAGCCAGATAAATCCCCAGGGCCAGATGGTCTGCATCCCGGAGTGCTTAAGGAAGTAGCCCAAGAAGCAGTGGATGCATTAGTGATAATTTTTAAAAACTCCTTCAAATTCTGGATTAGTTCCTGAGGATTGGAGGGTGGCTAATGTAACCCCAGTTTTTAAAAAAGGCAGAGAGAGTGAAACTGGGGAATTATAGACCGGTTAGTCTGACATCGGGTGGAGAAAATGCTAGAGTCGGTTATCAAAGATGTGATAACAGCACATTTGGAAAGAGATGGAATCATCGGAGAAAGTCAGCATGGATTTGTGAAAGGAAAATCATGTCTGACGAATTTTATAGAATTTATTTAAGATGTAACTAGTACAGTGGATAGGGGAGAGCCAGTGGATGTGGTATATTTAGAATTACAAAAGGCTTTTGACAAGGTCCCACACAGGAGATTAGTGTGCAAACTTACAGCACACGGTACTGGGGATATGTGGATGGAAAATTGGTTGGCAGACAGGAAGCAAAGAGTGGGAGTAAACGGGACCTTTTCAGAACGGTAGGCAGTGACTAGTGTGGTACCGCAAGGCTCAGTGTTGGGACCCCAGTTGTTTACAAGACATATTAATGAGTTAGACGAGGGAATTAAATGCAGCATCTCTAAGTTTGCGCATGACATGAAGCTGGCCGGCGGTGTTAGCTGTGAGGAGGATGCTAAGAGGATGCAGGGTGACTTGGATAGGTTAGGTGAGAAGGCAAATTCATGGCAGATGCAATTTAATATGGATAAATATGAGGTTATCCACTTTGGTTGCAAGAACAGGAAAATAGCAGATTATTATCTGAACGGTGACCGATTAGGAAAAGGGGAGGTGCACCGAGACCTGGGTATCATTGTACACCAGTCATTAAAGGTGGGCATGCAGGTACAGCAGGCGTTGAAAAAGGCAAATGGTATGTTGGCATTCATAGCAAAAGGATTTCAGTACAGTAGCAGGGAGGTTCTACTGCAGTTGTACAAGGCCTTGGTGACACCGCACCTAGAATATTGTTATCAGTTTTGGTCCCCTAATCTGAGGAAAGACATTCTTGCCAGAGAGAGATTACAGAGAAGGTTCACCAGATTGATTCCTATGATGGCAGGGCTTTCATATGAAGAAAGACTGGATCGACCAAGTTTATACTCACCGGAATTTAGAAGATTGAAGGGGGTTTTCTACCTGCACGGGTGCATGCCTGTTTGGCGTTTCTATCATTACAACTTGTCCAAGGGCACTGGAAGCACTGGAACACATGAAATCAGTACTTCCGTCACCATTTCTGAAGGCTCGGAGGATTTGTCACGGGTGGTGATTTATTATCCTATTAATATTGCATGAACTGATAAATTTATGCTTGGCTTCGCTTATGAAATGGAGTCAAACTTGTCAACGGAACGCAAAGTCTAGAATTCAAAGAAAATGTATTATCCAAGTACATAAGTGCTACAATATACAATCGTCAGTTTTGTTTTCGCGTTTGCAGATAGAGTAAGGCTGTGAAGCATATACAATCATTGAAAGACCCGACCAAACATGTTAGATAAACAACCAAATTGCAAACGACAATAAATCGGGCAGTACTAAACAGAAGTGACAATCATCATCATCAACATCATCACCTTCATCACTTCCAATATCATCATCATTATGAGCATCATCACCATTAAGTAATAAACAATAAATATGGAGAACATGCGATGTAGAGTCCCTGAACGTGAGTCCAGATGTTGTGGGAGCATTTCGATGACGGGGAGAGAGAAGCTGAGTGATTAACTACTCGTGAACCTGGTGGTGTGGGTCTTTAGGCCCCTGTACCGTATTCCTGATGGCAAAAGCGATATGAGATCACGGTCTGGGTGGCAGCCTCCTTTTGTTTCTAAAAGCCCGTTACCTGCTATGCCCAGAACATACCTTGCGAAATGATAAAACCGAGGACTTTGAATTTGCTGACCCTTTCATTTTCTGATTGAATGATTAGCACCTGTTTATCGACCTACGGTTTTATCTTCCTAATTTAAAAAAAACGTTCCCAAATGAATGGGAGAAAACGAAAACCATATTCAGTTGTAAGTAATAAATGGACCGGAGATTTTGTTTGATAAGGAAAACTATTGGGCTTAAGGTAGTCATCTATTTAGGCATTAATAGTGTTGTGCAGTGTGGTGCACAGTCTGCCAAATTGTTGGTTATTATCAAAACTACCGTAATCTAAAAAGTGGATTAGCAATTTGACGTCAACCGTCATTGCACCGTGGAACAATAAATTGGATCACTTCGTGCTAAAACTGCGGGGATTAATTTTACCTGCAGGGATGCTTTCCTTATTCAAAGCTCATTCCCTGTAAGTAATCTCATTGAGTCAAAGGCATCAATGCGGAAATTGACGCGCGGGTGCAATTATCGTATTTGTTCCATTTATTTCTAGTGTTTTATAATTCGAGGTGCGAATTCTATCTGTTTAAATTCCTGGGTTAATTGAATGCTGACAAAAATAGTAAAGCCTTTGGAATATGTATTTGCAACGCCAAACAGTTTCTGACGGGATATCATTTCGGTCATTTACACAGCAAGCCATTTATTGTAAATAAGTAATTCATCCCATTTTTCAGCTCCCCTCTGAATTTCTTCTGCGTCAGGCCATAGATGCACGTGTTGGTACAGGTACTGAGAGAAGTTAACATAGGGGCACATTGTTGAAAGATGAAAATCGGAGTATTCATGTCTTTGTCCGTGAAGGAATAATTCACCGCTTGCCAGTTCATAGATTGTATGATATAGGGCATCCACAGTAAAATGAAATTGCCTGATAGACCGAACAATAAGATTATTGATTTTCTCCGATTCTCCACTTCTGGATCTTTTTGATTTTTTAGCGTTACCCCGGGGTCCCTTGCGGATTCTATTTGCCGCTAGAATGTGTCTCGCTGTTAAGCCGTTGCATAGAAGAATTAAAGAAATTGGTAGTATGGGTGTCTTGATGCTGTCAAACAACTCGTAAGCCTTCCAAATTGATGAATTGAAATATCCTGGAACGAAGACGCAACGCCAAGGTACATTGTTAATGATTGCATAAGGCTCGACTATAAAGTAAAACGGGATGCATCTTCCTAAACCCACAACGCCCACTATTGCTATAACTACTGTCGCCACCCTCTCCGTACAGTATCGCTTCCGGAGATTCTGACAGCAAATCGCGATATAGCGATCAAATGTGAAGGCAACTGTTAGCCAAACGGAGCAGTCCAAGCTGGCAACTTTAAGGACGAGCGTCAGTGCGCAAACCGGAGTAATGTGCAAGAATCTAGCGTATAAGTAGAGATTATTTATATCCTCGACAATAAATGCAATGATAACCACAATGAAATCTGCTGCGGCCATTCCCACCAGGTAACGAGTGATACAGTTGGAGAGTCCACATTTTCCACAGGACAGGATCACAATCACCGTTAAATTAACTGCAATATAATTAGAAAACATAGGGTTACATTCATAGGAGTACAAAGGGATAATTTCCCCCGATTGACAAAATAGTTCGTCGATCACTTTAGTTTGGTTAATTTTTCAAGGAGCTAAACTCTTGAGCTTAATTCGAAATTAAAGAAGAAACGCTCATCCTGTTTTACAGCGAGAATGGACAGGGATATGGAGAAGATCTGGACCTTGTCTGAGAATGCGAAACAAGTGGTGTCGTGGGAATACATAGCTTTGTGTGGTGGATTTCGTCCTCATAACAAGTTGCTTTGTTCTAAAACCTGTACCAAAATTGCTGGAGTTCCAGAAAGCAGATCTAGCCACTTACCTAATGGTGAGTGTGTGCTGATGGAGAGAGGAAACAAAAACTCTTCCAATATTACAGGTAGACGAGCTGCCGGGAACGGGGTGCTCCGGTACAGTCGGAAGTGCGATATATCGGAGAGTAGAGATTTGATATTTTTTCCTGAAGGCTGCAGAATCCCTGCTGTGGAGGAGGTGCTCTGCGTCAAACTTGCGTTGAGCCTCGATCAAACGGACCATGACACCACAGACAGAGATTCTCAGAAATAGAATGTGATGGAACTTTTCAGCGAAAGGGATGTTGCTATCCAGATTCTTTTCGAAACGTCCATCCAATTCTCTTTGGTTACTACTCCTCAGCGAGTTGTCTCACTCTGTCTAATCGGTATGGACCAGTCAGCTATCTGTGACACTCACTCAGTTATCCCTTGTCCACTGGGAAGGTCTGACATTGATGCATGCTACAGCTCTGCACTTTACATACCTTGCATTCATCTGGCTGTGCTCCAGCGCTCTAACTAGGACTATGTGCTTGATATTATGCAATAAAATCAAAGTTACCCTCTTTCTCGGAGACACGATGAACACAATCATCAGACATATACAGTCACCCGGGTGTCTTCGTAATGCAGATATACCATTGGATTATTCCTTGTAGTGTTCCCGCCCAGAAAAATGATTGTGTATACGTTGTACAGTGCCGATGAAGAAGCTATGATCTGTAGGGCTTAGTCTGCTTTTCTTTTCGTAAGTACTCTGCTTTTTCCTTCAAGAAATATGTTTTCTTCTTTTTCTTTTCATTTTGTCGTCATTGTTACTGAGTGGTTCTCCTTTATAAAGTGACGGAGTGTCTCTGATCACTCGGATGTGATCTCCTTGGTAACACAATATGAGAAAGAACTTTGATTGGTCGCTTTGTCCGTAGAAAAAAACAAGTACAGCTGTTTCGACTTGAATGCATGCTCAGACAGAAGAAAAACATACCGAAAGATACTTGGATTGTCCACCACGGTTAGCAGTCGGACAAAAAAAAACAAGAGACTTACCACAAACAAAACTGGTTAAAATAATGAATGGGCAGTAGTCGAGTAAATTGTTGTAAGGGCCACGATCAATAGGAATCTACACAAGTAGCAAGCCGGTGTAATGCCATACCTGGAATGCCGACAGCTGCAAGGATCGGATAATAGATGCGTGAGACGTCGTAAATAGTTACATACGGCATTTTCAGTTAGAAGCTGCGGAGTAGTTGTTCTGAGTGCCCCAAGCACTGGTGATCTTTTTATATGACAGAATTGAAATCCACTGGGACAATCCGGGAGCGATTCATCACTTCAATCAGCCACAACCCACTGAACAAACACAATTAACGTTTTTTTTTGCTCGTTGCGCCGTTGTGAAACACATTTCATTCTTCGATGAATATGGAGACGTATTTTCGCAATTTGTTCAATATCGGTTGAAATGTATCTCCTCGACGTGAGATTTCTGTTGCTTAAATACTGTTTTTCTGAACATCAGTGTTGCTGAGAAATTGCCCCGTTTGATCATTAACGTTGGAGCATCTCAGTATGTTGACGTACAAAATGAACAAACGGCTTTCATTTAGAACCTGGCTCATTCACGCCACGGACTCGCTTCCAGGGCTATTTTAGTCCTGACGGCAATCGCGGCGGTTATTTTGTAACATTGAAGCTTCTGTCATGACCTTACTAACTACTCGTGGCATACCTCGACCCAAAAGTTAGTTTGGACGGCTTGTAACGACACCCACATCCATTTCCTTTTTCCAGCTAAAATTGATTATAACCCCACACACAAAGAAGTTATTCTGTCGGACGAACTGAAATCCAATCGCCGGAGCCCTTTGGAGATCTTACACACATTGGCTTGCAGTGTTAATTTACAAAATGTACCTGTATTCCCTTTGCAATTCTCCTCTTGGTTTTCTATAATACATGACTGATTCCTTCCTCAATTCAGATCATCGTCGTCCCCTAAATCACGAACGATGCAGCTCCTAGTATGGAAATCATTACGTCTTATTTTCTTAATTTCAGGGGATTGTTTAAAGATGCATAACATTAATCGTTCAGCATTTTTGCAAGTATGCAGAGATTCAGATACCCTCCCGTATACCAACTAACTACTGAATCGAAGTATATTTGTTACTGAATCAGAACAGCATTAATTCGACAATACTTGACACGCTGTTGGAGAAATCACCATGTATATATTTCAATTATCTTTAGATGTTTGAAAAGTTCAGAGGGTGTCACTTATTCATACTGGAGTGGACAAAGGAAACTTACCAGTTTAGTTTATTTTTTGTTCTCATTATATTTCTCCGCGTTAGTAAAACAACGTACATCTCAGCTTAACTTCTTTTTACAGATGCTGCTCGACTTTGAGTAGGAAGTACGTGGTTAGACAATAGACAATAATAGACAATATACAATAGGTGCAGAAGTAGACAATTCGGTCCCTCGAGTCTGCACCGCCATTCTGAGATCATGGCTGATAATTCACTATCAATACCCAGTCCCTGCCTTGTCCCCATATCCCATGATTCCCCTATCCATCAGATATCTATCTAGCTCCTTCTTGAATGCATCCAGAGAATTGGCCTCCACCGTCTTCCGAGGCAGTGCATTCCACACCTCCACAACTCTCTGGGAGAGGAAGCTCTTCCTCAACTCTGATTGAAATAACTGACCTCTCATTCTCAATCCATGCCCTCTGGTACTGGCCTCTCCCAACATCTGGAACATATTTCCTGCCTCAATCCTATCAAATCATTTAATTATCTTAAACGTTTCAATCAGATCCCCTCTCACTCTCCTCAATTCCAGCGTGCACAAGCCCAATCTCTCCAATCTCTCTGCGTAAGACAGCCCTGCCATCCCAGGGTTCAACCTAGGGAATCTACGCTGCAATTCTTCAATTGCCAGATGTCCTTCCTTAAACCTGGAGACCAAAACTGTACACAATATTCCAGGTGTTGTCTCACTAGTGCCCTGTACAAATGCAAAAGGACATCCTTGCTCTTGTACTCAATTCCCCTTGTAACAAAGGCCAACATTCCATTTGCCCTCTTCACTGCCTGTTGTACTTGCTCATTCACCTTCATTGACTGGTGAACTAGGACTCCTAGGTCTCTTTGCATTTCTCCGTTACCTAACTATACACCGTTCAGACAATACACTACCCTCTTGTTCCTGCTTCCAAAGTGGATAACTTCACATTTATTCACATTGAATGACATCGGCCAAGTATCTGCCCTCTCACCCAGCCTATCCAAGTCTCCCTGTATTCTCCTAATGTCCTCTTCGCATGTCACACTGCCACCCAGTTTAGTATCGTCATCTGTCATCCATTGCGAAGGCAATTCCGATTTCAAACGACGAATTCACCGTACATCTCATAAATATTAATATTCCCGCAAGCCTCTCAAGAGAGACCTTATCATACTCGTTGTTGAAATACTTGAATACGATTTCCACAGATCTATCTTTACCATCACGTTCGTCAACTCGCGAAAAAAATCCCTCAAACGGGATATTTATACACAACTGGCCCCATACAAAGTCATTCAGACTGTGCCAGTACAGCCATGTTTTCCCAAAGATTTTAAAAGTTATTTCCATGGATCATCGTCAATAATCTGCCGCTACTAATCTGTGGCTCACCGATCTATAGCTTCTAGGAATACTCCTCTCTCACTTCTTAAATAGCCAAAAACCGTTTGATGTTCGCCTATTCGCCTGTCCTCGTACAGCATTAGAGTGGACAAAATGATATTTATCCAGGTCAAATTATTTTTTTCCATTGACTCTCTCAACAAACCCAGGAACATGGCAGAAATTCCTGACGATATATCGGCTATAATATTTTAAAGAGACCTCCTTCTTCGTTCTCTCGCCTACTGATGCGTGCAAGAAATATCTGAATGCACGAATTGTCAGAAATAAGGCGAATGAGCTTGAAGCCCTGGTGCGAATGGGTATCTATGATGCTGTTGGGATAATGGAGACATGGCTGCAGGGAGATCAGACCTGGGAAATGAATGTAATAGGTTATACATGATATCGTAGGGACAGAAATGTGGGCAGAGGGGGTGGTGTGGTCCTGTTGGTGAGGAATGAGATTCAGTCTTTTGCAAGGGGGGACATAGGGTCAGGAGAAGTAGAATCTGTGTGGATAGAACTGAGGAATAGTAAGGGCAAAAGGACCCAAATGGGTGTTGTCTACAGGCCGCCAAACAGTAGCATGGATATTGGGTGCAAGTTGAAAAGGCAGTTAAAATTGCCATGTGGCAAAGGTAATGTCGCAGTAGTTATGGGGGATTTCAACATGCAGGTCAACTGGGAGAATCAGGTTGGTGCTGGACCACAGGATAGGGAGTTTGTAGAGTGCCTACAGGATGCATTTTGGTACAGCTTGTACAAAAGCCTACCATGGACAAGACTATTCTGGATTTACAGTTATCTAATGAACAGGATTTGATAAGCGATCTCGCAGTAAAGGAGCCATTAGGAGGTAGTGATCACAATATGATAAGCTTTTATCTGCAATTTGAGAAGGATGAGGGCAGCTCGGAAGTGTCAGTGTTGCAGATGAACAGGGGAAAATATGGACCCTGGAGGGAGGAGCTGGCCAAAGTTGACTGGACGGATAGTCAAGCAGAAAAGACAGTGGAAGAGCAATGGCAGGTCTTCTTGGGAATAATGCACAAAGTGTAAAGTCAGTTCATCCCCCAGAGAAGGAAAGATTCAAAGGAGGGAAAGGGGCCACAGTGGTTGACAAAGGAAGTCAGAGATCGCATAGCATTAAAAAAATGGAAATATGATACAGCTAAGGTGAGTGAGAGGACAGATGATTGGGAAGTTTTTAAAGAACAACAGAACTTAACTAAAAAGACAATACAGGTAGTAAAAAATGAGGGACGAACGCAAGCTAGCCAGGAATATAAAGGAAGATAGCAAAAGCTTTTGTAGGTATGTGAAGAGAAAGAAGATAGTTAACAATAATGTTGGGCTCTTGAAGAATGAATTGAGTGAAATTATTATGGGAAGCAGTGAAATGGAAAAGAATTTAATAAGTACTTTTGATCTGTCTTCGCTAAGGAAGACACCAGCAATCTCCCAGATGTATGGATGGGCCGAGGACATAGGGTAACAGAGGAAATGAAACAGATTGACATTCGGAAGGAAACGGTGATGAGAAGACTGAGGGGACTGAAGGCTGACAAATCCCCAGGTCCAGATGGTCTGCACCCTAGGGTACTAAAGCAGGTGGCCCTGGAAATTGCGGATGCATTAATAATCATTTTCAAATGTTCCTTAGATTCTGGATCAGTTCCTGAGGATTGGAGAATGGCTAATGTTATCCCACTTTTTAAAAAAGGAGGGAGGGAGAAAACAGA
Source organism: Hypanus sabinus (assembly GCF_030144855.1). Lineage (NCBI taxonomy): Eukaryota > Metazoa > Chordata > Chondrichthyes > Myliobatiformes > Dasyatidae > Hypanus > Hypanus sabinus. The sequence continues at coordinate 190,468 of NW_026781441.1, read as the reverse complement.
GAACTATCGACCTGTCAGCCTGACATCGGTGGTGTGAATGATGCTAGTTTCTATTATTAAGGATGACATAGTGGAATATCTAGATAGCAGTGATAGGATTGGGCCGGGCCAGCATGGATTTACCAAGGGTAAATCATGCTTGACTAATCTGTTGGAGTTTTTCAAGGATGTAACCAGGAAGTTAGACGGGGGAGATCCAGTGGATGTAGTTTACCTCGATTTTCAGAAGGCATTTGATAAGGTCCCAAATAGAAGATTGGTGGGTAAAATCAAAGCTCAGGGCATCGGGGGGAAATTCATCTGCATTGACATGGATAGAAAACTGGCTGGCAGATAGAAAGCAAAGGGTAGTGGTGAATGGGTGTTTCTCAGAATGGCAGGTGGTGACTAGTGGGGTGTCACAGGGCTCAGTATTGGAACCACAGCTGTTTACCATTTATGTTAACGATTTGGATGAAGGCATGGAAAATAACATCAGCAAATTTGCTGATGATACTAAGCTGGGTTGCAGTGTGACATGTGATGAGGATGTTAGAAAAACTCAGGGTGACTTGGATAGGCTGGGAGAGTGGGCAGATACTTGGCAGATGGCGTTTAATGTGAATAAGTGAGCGGTTATCCACTTTGGGAGTAAGAACAGGAAGGCAGATTATTATCTGAACGGTGTAGAGTTGGGTCGGGGAGAAATACAAAGTGATCTCGGAGTCCTTGTTCATCATTCACTGAAGGTGAATGAGCAAGTGCAGTAGTCTGTGAAGAAGGCTAATGGAATGTTGGCCTTTATTATAAAAGGAATTGAATACAAGAGCATGGAAATCCTCTTGCATTTGTACAGAGCCCTGGTGAGACCACACCTGGAGTATTGTGTACGGTTTTGTTCTCCAGGGTTAAGGATGGACATCCTGGCTGTAGAGGAAGTGCAGTGTAGATTCAATAGGTTAATTCCTGGGATGCCTGGACTGTCTTACGCAGAAAGGTTAGAGAGACTGGGCTTGTACACGCTGGAATTAAGCAGATTGAGAGGGGATCTGATTGAAACATATTAGATTATTAAGGGATTGGACAAGATAGAGGCAGGAAATATTTTCCAGATGCTGGGAGAGTCCAGTACAAGAGGGCATGGTTTGAGAATAAGGGGTAGGTCATTTAGGACAGTGTTAAGGAAAACCTTCTTCTCCCAGATAGTTCTGGGGGTCTGGAATGCAATGCCTCGGAAGGTATTGGAGGCCAATTCTCTGGATGCTTTCAAGAAGGAGCTAAATAGTTATCTTATGGATAGGGGAATCAAGGGATATGGGGACAAGGCAGGAACAGGGTATTGATAGTAATTGATCAGCCATGATCTCAAAATGGCGGTGCAGGCTCGTAAGGCCGAATGGTCTACTTCTGCACCTATTGTCTATTGTCTATAAGAAATGATCTCACTCTCCATCGCGTGTTGCTTAATGCGAAAAAAAAAAACTGATGGAATGTACTAATTTACTACTTCTTCCGCATCCTCGTACTTCACGCATAAACTTCCTTCTTTATCATTTTGTGATTTATTCGCTTCGTAGTTATGCCTTTGATTAAGAGGTAGTTATAGACATTTTTTTCATTCTCTTTAATCAGACTCGTAATTCCTTACTGGACTTACCTACACGCGGATATCTCATCCTATAGGTCTCAGTTTGATCTCACCTTCCTAAATCTTGTGTTCACATTATTCATTTCTTATGAATAAGTTCATCAATTACCTGGAAATTTTATGATTCTTTACATTGCTATTCTTGTGCTTTCTGAAAAGATATATGTTTATTTTACTTTAAAGATACTCCCGGCCAGAAGTGAAAGTTTGTACTCATATGATTGCATTCAATCCTGCCTAATTTCTGCCTAATACTCTAATATAATATTGATATAACTGACAGTGTGGTGCAGAACATTCAAATAAAAATAAGCACAATAGTTACTAGGTTATAAAAAAGAAAATAAGTGGATGGATGCATTATCGGAACACAAAATGGAGTCAGTGAATTTGCGAAATAATTCAGCACAAAAGGGTTTAATTTAGTGAGCAATCAAAAACGCGAATGAAGCGTGGAAATGTTTGGAATCTAGTCAAGGCATTGGTTTAATTGAAAGCAAAGGCTTGAAGGTCAGGGAGGTGGAGTGCCGCAAGTATTTATCCGTGATCACGGCGATAGTAAGGGTTTACATGACGTCTGAAAAGCAGAAGCTTGAATGTCTCTAAGAAGCGATTAAGAAGAGGAAAGGGAAAGTCGTTTGTGAATCTTGAGCTTCGACTACAAGATATTAACTTTTCAGTAGCCCAGGAGAGCCACCCAGGAAATATCTGTTCCAGGTGAAAATGGAACGGCAACTGTCATAGGGAAAGCTAACCATTCGTTGGGCAGCGCATCAGGGGTGTCAGGGCAGCTTTGAGATAGGATTCGTCGGATAGTTCCGCAGATGTTTTCTTGAACAACATACCACTGAGCTTCCAAGTGAAAATGATATACTAAATCTGACCCTGTGCACGGAATATGTGCAATTAATGATTATTTTAAGATCATCTTAATAGCGTCATCATAAACTTGGAAATTGCAATAGTTCGATCTAAAACCCTTGTATAATGCTTAAATAACAGAGACCGGAAGGGAATGAGGGAGGAATTGGGATGAACAGTGGAGGAAGTCCAAATGGATTTGAGAGTGCCCAACCGAAGTGTGCTCATTTAGTTAAAGTCAAGCGCATAAGGGAAACGAGAATTAGGAAAGTTGGACTTTCTCCTAGTTAGAATCTCAGCCCGCAGAGGCACCCATCGTTTTCTCTATTTACTTTGAAACTAATAGTATTTTAATCACAGGATGTAGAGTGTTCCCTCAGACATATTTCTGTCACCAGTCCTATGTTCATCCCTAATAGCAGATCAAACATTGCGCACTCTTTCGTTGGGTCATAAACGTACCGATTCAGGAAACTTTCCTGAACACATTTGAAAAGCTCTTTCCCATCTAGTGATTTTACAATGTGGGATTCCTAGTCAATATGTGGAAACATTTAATAAAACTATCTCATGTTTCTTACAGCAGTCTGCGTTCACTCTACATATTTGTTCCTCAGAATCCCGCAAAGTTTGTCTGTACTCCCGCCCCAGACCTTTCCTATTCATCAGATCCACCCATGACGCCTCAGAAGTGCCCCAGTGACACGCAACTTTTATGTGATTTTCCCTGAACAGAAACGACGCCCCTCCTCCTTTAACCCTTTCGGGATATTCAGCCGTTTCCTGCAACCACGTCTCAACACTGCCTTCAATATCATAACCCCATGTGGAGATCCATGTCCTGATCTCAAGTCACTTTCCTACCATACTTCTTACATTCAAACACAAGTAGTTAAGTGCATTGATCACATTATGCACTACTTTTCTAATTCCTGACTTTGCCTGGGGTCTTAATAAAATCCCTCTCAAAACTCTCTCTCAGCAATCTAGTCAGGTACGCCGATTCTCCTCTCCATGAAACTCTATTTTAAAACCTCCCCATCTCCACATGCAGTACATTTACTGGGTGTTTTTATAAACCAGCAATAGTGATCAGAATATCCAGGAGCAGATAAGGAGACAGATTCTGTAACAGTGCAATCCTAATACGGTTGTTCGATGGGAGATTTCAACCTTCCTGATATTGATTGACATCTCCTTAGTGCAAGGGGTTCAGATGTGGTGGAATTTTCTATGTGTGTTGAGGAAGGTGTCCTGAGACAAGATGTAGTTACGCCAACTAGAGGAAAGGTTGCACTTAATCTGGAATTGGGAAATGAGCCTCATCAGGTGTAAGACCTCTCGGTGGAACATCAGTGTGAAGGTAGTGTCCACTCTACCTCCTTCACCAGAGCACAGATGTGTGCTGTGCCTCCGAGATGGATTCTTAGAACATCTTGTACTGGAGCCTACCGGGGAGAAGGCAATTCTAGATTTAGTGTTGTTCAATGAACGGGATTTGATCAGGGACCTGGAGGTAAAGAAACTATTAGGAGGTAGTGACCATAATATGATATGTTTTAACCTAGCATTTGAGAAGGAGAAGGGAAAATCGGATGTGTCAGTATTACAGTTGAACAAAGGGAGCTATGGAGCTATGAGGAAGGAACTGGACAAATTTCAATGCAACAATACCCTAGCAGGGAAGACAGTGAAATAACAATGGCAGATATTTCTGGGAATAATGCAGAAGGTACATGATCAGTTCATTCCGAAGAGGCGGAAAGATCCTCTGGGGAGTAAAGGGCGGCCGTGGCTGACGAGGGAAGTAAAGGGCAGTATAAAAATAAAAGAAAAGAAGTATAACATGACAAAGATGAGCGGGAAACCGGAGGACTGGGAAGCTTTTAAAGAGCAACAGAAGATAACAAAAAAAGCAATACGCCAAGAAAATATGAGGTACGAAGGTAATCTAGCCAAGAATATAAAGGAGGATAGTACAAGTTTCCTTAGGTATGTGAATTGCAAAAATATATTTAAGACCAAAATTGGGCCAATCAGGACAGAAACGGCTGAATTGATTATGGGGAGCAAGGAAATGGCAGATGAGTTGAACAAGTACTTTGGATCTCTCTTCACTGGGGAAGACACAAGCAATCTCCCAGGTGTAATAGTGGTCAAAGGAACTAGGGTAAAGGATGAACTGAGTGAAATTTATATTAGACAAGAAACGGTGTTGGATAGGCTGTTGAGTCTGAAGGCTGATAAGTCCCTGGATCCTGATGATCTGCATCCCAGGGTACTTAAGGATGTGGCTCTAGAGGATGTAACTATGAAAATGGACAAGGGAGAGCCAGTGGATGTAGTGTACCTGGACTTCTAGAAAGCTTTTGATAATGTCCCATATAGGAGATTAGTGTGCAAAATTAGGGCACATGGTATTGGGGGCCGAGTACTGACATGGATTGTAAATTGACTGGCTGACAGGAAACAAAGTGTAGCGATTAACAGGTCCCTTTCGGAATGGCAGGCTGTGACCAGTGGGGTACTGCAAGGTTCGGTGCAGGGACCGCAGCTGTTTACAATCTATATTAATGATTTAGATGTAGGGATTAAAAGTAACATTAGCATATTTGCTGATGGCACAAAGCTGGGTGGCAATGTGAAATGTCAGGAAGATGTTATGCGGATGCAGGGTGACATGGACAGGTTGGTTGAGTGGGCAAATGTATGGCAGATACATTTTAATGCTGATAAATGTGAGGTTATCCACCGGTGGCAAGAAAAGGAACGCTGATTACTATCTAAATGGAGTCAAGTTAGGAAAAGGGAAGTACAACGAGATCTACGTGCTCTTGTACATCAGTCAATGAAAGCGAGCATGCAGGTATACCAGGCAGTGAAGAAAGTTAATGGCATGTTGGCGTTTATAACACGAGGAATAGAGTATAGGAGTAAACAGGTCCTTCTGCAGCTGTACAGGGCCCTAGTGAGAACCCACCTGGAGTATTGTGTACAGTTTTCTTCTCCAAATTGGTGGAAATACATTCATGCTATTGAGGGAGTGCAGCGTAGGTTCACAAGGTTAATTCCCGGAATGGCGGGACTATCATATGTTGAAAGATTGGAGCGACTGGGCTTGTATACACTGGAATTTAGAAGGACGAGAGAGGATCTGATTGAAACATGTAAGAAAATTAAGGGATTGGACGCGCTGGAGGCAGGAAGCATGTTCCCGCTGATGGGTGAGTCCAGAATTAGAGGTCACAGTTTAAGAATAAGGCCATTTAGAACAGAGATGTGGAAAAACTATTTCACCGAGAGAGTGATAATATGTGGAATGCTCTGCCCCAGAGGGCAGTGGAGACCAAGTCTCTGGATGTTTTCAAGAAAGAGTTAGATAGAGCTCTTATAGATGGCAAGGTGAAGGGCTATGGGGAGAGGACAGGAACGGGGTACTGATTGTGTATGATCAACCATGATAACAGTGAATGGTGGTGCTGGCTAGAAGGGCCAAACGGCCTTCTCCTGCACCTATTGACTATTGAAAATAAGCATTTTTAAATAATGTTTGCGTACGCTCAGAAAGTGTTGTCCGTTTCTGATTCAGAGTCATAGATATTACGAGCAGATCTGGCTATTTAGTCTATCGAGTCGGCGTTCCTATTTCCTCACGGCTGATCCAAACAGCGGAATTGAATTGACTTATTTCATGCATCCTTCCCATGCATGAGGAGTAAAAATCTTTAGGTTACGTCTCCGTAGTAAATTTAAAATGGTTTATAATGAATAGAACGGTCAATGTGTATACTCAAGTCAGCGTGAGTTCAACAGTCTGTGCCGGAGCCTGTTGGTCATGGCTTTTATGCTGCGGGACCGCTTCCCGGGATGTAGCAGCTTGGAGAGATTATGGTTGCGGTGGCTTGGGTCCCCAGTGATCTACGGGCCCTTTTTACACACCTGTCTTTTAAATGCCTGAATCATGGGAAGTTCACAACTGCAGATGCGCTTATGCTATCCGCATCACAGTCTGCAGTGTCCTGCGATTAAAGGAGGTAAAGTTCGAATTTAGGCAGTGATATAGCCAGTAAGGATTATCTCAATTGTGCCCCCGTAGAAAGCTGTTTTTTTTTTTTTAAATTTGGGACCCATACCAATCTTCCTCAACGGTCTGAGGTAGTAAGAGGCGCTGATGGGCCTTTTTCACTAAGTAATTGTTGAGTGCAGATTATTCTGATGTCGTAAATAGATAAGCTTTAAGCTGCTGGATCCTTTGGTTATATTTGTTTCTTTCACTTACTGTGGAGGGCCAATGAGTATATTTAGTCTATCGCTATTTATTTCACCAGCTTACTACATTACTGAGAACAAAATCAGCGACGGAATCCAACCACCATGATTTGGGAAGAGGAATGTCACAACTGATTTATTTTATGTATATCCTTCGCGCTCCTCGGCATGCATGCTAATACCTTCCATAGCTCAGAGTCTGTTAATGGATTCAAGCTTTATGGAAACGGCTTTCGGTCCATCACACAAGCATTGACCTTTGATGATGTACATGAACGCCGTTTTCACACATAACTTTTAAGATTATTTTGAAATCTCCTACCTCCGATTGCTGCACCATGATTTGTGTAAGCTGCTTTACTGTTGTGGAATGCGGCCATTAGTAGACCAGGCTGGACCTGATACTTCACGGTACTCACTCCGGCACTCCGACTTACAGATATATGATGCTGGCGCGTTAAATCATTTATTTTCGAAAGTTTACTGCAAGCTTTACACGTTTTTAATACACAACATGAATTCAATACAAGCTACTGTAACAGTAAGACAGGGAGAAAAGAGGATTCTCCACCTTGTAACATATCGGGTAGGTCGCATTCCTAGCGGCTCTCTCACTTTTAATATATCTTATATCCCATTAACAGATCCCTTTTAATTTTGATGATTTACTGCTTTCACTGAAGGATTAATTATTTTTACTGAAGGATTCACGACGTAATTACAATGGCCGAAAAAAGTCGTTCTGGTATTGAATTGCGTAGCGGCAGGACTTTCCCTGAAATGCAGCAAACGGAAAAAACGATGAAAACGAAGGAACCTGTTACACTAGCAGGAATATTTTCTTCAATGCAAGACATGAAGTCGGAATTCGGATCGCTTAATATTAAAATTTATAAGCTGGTCGGTTCAAACGCGAAGCTCGAAAAAGCTATTTCTATGATTCAAGACTCTCTGGAAAACTGTAGACTCCCAACTTCAAACACTTCAGCAGACTGGAACCCGAATCAAGAGTGAGCATGATCTATTCCAGCAAACTATTAAGGTTCAAGGAATGAAGATCTATTTATTGGAAAAGAAAATCAATGTAATTACCTCGGAACTATCTAAAATGAAGAAAGTAATTGTTGATTTAGATAGTAGAGGACGTCGGACGAATCTGCGTATTCTGGGACAGCCTGAAAATAGTGAAGCTGGCGATTTGCTAAAATTGTTTTCAGATATGCTGCACCCACTTTTCAATGAGACCCCCGAAACTAGCCCTTTAATTGACAGAGCTCACGGAATTCCATTTTCTCGGCGTTCACCCGGATTACGTCATCGAGCAGTTGTACTTTCTTTGCATTATTATATGTCTAAAGAAGCTATTATTCGAGAAGCCTGAAAGAAACGGAAATTATTCTTCAATTCAACAGAAATTCGTATAGTCGTAGATTATTCACCCGAGATCTTTGCCGAAAGGAAGAAATATCGAGAAGTTATGAGTGAAATGTATAAATTAAATTTAAATCCCTCCTTTCGCTTTCCAGCAAAGCTGATAAATTTTCCTGAAAAATCTCAATCATTTAGTATCTACTCTCCTCAGGATGGATGGGAGTATATTAAAAACATTAAAGTTAAGCTACTGACTAAAATATTAAAGTTACTCCAAATACTCAATAGGCAATTTTGAAGTATCTGCTGTATGAGTTGTTTATGGAGCTTTTGAGTGAAGTACATGTTATGCATTTTCATTCCCTGGTATGGGACGTGGTAGAGTTATTTTCTTCTTTATCTTATTAATAATTAGTACATATATAACTGTCTTGTAGGGAACCTTTATAATATTGTACTTTAGTGGTCCGTGTAGGATCTGTTGTGTGTAAACCTTCTTATTTATTTTATTTGCTTAAATAGTTACAGTTTTCGGCCAGTTATATATATATATATATATATTATTAATGTTAGACATAACATTATTGATTTTGAATTCTGTCTCTGCCTTTTATCATGGCTATTTTCTGAGGGTTTTTGTTTTTTTTTATTATACGGCGCTGCAGGATGGAGAACAGGGTCAAAGGTTATTAGTTAGCATGGTACCAGCCGATCGGTTCCTTCATTTCTATCTATTGGGTGGGGGGAGGGAGAGGGGGAGTGGTCTATTACAGTAGGTGCCTTTCATGAATGGGCAGTTATTTTGATTGATTTCTCATTCGTAAATGCGTAATTCCTTCTGGTTGTACCCACGCCTTTTGGTTTAATCTGTACTTGCGTGTCATTTCTTTTAGACAATATTAAACTCAATTTTAAACATGGAAGTTAATAAAATCAATATAATATCTTGGAATTGGAACTGTGTCAATCATTCCATTAAGCGTAAAAAGATTTTTTAGAAATTTAAAAACACTCAATGCTGAGATTATTTTTGCGCATGAAAACCATATACGAAAACAGGATGAGGACAGATTTTTTCGCTTTTTGAAAGAACACTTATTTCACTCGTTGGCGGATAGTAAAACAAGAGGCGTTTCTATAGTTCTTATCCCCAAAATCCCTTTTGTATACTTTAATACTACTACTGATTCGATTGGAAGGTATTTAATTGTTATTGGTTTATTATGCGAGCAAAAGGTAGCTCTGGTGTGTGTACACTCACCTAATGTAGAGAGTTCTGATCTTTTTCAGAAACTTTTTTCAGAGTTACGGGTATCTCAATGAATATCAGCTGATCGTAGGTGGTGACTTTAATTGTTGTTTAAATCCGGCGATTGACAGGTCATCAACCAATCCGTCACTTCCAAATAAAGCGGTCGCTTGTATTATATGGCCTCGTCGATATTTGTAGATATAAACACCCCAAAGATAACAATTTCTCTTTTTTCTCACACGTCCATCATAGATATTCTCGAATTGATCACTTTTTTTTTGATACACGTCTGTTAAACTCCATTGTTCAATGTGCGTATGACATCATTGCGCTTTCAGATCACGCGCCTTTAAAGTTAACCCTTAAGCTTTCGGATAGATTTTTGAAAATCTCACTTTGGAGATTGAACCCCTTATTGCTATAGCATCAAGCTTTCGTTAATTTTTATGAGGAGCTAATTTCTATATTTTTTGAATTTAATACAACTGATGGAATGTCAGATCTGGTTATATGGGACAGAGTGAAATCTTTTCCTAGGGTCAGATAATCTCATATTCAGCAGCCTTGTGAAAGAAAACTAAAGCACAATTGTCAGTGCTCATTAATTAAATTAAACAGATAGACAAAGCGTATTCCGTTGAACCTACTGAAGACCTATATAAAGAAAGGGTCGAAATTCAATCACAGTATGATTTACTTCTGACCTTTCCCATTGAACAGCATTTTTTTTAAAAATCTAGAAGTATATCTTATATACATGGGTAAAAATCTGCTAAAATTTTAGCGGGTCAGATAAAGGCTGGGATGGACAGAAGACAGATTTTAAAAATTCGCCGTCCAGATAGAACAGAAGCTTTATATCCTTATGAAATTAATGATGTTTATGGATTTTTATTCTAATCTTTACAAAACTGAATTTTCTGATAGTACTATGACTATGAACACATTTTTGCAAAGGTTAAACTTACTCTAAATTTCGATTCAAGATGCCAATATTTTAGATGCACCTATTAAACAAGGCAATCTCCTCTATGCAATTAGGTAAAGCTCCGGGACCTGATGGTTATATGGTAGAATTTTAGAAGACCTTTCATGAAATGCTTATACCACATCTTCATCAAACGTTTACCGACTCTACGTCCTCTGGGAACCTTCCTAAAACTTTTTTATGAAGCACTAATTACATTGATTTAAAAAGAAAAAAAAAACGAAAAGACTAACTGGAATGCGTTTCCTATAGACCTATTTCTCACTGAATGTAGATTTTAAAATTCTCTCTAAGTTTCTAGCAAATAGGCTTGAGACTATCTTGCCTAATGTTATCTCGAACGATCAAACAGGATTCACTTAAAATAGGTATTAACATTTTCATATTCGAAGATTATTGAATATCATTTAATCCCCAGCCAAAGGATCGGAATGTATTGTATCTTTGGATGCAGAGAAAACCTTTGATAGGGTGGAGGAGCCTTATCTATTCCAGGTTTTGAAGAGGTTCAATTTTGGACCAGGATTTATTTCCTCGATTAAATTGATGTATCATGCCCCGGTAGCAGCAGTTTTAACTAATAATCAAAAGTCTCCTTACTTTAGATTATATAGAGGTACCCGTCAGGGTTGTCCACTTAGTCCTTTATTATTTAATTTGGTTTTAGAACTAGTTGCTATTGCTCTTAGTGATTCTAATTCTGTGCAGGTTATTCGGAGAGGCGATAAATTACATAAGGTTTCGTTAGACGCGGACGATTTATTAGTTTACGTTTCAAATCCTAAGAAATCTATTCCCTCTATGTTATCTATATTTATGTAATTTGGTACATTTCTGGATATAAACTTAATTTGCATAAAAGTGAATTATTTCCATTTAATAATTATTCTGATTATTATGATCAAATACCTTTTAATTTTGGCAAAATCCATTTTACTTACTGTGGTATCAAAATTACAAAAATATTTAAAGACCTATATAGGTATAATTTCTTCTCTTTAGTTGAATATACTCAAGAGGCTGTTTTCCAAATGGTCACTTATGTCGATGTCATTGATATGTCGAATAAATTTCTACCAAAATGTTTATATATATTTCAAGCAGTTCCCTCTTTTGTTCCAAAAACATTTTTTGATAAAATGGATTCTTTGATTTTGTCTTATTATTGGAATAATAAAAGCTCTAGAGTGAATAAACTTTTATTGCAAAAATCAGAAATAGATGGAGGACTGGCTTTACCAAACTTTAGGTTTTATTATTGGACAATTAATATTCGTTACGGTACTTTTTCGATTTATGATATAGACGACCAAGTTCGCCTTTCATGGTTACAGTTTGGAGGAAAATTCAGTAATGGGTTTTCGTTAGCTACTTTATTAGGAGCTCCTCTTCCGTTTTCGCTCTCCAGAATAGGTAGACAAGATCTTAAACCCTATTGTTAAACATACTTTAAATATTTGGTGTAAATTTCGTAATTTTTTTGTACTGAATAATGATTTACATTCCAGTAATATTTATTCAAATTCCCTTTTTAAACCATCAACTTTGGATAAGGCTTTTTTAACATGGAAAATTAAGGGCATAAAAACTTTTTTAGATTTGTTTTTACAAGACTTTTTAATGTATTTTCCACAATTAATAGATAAATATGATATCTCCTAACACATTTTGTCAAGTATTTACAGGTTAGGAATTTCTTACGTGATGTTTTACCGAACTACCCCTTGGCCTGCTATTCAAATTTTGCTTCTGTTATTCTTCAGTTTAAACCTTTTCAAAAACGATTAATAACTATCATTTATAAACAGTTAATGAATGCTCGCATGTCGCCTAATGATAGGGTTCAACCTACCTCGGAGTAGAACTTGAACATTCATTTTCATATACTCAATGGAGGAAAATTTATTATTTAGTCAGTAATTCATCTATCTGCGCACGCCATATCTTAATTCAGTTTAAGATAGTACACAGGACCCAGATATCGAAAGATAAATTGGCGCATATTTTTCCTAATATAAGCCCTATTTGAGACAGATGTAACGCAGAGATGGCTACTCTAACTCATATGTTTTGGTCATGTGTAAGCTTAAATAATTTTTTGAAGGGATGTGTTTGGAATATTATCTAAAGTTATAGATATGGAAGCTCAACCTAATCCACACAGCAATTTTTGGGATTATTCCAGAGGAAGCAAGCAAAGTGTCTGCTTCCGCCCAACATGTGATACCTTTTTGAACTTTACTGGATAAGAGAGCTATTTTGCTACATTGGAAAGAATCTAACCCGCCTACTGTTTTTTTTTTTTTTTTGGCGCCCCTCCATTATGTCATGTTTAAGCTTGGAGAAAATTAGAAGCCGGGCATTTAATACGTCCTTCAATTTTGTACAAATCTGGCGACATTTTATTCAATATTTTCACATAATTTCATTCATTTTAATTTAATTATTTTCTTTATTCTCCTTGGGGGAAATCCTTATCATTGAAGGTTCGGAGATAACTGGAAGGATGTGTTTTTTTTTTTCTCTCTGTTTTTTTTTCTAATTTTATCCTCAAATGGACTGTCCAATCTTTCTTTTCCTTTTACTTTTCTTTCCATTTTTTCACTTCCTTTTTTTTTGTTTTTCGTTTCATAGTTAGTGTTTATTTCCCTTATCTATAAAATTTCCAATCGTTCTTTATGATTGTTATGAGTTGTAGTTTCCTTTTGATCATTGCATATATACCAGCATAATATTTTACTTATTTGATTTTGATATTATATACTTTTTGTTTTTTACTGTTGCTGTTTATGCCTTTTATATTATCTACTTGTTCAACCCCTCTTCTGATTTGTATATTCTTTATTTGGAAATCAATAGAAAGAATGAAAAATGAAATAAAGCAGAAAAAATTATTGTGTTACCACCCTAATCCGGGACGCATTTGATGCCTTGTAGAGCCGACGGATCGGCAAGTAGTCTGCTCAGGCCGAGCACTCGGCTGCTTTCAGTCACAATATTACCGGTTCATGACTTCCCGACTCTCTTCAGGCTCAGGCACGGAGCTGTCCACCCACCTATGTACTGAAACATTCCGAAGGGAGGTATGTCTAGGCGCCTTCCTAGGCTAGCTGCGTGAAAATTATTTTGAATGATTACCCAGATATCAATGAGTAGTGTCGGAGTTTTGCAGGAATTTGCTGACCTGTACTGCTTTGCATCTTGAAATTAGCGTATCACGAAGAGCTGGACGATATCTGTTACTATTTCTATGAGGACCTTGGCCATTGTTTAATTTGTGACTAAGCCATAGTTAAATCGGTGTGATGCTGCGCTGCGCTGCATGGTGGACCGGGAGAGCCTGTTCCGCGCTCTATCCAAATATAATAACATCAGTAGAGTTCACCTGACCAGGGATTTATCTACATTTACGCCCTCTTGTTTACTCAGCACTGGGTTGCAAATCCTCTTTGATTTTGCAATCTAATTTCAGTTTCCTTGCTACTTGCTCAGTTATTCATTGCCTCCGTTTAAAGTACAGTATTGTTAAAATTCGGAGTACCATTACACTTGGCGACGCGGAAAGCATAAACTCAAAGTTGCACTACTTCCGTCGGCCTCGATGTTTCCGGACTTTAACTGGAAAATATACACTTCGTTTGGAGACCGTGGGATCTGAAAATTTTCCACTGTCCCTCAGCAGTCCAGATATACGCCATGTTAACCAATTTCCTCCTAATACCATTGCAGCTTTCGTTATTTAGGCATCATACACTGTTTTTTTCAGCCATGTGTCTGTGGTCGTTGGCTATTTGGGGTCCTTTAAGATAGGCGGATGGCTAGGGGTGAGGAGCGGAGCTGGGGAGGGGTGGCTGGATTATAGAGGTGAACAGAATCCTGTTCATTAAACCTGTGGAAAAGAAACAAACGGAAATCAGATGTCGAGGACAAAGGTTTCATCCCGATATTGAACACCTTGCGAAAACAATTATCCTTACTCACCGAAGAATGAAATGTCTTTCACAATGGCAAACGAGAAGAAACAAAGTTAATTGTGTTTGTTCAGTCGTTTGTAGCAGATTTGCGTGATCTGTGACACGCGGATTGTCCCAACGGGGCTCGCTTCTGCTATATAAAAGCTTTCTAAATGTTTACCAGTTCATGGGACACTTGAAACAACTGCCCGCAGACTATTACTGAAGATGTCATATGTAACTATTTACGACGTAGCACGCATCTATTATCCGATCCTTGCAGCGGTCGGCGTTCCAGGTGAGACAGCTTGCTGTTTGAGTCGATTCGTCTTCGAATCGCTAATGACGCTTACAGCAAATTAATTCGACAATTAAGTCCTCACTTTTACTAATTTTGATCGTGGTAGGGCTGATATTTTTCTTTCTTTCTGCGCCTGCTAACCGTACATGAAGATCCGAGGAAGTTTGTGCATGCATTTCATCTGTCTGAGCCCGCATTAATGTCGAAGCAAGTGTTCTATTTTTTTTTTGGGGGGGGGGGGATATCATGGATTTGCTGCCGCATCAACCCTTCCAAACTGATTAACAGTGAATTGCTGAGGCGCGGAGCTACCTGCAAGATACATCGAACTACTCCTTACCTCATCGTGTTAGACAAGAACTGAATAAATTCCTCACAGATTGATGGTTTTCTTCCAAACTACCTCAACGCAGGTACAGAGAAATCACTGTCGATATTTCCATTTCATTTTGGGCGATCGGAATGATCAGATCCCTGTGATCAGAGGCACTCATTCCCTATATCAGTAGATATAAAAACAGTACAGATAAAAAAAGAGAGAAATGAAAAAAAGGCAGGACGCAGAACGCAGAATACTTGTTCAGGGCAAAGCAGGCTTAGCGTTTGAGATGGTAAACTTCATCAGCACTGGACAAGCGATAACCATCAGCTTTCTGGACGGGGCCTGGTAAGGTCAAATCAGCTTGTATCCCTGCATCAGGAAAACACCAGTGAGCCTGCAAATGCGGTTGCCTGATGACTGTGCCCACCGTGTCTTCGAAAGAGTGTAACACTTTGATTTAGCCTCATAATATCCAGCACATAGAACAGTTGGAGAGCGACACACAGTCAGATGAATGTACGGATTGTAATACGCAGAGATGCAGCATCACACAGCGCCAGTGGAGAAGGGATATCTGAGTGAGTGTCACAAATAGCTGACTAGTCCTTACTGATCAGACAGTGAAAGAAACAAAATCGTTGTGGAGTGCTAAGCAAAGAAAATTCGATGAGCGTTCCGAGAAGAACCGATTACATTCACTCCCGTTTATTATCTCTGAAATACCTGTCTGTGTTGTTCTGCCCCTTTAGACCAAGGCTCAACGCAGTCATGAACCATTGCAGTCTGCAGCAATCAATACCAAAACTTTAATTCCGGGTACCTCGCACTCCCGCTTATTCCGCGCCAATCCGTCCTACTGCAGCTCGTCCACCTGTAATTATGAAACAGTTTTTCTTTCTTACTCTACCAGCACAAACTCGACAACAGAGGAGTTGGTAGCTCTACGCCCTGAAACTCTGGTAGTCTGTTTTTATTATCATCATTATAATTGTTATTATTGTGTATTCACTGATTTATAACGCATTGAAAACAAATCCACTTGCTCTGATCAATTGTCGAATAGACAGACCATTGATTCCACCAGACAAAGTTGTTTATTGCGACGACATCGTAGGAGTCTCGGTGTCGAACAAGGTCCATTTCCTCTCTCTCTCTCAGCCCATCCCTGCTGCAGGGCAACAGCAGCGCGTTTCTCTTCATTTCTAATGTTGTTGATGGGTATATCGAATTCAAACATTAATCATTTGTTTCCATATCTTTCGCATGAACATTTGAGGTTTTGAGTCGTTTACTTTATTCCTTGTCGGACGTCCGTGAGGCCCACACGCCCCAGTCCCCTGTATCACGTCCCGATTTTCTGCAGAATTGTCACGCCAGTTATTTGCATCCCGGCTTATTAAGCACAAGTACGCTGGTAAAGCAGGTGACGAATACAGGTATTGGCGTGCGTTCAGTGCAATCAGAATCAGAATGCTTCGTGCAAATTTGTCTGATTTTAACTTAAATATTTCTGTTTATATTGCAGTTAATTTAACAGCGATTGTGATCCTGTCCCGTGGAAAATGCGGACTCTCCAACTGTATCACTCGATATCTGGTGGGAATGGCCGCAGCAGATTTCATTGTGGTTGTCATTGCATTTATTGTCGAGGATATTAATAATCTCTACATGTACGCCAGATTCTTGCACGTTACCCCGGTTTGTGCTCTTACGCTGGTGCTTAAAATTGCAAGCTTGGATTGTTCGGTTTGGCTAACAGTTGCTTTCACATTCGATCGCTACATTGCGATTTGCTGTCAAAATCTTCGGAAACGATACTGTAGAGAGAGAGTAGCGACCGTAGTCATAGCAATAGTAGGGGTTGTGGGTTTTGTGAGGTGCATCCCGTTTTACTTTATGCTGGAACCTCATGAAATAATTAACAGTGTTCCTTGGCGTTGCGTGCTCATTCCTGAATACTTTACTTCTTCAATGTGGAAGGCGTACGAGTTGTTTGACAGCATCAAAACACCGTTGTTACCAATTTGTTTAATCCTTCTTTGTAACGCTTTAACAGCGAGACACATTATAGCGGCAAATAGAGTCCGGAAAGGACTACGGAGCAACACGGAAAATCAAAAAGACCCTGAAGTGGAGAGCCGGAGAAAGTCTATTATTTTGTTGTTCGCTCTGTCGGGTAACTTCATTTTACTGTGGATGCCCTATATCATACACTCTATGAACTGGCAAGCGGTAAATTATTCCTTCACAGACAAATATTTGAATACACCGGTATACATCTTTCAACAATGTGGTGCTATGCTAACGTCTCTCAGTACCTGCACCAACACTTGTATCTATGGGCTGACGCAGAGGAAGTTCAGAGAGGAGCTGAAAAATGGGATGATGTATGTGTTGACAATAAATGGGGTGTTATGTAAAAAACAGAAATAATATCCGACTGGAGCTCGGTAGAAAACGAAACTAATGAAGCCTTTGGAATATTTATTTACGTCAGCCTTTTATAAATCCAGCGTTATATATAGGGGAAAAAACGATATTTGAATGTAGACACAATAAACAAAAGGAACAAATAGGTTGATTGTACGGACGAGTCAATTATCACTTTAATATCTTTGGCACTCAACGACGGTACTCACTGGCCATGGGTAATGAATACAAAGATATCCATGCTGGTAAAATTAATGTCTACTGTTCCAAAAGGATATGGCACATTTTAATATTCTAGGGTGAATTACCGTGTTTTAACAGGCAATTTTTATAATATCAAGGATAGAGGAATTGGTTGTCAAGAATCCTCCCTGCATTGCACTGTCCCATTAATTCCTAGATAAACTCCGGCTTTTAAGCCAAATCGTTTAGTTCAAAATTCCTTACAAATGAAGTCTCCTATTTATTAATTAATTGGTTAGAAGCGAAGCAGTTTGTAGCGTTTTCACTTGGACTTGGGAACTTGTTTATTTTTCGGGTTGCTGGAATATTTTAATCAGTCATCAAAATGTTTTGATGCTTCGTCCACAAATGAGGAATCTGCAGCAACTGTCTTAGTAGCTATTAACTTACCATCATCCACGGACCCAAAATGCCATTGCAGGTAAATCCGCCATTGGTTACACTTCTCCAAGCCTTGCTGTTCACTGTCTTTAGCCGAATAAAAGGTGGTGATGAATAATTTCCGGAGGCTGAAATTATCTCTGAGCGGTGCCATGGCAACACCCTCTCACTTAATGTCATCAAGAGCAAAGGGCTGATTATTGACGCCAGGAGGACCAAAATGTAATTCCATGAGCCAGACCCCTGTCGGAGACGTGTACAAGGTCAGCAACGTTAAATACCACAGAGCATCTGTCCTGGGCCCAGCCATTGTAACCAAAACACGGTAGCCCCCCAGGCCATGATATCTTCTGGCTGCTGCTATCAGGTTCAAGATCAGGTATTCACTCAATTTCACTCTTCCCAACACCGAACCGCTCCCATAATTAAAACACTTACTTTCAAGGAATCTTCATCTCATGTTCTCAATATATTTCGCTTATATCTATGTGGCGACGACGACGACGATGATGATGACTGATGATGATGAAGATGATGATGATTATTATATTTTAATTGTTTTATGTTTGGCAGAGTGTGCTGTCTTTTGCACATTGGCTGTTTACTTGCCCTGTTCAGTGCCGTCGTTCAATGATCTATTGTGTTCGTTGCATTTCCTTTTGATACACCAATATATGTTTTTTTTAGAATATTTAGCATACACTCGTATTTCTTTATTTTATCTAATATAGATTTCTTATTTGTCCCCTCCTGCTAGTTGAATGTTCCACAAGCGTCTGACGTCCTACTAAACTCCGCCATCTGCGTGAGTCCACACTCGCAATCATGTCGCTTTTAACTTATTTTATTATACAGGTTAGATGCTGTCGTATTGCTGTCAATGTCTCATTACATCGCATTCGGCTCCCTGTAACTGTTGTGGAATTAATGTCATGATATCTGTCTCATTACCGAACACCATATCCAGAATTTCCTGTTCCGCATTTAGCTCTAATACATGTTGCTCTGTCAAGCTATTTCGTGGACATTGGAAATATTCCTTTCCTTGCAGTGTAATATTGATCTGATTTCTCCATCTATCCGCACGCACAAGTCCCCATAGTCACTGTAACATTCATTGAACATTACAGTCCGGTTTGCTATTGATGACATAGGAATATTGCAAAAACGGTTCTTTTGCAGCAACAGTGCAGTGCAAGGCACACAGTTAGAATAGGTTACTAAAATAAATATTCTTAAAGATAAGCATCGAGATATTGAGTCCATGATTAATTTCGAAGTCTAATGGTGGAGGGGAAGATCCTGTTAGAAAGTTGATTGTGGATCTTTGCCTCCTATCGTGATGGCAATAACGCGCAGAGATCATGTCTTGCGTGGGGAGAATCCTTATTGATGGATGCTGACGGCTTCAGTCAGTCTCTTTGACGGAGGAGAATTTTGTGACAGTGATAAAACAAGCTAAATGCTCTGTAAATACTTATAATCCTGGCATTTACAGTCAGCACGCAGAATGTGTCAGCGAAGGAAAGGGGCAAACTCTCTGTTACATCTGCGACCCAGTCATTTACAGACACGGAATCAGGGTGTGATGTCATCTGTGAGAACGAGGTCAGCCAAAGTTCTTTACACATTTTCAGAGTGTTTGGAGACGGAATAAATTTACTCAGACTGCTGAACTACCTTCTTCATGAGTGCATCATGAAATTGCTTAGTTCCAATAGGCATCTGAGATGCTTGTGCTCCGGAACGTAAAGTTGCTCACTCTATAGGAAGGAGTGTATTCTTTCTCGTTTCCCGACTCCTGAGGTCCAGAATAAATCCTGCTGAGCTTGAATTCGAGGCTATGGTCGTGACAGTATTCACCCTACTGACCAGTCTCACTCATGTACACATCCTTTTCGCTATCTGATGTATTACTGATGAAGCGACGTCAGCGGCAAGTTTCCATAAGGTGTTTCAGCTGTGCACAGTCATGCAGTCATGAGTGTGGACAGACAGGAGCAGAGGGCTCAACTTGCGCGTTAAGGACCACTGCGTTGATGCAGATGTCATTACTGAACTGCACTGACGGTAGGATCTCACAAGAACGTCGAGGATGCAATTGCAGGTGGTGGTACCTCAGTCCGTGATTTGAAACGAATTGATTAGTAGTGTGAGTATTGTCGTGTTGAACGTCGAACTGCAATCGATAAACGACAACCTGATCTATATTTTATTGTTGTCTGTGTGCTCGATCGACTGGAGAGCCTGTACAGCGGAGAACGAATGTCAGCAAATGTCCTTGTAAATGCTCGGGTACAATTTAATTCTAGCTATGACGAACCTTTAGATTACCGGACTTCAGAACCCCCTCCATGTGCACCCATCATCTCCGGTCGTCTCTGCCTTACAAAGCACCACCCCTGATGACTTTGTAAACGTGCCATTTACTGGTCGTGTTTACATTTTAAATTTCTCGGATTCACTGAGTAAATCTTAATTACAGAGAAAAATAGATCATTAGGACAAACGCATGTGGAAAGTTCCTGCTATTCAAATGCGTTAAATAGCCACTAAACATTTTACATCACCAGTGTTGGAAAATGCGTAGTCATGCACTTTGGTAGTTGAAATAAATGTGCGGATTGTTTTCTAAACGGGGAGAAAACCCATCAATCTGAGATGCAAAAGGACTTAGGAGTACTTGTGCAGAACACCCCAAAGGTTCATGTGCAGGATGAGTCGGTGGTGAGACAGGCAAGCGCCATGATAGCTTTTCTTTCAAGAGGTCTAGAAGGTAATGATGTTGAGGCTTTATCAGACGCACCTTAAGACACACTTTTATCAAGCATCACCTTGAGAATTGTGAACAGATTTCTATTCCTCATGTGCAAAGAGATACGATGGCATGGGAAAAGATCAAGAACAAGTTCACAAAGCTGATTGCAGGAATGTGGAGGATTATCATACGAGGAAAATTTGATGGCTGTGGGTCTGTACCCGCTGGAATTCAGAAGGATTAGAGAAGATACCATTAAACCCTTTCGAATATTGAATGCATAGACATAGCAGATGTGGAAAAGATGTTGCTTATGGTAGGAGAATCGAGGACAAGAAAGCAGAGTCTCAGGATAGGGGGGCGCCCTTTCAAAACAGAGATGCGGAGAAATTTCTTTAGACAAAGGGTGGTGAATTTAGGGAATTTCTTGTCCCGTGCAGCTGTGTAGGTCAGATGATTGCGTGCATGTTGGGAAGAGTAAGATAGCTTCTTGATTGCACATGGCATTAAATGTTACGGGTCGAAGGCCGGAAACTGGCGTTAAAAATGAGCAGAAAAAAAGTATCAGCAATGATTGAATGGCGGTGCAGACTCGATGAGCCAGATGACCTAATTCTGCTCTTATGTCCTACGTCTAATGGTCTTGTGGTTTTTTGTCAGTATCGATAATCCTGCTACTGTGGAGGGAAATAGGCAGTCAATATGTGGGATGTAATTTCTTCATTGGACCGAGAGTTTAAGGATCAGTATAAAGAGGAGGAGCAAGATCTGGCAGGCGAGAAGCTTGATGCAGATGGTGGAGCGGCGGGTGTAAGTAGAATCAGATGCTTATGGAGATGTTGTTGAAAGTGACTAAAGGCTGGAAGTAACAGAACCAGAACGGACATTAATGTAGAACATGGACCTATAGAAGGGATGTGGGGATGGTGAATCAGAACAATGAAGTGAGGGAGGACAGTGGCGGATTGTCTTTGTTGGACAGACGGAGAGCATTGTGGAAGCATAAGAAATAATATGATGTGGGCTGGGGTTGCTCTAGGGGTTACTAGATAAGAATGTAGGGGCATATACAAAAGAGCAGAATTAGGTCATTCAAGTGGAAGTTCAAGTCAAGTCACATTTTATTGCCATTTCGACCATAAATGCTGGTAAAGTACGCAGTAAAAAACGAAGCAACTTTTTTCAGGAACATGCTACGACACGAAACAGAACAAAAACTACACTGAACTGCGTAAACACAAGACAGAAAAAAAAACTATATTGGACTACAGACCTACCCAGGACTCCATAAAGTGCACAAAACAGTACAGGGCATTTCCATAAATAATAAACAAGACAATAGGCACACTAGAGGGTAGTAAGTTGGTGTCAGTCCAGACTCAAGGTATTGAGGATTCTGATAGCTTGTGGGAAGAAACTGTTACATACTCTGTTCGTGAGAGCCCGAATGCTTTGGTGCCTTTTCGCAGATTGCAAGAGCGAAAACAGTTTGTATGAGGGGTGCGTGGGTTACTTGATAATGTTATTTGCTTTGCGGATGCAGTGTGTAGTGTGTCGAAGAGAGACCCGATGATCTTCAGCTGACCTCACTATCCGCTGCAGGGTCTTGCGATCCGAGATCGTGCAATTTCTAAAAAAGGCAGTGATGCAGTTGCTCTGACTGCTCTCAATACAACCCCTGTAGAATGTGATGAGAATGTGGGATGGGGGATGGACTTTCCCCAGCCTTCGGAGAAAGTAGAGACGCTACTTGGTTTCCTTTGCTATAGAGTTGGTGTTGAGGGACCAGGTGAGATTCTCCGCCAGGTGAACAGCAAGCAATTTAGTTCTCTTAAGGATCTATGCGGAGGAGCCGTCGATGTCCAGCGTAGAGTGGTCGCTCCCTGCACTCTTTAAGTCATCAACCATCTTTTTTTTTTTTGTTATCATTCAGAAACAGTTTGTTGGCTCTGCAACAGTCTGTTAGCCGCTGCCCTTCTCTCTGAATGCTGACTCGTAGATTTTGCTGATGAGACCCACCACGGTCCTATCATCGACGAACTTCCTTTTTTGAACAGGGGGACAACATTCGCCTCCCTCCAAACCTCCGGTACAATTGCCGCGGACAACGAAGGAATAAAGATCCTATCCAGAGGCTCAGCAATCTCTTCCCTTGCCTCGTGGAGTAGACTGGGAAATATTCCGTCAGGCCCCGGGGACTTATCTATCCTAATGTATTTTAACAACTCCAACACGTCCTCTCCCTTAATATCAACATGCTCCAGAATATCAACCTCACTCATATTGTACTCAACGTCATCAATTTCCCTCTCATTGGTGAAAATCGAAGAGGTATTCATTGTGGACCTCGCTCACTTCCGCAGCCTCCAGGCATATCTTCCTACCTTTTCTCTAATCGGTTCTACCTTCACTCCTATCATCCTTTTGTTCTTCACATAATTGAAGAATACCTTGGAGTTTTCCTTCACGCTACTCGCCAATGCCTTCTCATGTCCCCTTCTTGCTCTTCTCAGCCCCTTCTTCAGCTTTCTTGCTACCCTATTTTCCTCAATAGACCCAGCTGATCCTTTGTTCCTAAAACTCATGTATGCTGCCTTCTTCCACTTGACTAGATTCTCCACCTCACTTGTCACCCAGGGGTCCTTCCACCTACCATTCTTTATCTTCCTCACCGGGACAAATTTATCCCTAACATCCAGCAAAAGATCCATAAACATCGACTAGATGTCCATAGTACATTTCCCTGCAAAAGCTAATTTGGTTCCTTTCGTAGATTTTATCTAACAATTATTTTGTGGATGGAATCCGCTAACACTTTCGTTAGCCAGCCGAATTCATGCAATTAAAATGATGATTTTACCCAAATATTTATATGTATTTCAATATATCCCTTTTTGACTAGGAAGTTTTTGATCAGGTTGACTGTATTATTTCATCTTTTGTTTGGAATAAGAAAGACCAAGAATTGGGAAATAACATTTAAAAAAATAAAAAAAAGAATTGTGGTCTTGCTCTGCCTTATTTAAGAATGTTCTATTGAGCTGTTAATACACGTTATAAGTGATTTTGTTTACATTGGGCTAATAAAAATGAACGACCAACTTGGGTTGATTTGGAATTGAAATCTTTGAAACAGTTTCACTTAACCTTGTTATTTGCAGCTTCCCTACTTGTACAACTTGCCAAAATTACTAATTTAAACTTATATCCTGTGATTAAGGAGTCGTTACAAATTTGGTCCCAGGTCCGTAATTTTTTAATCTCAGATCTTAAACATTTTAGTTTAATTTATCGAAATTATTTATTTAAACCTTCATTAAGTAACCCTACCTTTCTTCTTTGGAGTTTCAAGATGGCCGATTGATGTCTTGAGCTATTAGTAACTAAGTATTCTCTCCGGTATTCGCACTTCCTGCAATATTTTCAGGTCAGACACTTCTTACAAAAATATTTAAGTAATTTTCCATATATACAAGTCTCTGACCTGTTAGATATTATTTTAAATAAATGAATCCTTTAGTGAAGGGGTTTATTGGGAAAATTTATAATCTATTGTTAAACAGCATAATTACCCTTCACTTAAGATTAAGCAAGATTGGGAGACAGAGCGTAACATGACCCTGATAACAGAAGATTGGTTGCAGATTTTTAAGTTGGTTAACTCTTCTTCGATTTGTTCCAATCACTCATTAATTCAATTTAAAATTGTATATCGCCACGATTTGACAAAGGAGAGATTGTCTAAAATGTTCCCTAATGTTGATAGTCAGTGTGATAATGTAAAACCGAGACAGCCACATGCTTGGGTTGTGTTCTCTATTGAAACACTTTTGGAAATCTATTTTCTTTACAATTTCTAAAGTTAAATAAAAATAGCCACCTAATAAATTGACAGTTTTATTTGGTATAATCCCTCATATATTCATGGTATTTCTCCATCAGACCAACAT
This sequence comes from Hypanus sabinus, assembly GCF_030144855.1. Taxonomy (NCBI): domain Eukaryota; kingdom Metazoa; phylum Chordata; class Chondrichthyes; order Myliobatiformes; family Dasyatidae; genus Hypanus; species Hypanus sabinus. The sequence goes on along the minus strand of NW_026781441.1, from coordinate 165,762 downwards.
GTAATTGCATTTGTTACATTATTGGCCAGAAGGAAAGATGCTTCTGCCCCGACGTTGATACAATGGTTTTCTCTGGCGATATTATGTCTGAGTTTGGAGAAAATCAGAGATCGAACTTTTGATCCTCGATTTGATTTTTTGAAAAGTTGGCCTTCATTTGCCCGCTACTAGAATCTGATTTGAGTTAATTAATATGGTTTCCCTCCGACTTTCACTTAAATGGATTTGAATTGACGGATTGATGATTTGCTTTTATGGAAGATTGTGTGACGTATAGCTCCAGGGTTGTGACCTCAATAAGGATTTTTAACGTGTTTTTATTTTTTAGTTAACAGGTGTTTTTGTTTCTTAGTAAGGGTTTTTTTTTTCTTTCTTTTCTCTTTCAAAAATATACTATTAACACTTTATTTCTTCTTATTGTTATATTGCTGAGCTTAGATTGCTTATATTGCTTAGTCAGATATTTGCTAATTTTAAATCATCATTGTACATATTGACATATTGACCTGATTACCTGAAGGTTTTTGTTGACATTTAATAAGAATTAATTAAAAAAAAATAATAAAAATTAAAAAAAATCATCCCAATTCACACCCGCAAGTTCTGGCCTGATAGGCTCATAATTAGCTCTTCCCCAGTTAAAACAATTCAGGTCCTCTCTGATTCTATCCTATTCCATGATAACGTTAAAGGCCAGGGAGCGGTGGTCACTGTCCCCCAGATGCTCACCCACAGAGAGATCTGTGACTTGACCCGGTTTGTACCTAATACTAGATCTAGTATGACATTCCCCCTAGACGGTCTGTCAACATACTGTCACAGGAATCCATCCTGGACACACTTAACAAACTCTGCGCCGTCTAAACCATTGGAACTAATCAGGTACCAATCAAAATTTGGGAAGTCAAGGTTACCCATGAAAACAACCCTGTTATTTTTGTACCTTTCCAAAATCAGCCTCCCAATCTGATCTTCGGTATCTCTGCTGCTTCCAGGGGACCTATAGAATACCCCCAGTAGAGTAACTGCTCCCTTCCTGTTCCTAACTTCTACCGATACTGACTCAAAAGAGGATCCTACTACAGTACCCACCCTTTCTGTAGCTGTAATAGTATCCTGAACAGTAATGCCACCCCTCCTCCCCTCCCCCTCATCCCATTTAAAACACTGAAATCTAGGAATATTGAGAATTCATTCTTGCCCTGGTGCCAACCGAGTCTCTGTAATGTCATGGCCATTACACACACTTTAGCCCTTCTCCCCTACTACCGTTACACACTTTTTTTCTGTTTCTCTTTCTTCAAATCCTCTTTATATGTTAGATTTGGCTTTACTCCATGCACTATATTTGCAGCTCTCTCATGGCCTTTCTCCTCCACCACCTCACTATCTGCTCTAACACTCTGTCTTAAAACAAATCTAGTTTAGCCCCCACCGGAGAAGCACTAGCAAACCATCCGGAAATGACAATAAAAGCGACTTGACTTTGCTTGATTTGACATCGATAATTTTACTTCACGATTACCAGTCTCCATGTCACAACGCAGAAAATTTCTAATCTTCGTATGCTACACCGGGAGTTTTACCGCGTATGATTTCCCCAATCTCCAAATCCCAATCTGGGACGTTTGCCGCTCTGCATGCTGAACCGTTAGCCTACCGAGACCCATTGCCTGGTCTCATTACTCCTCCCATCCACGCACCTATCCAAGTTTTTCAAACATATGTTAATTTCTCTATAAAATCAGGAATGAAAAGTTAAACGTTGAACTACGAATATTCTGACCTGCGTGTATTCCATTCCATGAAGTATTGTAGAAAATGCAGATCAGATCGGGGCATGCAGCGACACATGGAATTGTGATATTGTAGCCATCAGTGACACTTTGATACAGGAGGTGCAGGACTGGTAGCTCAGTATGCCGGGGTTCCTTTGTTATAGACGTTACAGAGCGGGAAGGATTAAAGCGGGACGTGCAGCGTTGCCAGTGAGGGAATATGTCACGGAAGGGCTCAGTGTCATAAAGTGAGGGGTGAACGCTGTAGGTGGACCCTAATGCAAGACACAGACACTACAGTAGTGGAAACTGGACTGGGCTAGAGATAGGGAGGGGACTTGACAGCGACTAGGTGCTGGGACAGGAACACTGACTTGAGAGAGGAGAGCGGGACCAAGACGAGGAACTCGGAACTGAGAGCCCGGGCTTGGACTCAGAGTCAGAGACTGGACAAGGACCCAGAACCTGAATGTTGACTCGGACTCGGAACCCGGAACTAGGCGAGGACAAGACAAGGCTTTGGTTCTTCGAGGCTTGTGTGGCAGGAGCAGGTACTCCGTTTTGGAACGCAGGTCCGGGACACATCCTTGGACATCGGGGTGGGATGCTGACTAGCACGCGGGGCCGAGAAGACTGCCGATGTAAACTACCTAGGAAACCGTCAGGGATTCAGATGGAAAGGGGAAGGGTACAGTCCAGTCTCAGGGTAACGGCAAAGAAGGCCTGGCTTACTCAACGGAGGCAAGGACAGAAAGGGAGCACAATCCGGGTTGGCTCCGTGTCTCGAGCCTGCTAACAACCTTGGCAGCTACGGAAACAGTCGAACACATATCCAGCTCGGAGTGACAGACGTCCACTCAGCTGGCCACGGAAACGGCCGAATCCCTATCCAGCTCTGAGTGCCGAAACTGTACCACGATTGCTGCTCCGACGAGAGACAATAAGAATCCATGAAGCGGTGGTCCGCCAACCAGACCTAGAGATCATGAATGGCTGTTTTAGCCTTCCACCAGCTGGTTGTTCCAAGAGGATACTGACGAGATGAACCAGCACCCACACTCGATCCCAGGGCTACTTATAATCCCAGCCGCAAGCCGAACAATAGGTGCCTATGATTTAGCACAAATGAAACAAGGGACAGCCGGAAGACCCGGAAGATCCGGAATCCTGTGTTCACGGACCAGACCGTTAGCCGGAACGCGGATCCACGGAGAGTAATTTTGCAGCACCTTATGCCTTATGCTCCGTCCATAAAGTTATATCATCTTGAGTGCTGCACTCGCTACAACTTTTGATTTTGAATCGATAATACTTTGATATTCATCCTGCTTGCTGCAATTATCTTGTCACCTACCTGCCCTTTCCGACAGTCTGACTACACGGTCACTTTGCTTTTTTTACCAACTTTGCTGACCTGACTCCGTTCAGTCGGGTCTGTACCTCATGCCAAGTTCATTTAAACCACCGAATACAGTACGATAAATCTGCCGGCGAGAAAACTGCTCCTCCTCGGGTTCCGGTGCAACCCGTTCATTTTGCACAGATTATACGACGTAGAAGAGATGCTAGTGATATGAGATCCCGCTTTTCAGCTACGTATTATCTGCCGAATGTCCTGTTTCTACCCTGACTGGTACCTTAGGCTTTATAGCAGCAGTAGTGCCCTGGAGCAGAGCTTAGTGATATTAGCAGATTCGAAAGTATGACAACACTGAAACTGATTTCAAAAGACTAATCGAGGACACATTCTGGATTATTCATTTTATTTGATATCTTCAGAAACAACCAAGTTACGGATTGGTAGGAGAGTTCTTCATCCCAAGTTACTTCACCGCTGGAAGTGTGGTGCATACATCCCGAATCCAATCAAGGCAAAACACATAAGGCAAAACTCAAAATACTTTCAAGGAATCCATGGATATCACATGACGTCCGTTTTTTTTTCTTCTTCTCTTACATCAGCTTTCCTTTTGATAATTGATATGTTCAGACTCTTACAACATAGCATATGGACTTACGGCTCAGGGAACTGTCTCGATACAAGTGTTCCAACCGCCATATTTAGTTTGGGTTGCCAAATCTTCCAATTTAAACATATTAGTTTTGCTCTTACTTGTTAAATACCTGAGTAGATTAATAAATGTCATATACTACAGCACTATAAATCTTCAATTAATTTGCAGACATACACGTTATCTACTGCACCGTCCATATAGTGTGGACAGATACTTGACACCATTTCTGAGCTCCCCTCTGAATTTTCTCTGTGTAAGTGTGTAGATGCACGTGTTGGTGCAGGTACTAAGGAACTGCATCAGGAAACCTACTTGTTGAAGGATATATACTGGGTTATTGTCTGTCTGAGAATAATTCCGTACTTGCCAGTTCATGGAGTGTACGACATAGGGAAGCCAGAGTAATATGAAATTGGCTGACAGAACAAACAAGAGAATCATGGACTTTCTCCGGTTCTTCAATTCTGGATCCTTTTGATCCGCGCTGTTGTTCCGGAGACCTCGACGGACTCTATTTGCTGAAATAATATGTCGAACCTTTAAAAGATTAAACAATAGAATTAAACAAATCGGTAATAACGGTGTGAAGATACTGTCAAATAGCTCGTAACCTTTCCACACTGATGACGTTAAATATTCAGACGTTAAAACACAGCGCCATGGAACGTTGTTTATTATGACGTCAGGTTCCACTATAAAGTAAAACGGGACAGACCTCACACAGCACACCGCAACAACAGTCGCTATAACCGCAGTCGCTGTTCTCTCCGTGCAGTATCGTCCATGAAGCTTTTGACAACAAATTGCAACAAACCGATCGAAAGTGAAGCCGACTGTGAGCCAAACGGAACAGTTCATGGTGACAACTTTGAGTAGAATTGTCAGAGCACAAATCGGCGTTATGAACAAGAAATCCGCGTAGCTATAAATTAAATTAGACTGCTCCACGATAGCAGTAACGATGACCACCATCAGATCCGCCATTGCCATTCCCACCAAGTAACGAGTAATGCATTTCGAGAGTCCACACTTTCCCCGGCAAAGGATCACAATCGCCATTATATTAACTGCAAGAATAAAGAAAAAGTGATGTTACCAAGAAGCCCTGCCTGTTAATTGTTGGTTATTTGTTCTATAATGCGCAGTAAAGTACTGATAGTTTCCAGTTGTGCTGCACCAATGCCGGGACAGGTCAGCATGGAATCAGTGAGTAGAAACGCAGTCCGCCAGAGCTCTCCAGCTGCACAGCCGCAATCCGGACACTCTCCGTACACAGCCGTCCTTCCAAAATTATGGAGGAACTCAGCCGTCAGGACGAATCTATGGAAAAAAAAATCTATGGATCTCGACCGAGATCCTCCAGCATTGTGTGGGTGTTGATCTGCTTGCCCTGTATCACACCATCGGCAGGGAGAACAAAATAGGTCTGCTATTTCAGATCAGGTTAGTTAAGCTGAAATCGTCCTGAAATGTTGACCATTTCTCTTCCCCGAGAATGTATACGACATGTCTAGTGTTTCCAACATTTCTGCTTTCCGTTATTCCAAGAAACTGCAATGTATCCTCCGAAAACAACGGCGTAAGGTTTGCGGCTGCTTCTCAGCAATCGGGACCATCTTCTTCGTTGAGCTGTTACGTACTGAGGATTTTGTCGTTGTAATATTTCAGAAATATTGACGGGAACTCAGGCCTCGAAGAAAACATACTCATCAATAAGTTATTTGAAACAGTTGAGAAAAGAATCAGGTTCAGATTATGCAGAACATCTAACAAATAAAACAAAGGTATTCTCCTAAATATATAAACAGCCATCTGGACAAGCAGAAATTGTGTGAGGGATTAAGCCGAATGCTCTGCAGCAGGTACGGGAAGAATATGTAACAACACGAAGGGAGTCCAGCTCTTCTATCTTACCAAGTACACCAACCGCTGCAAATACTGGATAGTAAATGCTCACTATGTAGTAAATAGCCGGATATTCCATTTTCCATGTAAAGGAGCGATCAGTTGTACAGAGCTTTCCCGGTATCGATATGCACTCTTCATTCAGTCAAAGAGCCTTTTTATACAGCAGATAGTAAGCACGCTCAGCTAATTAGTATGAAAACTACGTCACCGCCGCGAGATACAGAGCGAAGAACAATTGCCATTGTCACCATAGTCTATTTATGTATATTGCGTCAATCACCAATGACTCCCCGGGATATTACAACCAATTATTGTAATGTTGTTTGCTGAACATTTCAAGGCAGAATATGTAAAATCAAATCCTGTGCCAATATTTTTTGTTGCTGATCCCAACATTTTACCAATTTCGAACACCACTTCACAATATGGAGCAAACAGACTCAAGTATGTTTACACAAAAAAGACCTGGTCCTTTCAAAGCCATTCCACGACCTGATCTTGGGCACTCTGACCACAGTTCCACAATGTTAATTCAGGCATACCGACCAGTGCTGAAATATTGAATCCAGTCACTAACACAATGTCGCCCAATGAAACAAACACTGTGCTCCAGTACCGTTTGGCACAGACAAACTGGTGAATGCTGAAGGGGCCCGTCTCAAATAGAGAACATGGAACACAGAAAAAAAAAAAAGTACAGCAGGGAGCAGGCAGCAGGCAAGAAATCAGGCAACAACTCACTGAGAGACACCACGGCTGAGCATGTGTCAGATTTCCACCCAGCCCATCGTCGCTCAGACCCACCTCTGTCCCTTGCTGTCAGTGGCTCAGGTGCCTGTCAGTCAAGTGAAAAAAAAAACACGATGATTAATGAATATGAACGTAAGTCAGCCTTGTAAGAATTTAGAGCGATGTTGCAAAAGAGTGACCAGTCAGTGAACTGTCGGTGAAGTTAGTTGATAGTTGTTGGCATCACGGTTCCTTACTGAAGATTATTTGCTACTGGATAAAATGAACTTTGTGATGTTTATTGCGGATGTACTGACTTGTACTGCTTTGACATCTTGTCGTACTGAGAAATTTAAAATTATTGTGAAAGCTAAAAAAGGTCATCTTGTTATAACTAGTCGTATGTGGAGAGCTGTTAATGAATCTCTGATGCGTGTGGTATCGGTGTCCCCGTCTACTTGGGAAGGTACATGATGAGTTTAAAGACATTGCATACTGATTTCGAATGATCGAGACTTCAGGAAGTTTATTTCTAATTTGCCGGATTCTTCAGATATTTTACGCATTTGTGATACCTGATGTTACTACTGTTAGGTTTTTCCATACCGGGTTATATGGTTATTAGGCATGCTCGCTTAGTTAGTGTAATGAATAGCGCAGAATCTAAAGTTGTGATTGTGACTGAAATGTCTGAGACACTAACAGATATATTTGATTCATCAGATATTAAATTGGCTGAAGTTTTTTAATGTGTTAGCTCCGAGTGTTGAGTATGATGTTGATTTTTGTAATGAAAGCTTATGTCACATTATTTTTCAGACAGCATTCCTGTTAATACCGGAATTATTAGGAAGAACGGCTGTACCGTGGTAGATTGATGAGTGGCAATGGTAATTAGGGAGAGAAAAGGGCGTTTAGAAAAGTTAAGAAGTACCACTTCCGACCGAAATTAGGTTGTGTAAAATCGCCTTAATGACGAAAGAGGCCTGCCGTAGGTCATATTGTGATAATATTGGATGGATATTATACATGGCGATGTCTGAGGAATGATTAACAAAATGGACTACATGTAAGGATGATTATATTCCATTATCGATATATGAGTGTAACATTATTGTAACTGAAGTAGGGAAGGTCTACTTACTGGCTGGATCTTTGCTCTGATACACAATCAAGTTAATTTTAAGTGAAGAGGTTAAACAATGTAGGGATAAGGTTCAGATTGAATATGCTGATGTGTTGGCAGTATCACTGATGTCCAGCATTCTTTCTGTGAATTTAAAAAGGCTATTATCAATGCCGGCCAGACATCTCTAGGAGATGATGAGAAATGTTATTGCATCATTAGATATTTGACTTACAACACTCTTGAGATAATAACTGTTTTAAAGCGTGTTTGGAGGCAAGGCCGCCTCCCATACTGAGGGAAAATAACAGTAGCTGTGCTTATCCCCAAACCTGGGATCTCCCCATCTGGTCTTTCTAGTTATACTCCTATATCATAAATAACTCATTTTTGTAAACATGGAACATTTGGTTATTCAACCGTAGACATTTATTTTGCAAAATGAAAAGTGACAAATCGTTTAATCAGAGTGGATTTCGGAATGGTGGAATAACATTCGATTCAGTTTTACTTTCGGAAGTTGGTAGTAGTAAAGCACAGTTCACTGCAGAGTTTGTAATGTCTATTTTTGATGCATGCGATATCTTATGGACGCAAGGACGATTAAATTATGAAAATTAGTAGCGAGGGGTGATTATATTTGAAATTGCTATTTGGATTGGCTATAGGGAAATCGGTAGGAAAGTTATATTCTTTTCTATGAGATAGGAATTGGGCTTCCACAAGGCAGTATATTTAAAGCTTTATTATTTAATATTATGATTATTCATATTTTCTCTAAGATAGGTACTAGTGTTGGTAAATCACGTTATGCAAATAATGGATTAGAAGGAAAAATTTCTCATTTATTGTGTATAGGATGCAAATAGCAATTAATAACTTTGAACAATAGGTAAATAGATTAGGATATTTTTTTTTCTTATTGATGATTTTGTTTCCCAATTTCTTTAACCCATTTTAGGTTATATGAATTAATAGCAACTATTATACCTAACAATCTGTTAATAAACTGTCAACCATTTTTAGAAGGGTATTGAAAGATAATTTATCTGGAAATGCTGTGTGGCTGATTTTATATTTAAATTGTTGGTAATGATAAACAAACAAATTACCACGATTTATATACAGTAAAATCTAAAGGATTTGTGGATGCACAATTATTTGGAGATTCGCACAGATTTGGAATTTTCCGCGTTACACTGCGACAGGACAAGCAACTCGCTGATATAGAATGTTAAAATTCTGTTGCGTCGCTGTTTTCGATCTCTGTGCCCAAACAACTCAGTTCTGCGGGCGCACAGCTAGCAGCCACCTTGCTGCTTTCGAGCTTCCGTATCTCACAACATACCAATTTCCTGCGAAGGCACCGACCTTGAGTCCACCCGCATCGAGTGCCACGAAATTCCGGAATCGTGAGTCGCACTGGTCTTCTAGACCGTGACCATGGAATATCGAATAGCGGCCAGCCGCGAGACAACGAGAGTGCGTCCAATTCCCGCAGAGAACCGAAGTTAAGGTGTGACTCCAGGTCGGGGTCTCCAAAGAGCACTGAAAGAGAAAAAATAGATATATTAAAGATAAAAACAAGAAATATTTCAGAGAATGCAAGCAAAGAGTCGCTATAAGGAGCCATCGTCCTCAAAAGCCCCACCCCATTTTTGCTGAATGGCATTCAGATTTAGGGTGCTTTAGGATTTGAGGTTTCACACGGATTTGTAGAGGTGTGCTGATTTAGGGACTTGTGGAGAAATATAGGTGCGCAGATCGATTTTACTGGTGCACACTGATTTGGGAGTCGAATGTGTATTTAAATGCACATGGATTTAGTGTGTCGGTACATTTGGAATGCTCCATCATTTCTGATGTGAGCAGCTCCTGCGGATTTCGCTGCCACACAGATTTGTGGGGACGCATGGACTTGAAGGTAGCTGCACTGTGAACTGTTTGAAATGATTCATCCTCTGTTATACTCAAATCTGCTTGTGGAGGTATCCGTGGGTTTGTGTGCGTGCACTGATTTGCTACGTTGTGTGGACAAGATGTGCGCAGATTTATGAATGTTTGCAAATCTAAAGATGTGTTGGGGGTGTCGGTGGATTGAGCACCACGACGAATCTCAAGGTTGTTAGATTTGTGACACTTTAACAATTAATTCACTTTGGCGTTTCAAATTGGTCTTCCTATATGTTATGGGTAGAATCAAATGATTCTTGCTTCGGTATAATCTGATGTTGCTGCGAGTGTGTAGGCGGTTTCGGACGAGCACAGGGATTTGTGGAATGCACACGGATATATGGGATGCATGCGGATTTGGGAGGACACACGAGTTTGTGGCTGCTTGCGATTTTGTTGATGTGTGTAGATATAGGTGTGTGTCAGGGATAATGTGGGTGCAGGTGGATGTAAAGATGAGCTCAGATTTAGGAGGCATTGATGGATATGGAGCCCAGTGCTGATCAGAGGATGATTAGGTATTTGGGAATCCTTCGGAATTGTCCGTGTGTCCAAATTCAAGGTTGTTTCATTTAGTTTTCTGAAATAAATGAATTTCGTTCTTTCTATTTTTTAAAGAGGATGCAGCTATATTGTGAACTGTTTACAATTATTATTGCCCTGGGGGTGGCAGCAGGATTGGAAGTGCGCACGGATTTGCAGTTTCACCCATATTTGGGTATTTGAGAAGAGTTCGGCTCGTGTCGGCAAATATGTGGGTGCAAGTGGTTTTATGGCATATGTGCAGATTTGGGAATGTACGCAGGTTTATGGGCGTGTCGGCAAATATGGGTGCACATGTATATCGAGATGTTGGTGGATTTGGGGGTGCGAGGAATCTCATTGACAGAATCTTTAATAATAAATGCACTTTAACAGTTGAACATTGTTCTTGATTTTTTTTAAGCTGGGGGCATCAGGTTTGTGAACTGCTTGAAATAATTCTTATGTGAATGTGGTGTGTTAACGGGCTTGGGCGAGCACGTTGATTTGTGGGCGTGTGTAGATTTAGCGGTGTGTCAGCGAATATGCGGTGCACACAGAATCCGGAGTGTTGCTGGGTTTGGGATGCACGCTCATTTTGGGTGCATGTGGATTTTGTGGTGCACACGTGTTTGGGGCCACGCATAGATTGCGTGTGCCCGCAGATCTGGGGATGAGCGCAGGTTTAGGGTTGTGTTGGTGAATGTCGGTGTGCACATAGATTTTTGTGTGGCGAAACATTTAGGCTGTGACGAACATCTAAGTTATTTCATTTAAAAATACTTAAATAACTCATGCACTTTGAACTTGCTACTTTTTAAGGTGTATACAGTTATTTTTCTGAAGAGTTCAAGATGACTCTATCTCTGTGATAAGCTAACGTGCATTCAAGGGTGTCAGTGGGCTTGGGCTGCCCCCGGATTTGGGGATTTGAATTTTTCGAGGAATATCGGGGTGCCCAAGAATTTGTGGATGTTGGTGGAATTAGGCGTGCACTGATCTGGGAGTTCACTCTGATTTGGGGTGCACATGGATTTGGGGTACTCACAGAGCTGCGGATGTGCGCATAATTAGTGATGTGTTGTCGAATATTTGTGTGCACACGGGCTGACCCTAATCCTTGGGATCGCCATGGAGTTACATTAAAAAAGTTAAATGTAAATTTAAAGTACGTGTAAATCTCGTTTTGCCAAGCAGCATAATATAGGGGGTGATAATCCCCGGTCCAGCCAAACATAAGAAACCTCATTTGGGTGGATGCTGCGCGATGTGTCCACTGTTACAGATCAGTACCCCAAAACAGCAAACAGTACTCAATATGCGACTAACCGACTTTGATTATATGGTGAGTACAGAAATGAAATACATTAAAAAAGGGGCCCGATCTTATTAAATAGTTTGTGTGCAAAGTTGGAGCTCACTCATAGGCCGATCGATTAGTATCGACCTCTTCCGATCTTCGCTGACTTGGACCCTCGCCCCGACTCTATTCCGTCCGGTGGTGTAACAAATCTCTCCATTCGCGTCTTCTTTCTCTGGCAAAACCCCGCGAAGTCAACTCCTTCCAGATTCAGAAGACAGCGAAACAATATCCTGATCGGATAACATGCATAGCACAGCCTTGTTATCTACTGGCATAACCCAAATATTGCGGCTACAGAGAAACTGATACCTCAGCAGTGAACGTTACAGAGAACCCAGAACAGCACGTTGCACTCTCCCCCCTCTCCAAACCCACGCTCCCCATCACCAAATTGAATCATGTCCTCATGACGTTGAGATAATTCGCCAACCTTACCTGCAACCGCAATGCCCAATCCAGGTGCAAATGGCAGTGACATAGCTCACCAAAACAGTAGAGATCATGCCCTGTTCCTCTGGCGCTATATAGGCCAACCTATCCGGTGGTGTCCTAATCTTCTGATATCACCCTACCTCCTCTCCTAACTCTTCAGGCTCAAACGCTACTGGGAATACTTCTGGTCTACCTGGCGAGTCTACCCCGACCTGTTACTCATCCCGCCTCCCGCAACACAGAGCCCTCTGTCCCATATCCAGGCGCGCTTCCTCTCCTTCTGTATCCCGCTGTAACCCAGGCTGCCTTCTTCACCTGACTGAGCAGCAGAAGGGTTGGGAGTCTCTTCCTCAATAACTGGGGAGTTAGCCAAAGTCAGCATATACCACACATTCAGGTCCTCGATCTGCGAATCCCTCTCAGGGGTGGGCTGTCGGCCTTTCCTCTCCAACTGTGGGCCATCCATTCGGTCCGCGTTTTCGCAGCCTCCTCTTACTGGGTGTTCAGGTCCAAGCGGGCTCTAGGCCTACCTGCATCTCTTGACCCAGGGGCAACAGTTAGTTCCGATGGAGAATTTTGACAGGCCCATTCCTATCCTCCGGTTTCACCCGGAAAACTGGTAGCTTTGCTATCTGACTCTCCACCACATAGAGTGCAGCCGCCCAGCGGTCAGCCAACTTGCGCTCTCCAGGTAGCCCAGAATTCCTTATGAGGACTCGGTCTCCTGGCAGGAGTTGGGAGGGCATCGCTTTTTGTTCATACCTCCACTTATTTCCTGGATTCTGCTTGGCGGCCGCGACACCAGCCAATTCAGCTCTCTCCTCATAACAGACACATACTTTAGATAAGTCTTCGGTGGTAAGACAATCTCGTCAGTCCCAAGGCTAAGGTCAATGGGCAACCTCGTCTCCCGTCACAATATCAGAAATTATGACCAGTACACAGTAGCTTCATTTCGTGTACAGTGGTAACAGTGAACAATATTCCCCATATGTTGACTCCACCTGCGCTTCCTGCTGATCTCCAGGGTCCAGAGCATGTCTAGGAAGGTCTGAAAAAATCTCTCAGGCTGGGGATCACCCTGCGGGTGATATGGCGTGGTCCTTGACTTCTCAACTCCAAGCAGGCCCAGTAACTCATGGATGAGTCTGCTCTCATAGTCCCGTCCCTGGTAACTATGTATCCCCTGGGAAGGCCATAATGAACGAAATATTTCTCTCATAACACTTTTGCCACTGCAGTCGCCCTCTGATCCTTGGCAGGGAAAGGCCTGACAATATCTGATGTAGTGGCCCATGATGACTAAGACATTGGCCGTGTTGATGGCATTGGGTTCTATGGACAGAAATTCCATACACTCCAGGTTCAGGGACTCTGCATTCTGCAAGTGGGATAAAGGAGCTGCCCGCGTAAGCAGTGTCAGCCGGCGTATGCAGCGAATACATGTCTTGCAGTATTCTTCAACCTCCGATTTCATTCGGGGCCACTAAAACCTGTCTTTGAGAAATCCATCGTTCTTTTCCATACCCAAATGTCCAGAATTATTATGAAGTGACTTCAACGCAATCCTCCGATACTTCTCGAGCAGAACCGGGTTCAAACACAGAGATCGGTCCGGAAGTGACGTGCCCCGGTATAAGATCTGGTCCTTCAACTCCAACCGCGGCCATTCTTTACGTAAAGGAGGCACCGAAGCGTATGTCGCATTCTCTGCCTGAGCCATTTCTCCCTTGTCAACCGCAGAACAAATAGTGTCAATCCCCACATCATCTCGCCGAGAAGGTACCACTTCCCCAGAACTCAATTCCGGCAGCTGATTTATCTTCAGGGCAGTCAGGGTACAGTAAACCTGGGGTATGGCCTCATCAGAAGCCCACAATTGATCCGCTGCTCGATCCGGCCTCCCCTCCTCCTCTACTTTCACGATGATGACAAACTGACACATGGTCTGCACCTCAGGGGCAGGAACGCTCTCCCATTCATCGGTACTGTCCAGTCGCCCAGGCACCCGTCAGGGGAAGGCTGAGTCAGTAATCAGTCAGCTTATCCACCACCGCCCATTTCAATGCCAGGAATTCTAACTTGTGCGTGTGTTAGTTTCTTTCGGAGGGGGGCAAACACCGGCTGCTAAACGCCACAGTCCTCAACCCGGTGCCCTAATCCTGATACAGGACCCCTCGAAAACCTCTCTGCTGGGATCCGTGTGCCCCATACGGCAGCCGGGTGTCACCGGCGCCTGGGTCAGGAGCTCCTTCAGCGACTGACCTTCAGCCACTGAAAAACTTCCTCCCATTTTACATCCCACCTCTTTCCAAATGGCTCCGAAGGGTTTAGATATTCTCCACCCTTCTGCTCCTTTCTCCCCATCCCTTTCTCCCCGAAGGGAGGGTATCCACACAACTTGGCCAAGGCCCCAGACTGTTAGCGCTCAGCACTCGTTCATTGGGTTCTGTGTTTGTTATCGGGCATTAGTAATGGGTGACTCAATTTGGCGTATCCCTTTACTAATGCCCGATAACAACCACAGAACACAATGAACGAGTGCAGAGCGCTAACAGTCTGGGGCCTTGGCCAAGTTGTCACTGCTTCTATCTTGACCAGATTTGTAGCTAGTCCATCTGTGAGATTTTGCGTCCGATATAGCTAACATACTTGTGGCAGAACTGGTTCTTGTCCAGGGGAAGTTTTAACCCTTCAGCTTTCAGGTGGCCGAGCACCTTCATTATCCCCGCTTCATGTTGTTCCAAGGTGGATCCAAACACTTTGATATCATCCAAATACATCAACACCTGAAGCAAGTTCATGTCCCCCACTGTCTTCTAGCTGAACCGTTTGAAGGTTGCAGGAGATCCCGAGATGCCCTGGGGCATCTTTTCGAACTGTAAGAATCCCAGGGGACATATAAATGTCGTCTTCATTTTGTCGGCCGTAAACATCGGGATCTGGAAATAACTACAGCTCAAATCCAGCAGATTAAATAACTTCGCACCACTCAGACAGGCCAGCGCGTCTTCGATCCTCGGGACCGTACCCTGGTCAGAGACGGTGCACCTGTTTCGAGTCCGATAGTCTACACATATGCATTCATTTCCGTTCTTCTTCCGGCTCACTACTATTGGAGACACATAGGGGCTTCAGGACTTAGTGATGCTCCCAGCTTCTTTCAACTTACACATACCTGCCGCACTTCCTTATTCCACTTCCACCGCCTTCTCCGCTGTCTATAGGTATTGCTTAATACATCAATCCCTAGCCCACCATCCCTTACCGTAGCTGGTCTAGAATGCCGCAGCCAGACTCCTGACAGGTGCCCGGACCATATTACGTCTATCCTGGCTTCCCTCCACTGGCTGCCAGTATGGTTCAGAATTGATTTTAAGATTCTCCTATTTGTTTATAAATCCCTAAATAGACCACACCCCCACCCAATATAGCAGATCTTCTAACACATTATTCTATTTCCAGTTTCCTCAGATCGGCTGACTTGGGGCTCCGGGCTGTCCCGCTATCTAAACTTAAGCTCAAGGCGACCGACGTTTTGTTGCAGCCCCCAGACTGTGGAACAATTCCCCTCAGATCTGCCCCCTCCATCGACTCTTTTAAATCCAGGCGCAAAACATACTTTTATATACCAGCGTTTAAATCCTTCTGATGTGACTGATTTTCGGCTTGTGCCTAGGCCCTTGTATTTTTTATATTGTGTCTGTAAGCTGTTTGCCTTGTTGGTAATGTCTGTGTTTCTTGTATTTGTCATTTTAGCTATTTGGTCTGACCTGTACAGCACTTGGGTCAACGTGGGTTGTTTTCAAATGTGATATAAAAGCATTACAAGTGCCAAAGCATCTACACCTCCTCTATCTACAGGTATCGCTTTATACATCAAACTCTTACCCACCATCACTTCCTACTGATCTTCATCCTGACACTTATCCCTGCAATAATTACAAGTACCACAACATCATCTACACCCCCTCCCTCACCATCCATCATTCACTGCAATCTCTCCTTCCTGGTCAGACGCTTATATCGGGTACTGCCGGTATGGCAGCCCCACATTGGTGAAACCCAATGTAGATCGGGAGCTACATTGTGGAACATATTCACTTGCAGTTACCCTCTACAAACCACGGCTTTTGCATTAGCGCATTGACCTGTAAACGATTCTGGGTATTCCTTTCAAAACGGATATCCGGCCGTTCTATAACCATGGAATCCAGTGATTCCCAGGCTGGTTGGGAAACTGAGTTTCAGACTGCCTTGCAACAGGAGGCACAGATTCACAGTGGAGACTTGTTCTGTGACTCGCCTCTTAAAATATTCTACTTCCTGTCCACACAGGACACGCAAAAATAGTAATGATGGAATATCGGCACCACAATGGATACAGAGAGATGAGTCATCCCAGAGTGATCAGAGACCGCACAGCGATGCCAGTTCCACAAGGGATACAGAGTGGTGAGACGTTATTTCAAATAAGCCAAGAGCCGCTCATCTGTACGAGTTCCTCAATAGGCACAGAGTGACATACTGCAAGAACAGAAGGAAGTGTGGTTGAAATGTGAATTTGAACACATCCACAGTTCTGCACATACTTAGACTGGTGACGAACTGAAAAATCGGAAGCCAATGATACGAGAAATGGAACAGATATAGCCATGGAGTCAGTAGTTATTACTATAGAAAAGTAGACTCTGCCGTTCAGCTGGATCATCCCTCTGTGTTCCTTCACCTTGTCCCATTAATCTGCAACCTTCGTCCGTCTCTCATGCACTTACCGAGACAACAGTCCCTCTAATGATACAATTGAATCCGCATCTACCACTGACGCTGGCAGATCCGTCCACACTCCTCGACCCTCTTAGCGAGTCAGCTTTAACACACATCCCTCTCGCATATGTCAACATTCACACCACACCTATGAAGTAGTTTTAGATTTATTCAGAGGATGTGGAAGATCTACGAGCAATCATCCTGTCCGTAACTCTCACAAATGTGTTACTTCTGTAAGATCTCCTTTCATTGTCCTGCCGTCAAGGGAATAAATTCCAATTCAACATTTCCTTCTAACTCTTGTCCTCAGTTAACATTATAAAACTGCATGAAGGTGGCCGGAGCAGCCCACGATGTTCTATCTACGGCCTGACCGATCTGTTGTACAGCTTCACCCTAACGTTCTAAATCCTGTAGTCAGTGAACTGATTGTGAAGGTCAGTGTGATTAGAGCTCAATACGTGTCGATTTGACCGTGACGATGCTTTCCTCGAATTATCGACCTGTATTCCCAGGTCTCCTTCTACTCTTTAAATTCTCCCTATTCAATGTGCTTCTTAACATGTTGTATCTAACCTCACAAGGCAGACGAACTCATACATGTCGCTATTAAATTCCATCTGCCATTTTCCAACCCATTTCCAGCCAGTCAACACCAAGCTGCAACCTTGGATAAAGTTCCTGTCTGTAACAATACCCCCAACCTAGGATTCGTCCGATTTTGTTTCTCTGATTCAGTTTTCTAAACCGTCATCCAATCGATTAAAATGACAACGGACCTAACACCAATCCCTGCAGTACAGTTGTAACAATTGACGAATCAACCATCCCCTCTCTGCTAATCCAGAAGCGAACGTTCTTCAATCCTAACGTTCATCACGTTCATAATCCAATTATCTGGATAGATAGAGTCTGATTAGGAATAGTCAACATGGATTTGTGCGTGGAAGGTCATGCTTGAAAAATCATATTGAATTTTTTTGAAGAGGTTTCTTGGAAAGTTGACGAGGGTAAATCAGTGGATATTGTCTATATGGACTTCAGTAAGGCCTTTGACAAGGTTCCATACGGAAGGTTCATTAGGAAGGTTCAATCGTTAGGTATTAATACTGAAGTAGTGAAATGGATTCAACAGTGGCTGGATGGGAGATGGCAGATAGTATTGGAGGATAACAGTTTGTCAGGTTGGAGGCTGATGACTAATGGTGTGCCTCAGGAACCTGTACTGGGTCCAATGCTGTTTGTCATATACATTATTGATCTGGATAATGGGGTGGCAAATTAGATTATTAAGTATGCAGATGATACTAACATAGGTGGCGTTGTGGGTAATGAAGTAGATTTTCAATGCTTGCAGTGAAATTTAGGGCAAAGCAACACTGATCAGAAAATATCCCATTTCAGCAGCTGAAGCCAGAAATTAAATTGACAATGTTCATATTATCTTGTGTTTAAAACGTTAATGTCTTGTAACATCCCTTGGGAATACCAATTCATGGCACGATGACAGAGTGAGAAAAGCAATTTATTGTAAATGTTACTGCAGCTGGTTGTCCCTAATGCGACTGATGTCATCACTACACCAATTGCCTCAGTGGAATTACTCTGAATTGCAAATAACTCTGTAAAACCGATCACTGGTTCATACGAATCGTTGGAAATTTCCGGACAACGGAACACTGCTGCTGACGGAATATGGGACATCCAACGATTTACTACATCGCGGGCGTTTTTTATCCTACACTTGTAGCGATCGGTGTCCCTGGTAAGATACTGGAGCTGGTCACTCTCTGGATAGCGCCGCCTTCTTGCTTTTGTTCCGCGGCACTATTCGGACTTTTGTTACTTAGCACAGATGCTACCATCGACTGAAATTTATTTCCAGAATTGAAGATTCAGCTTCTGATATTTTCTTCTTAATTCAGTTTCCCTATTTTCTCAATGTGATGTTTTTTTTTTCTTCTCTTTTGTCAAATACGTTGTTGCGATGGTTTCATAGTTGGACTTTGCTCGGCTTTTTGAAACGACAGTGATCGCGTTTCCAGATCGGCAGCTTTTGCGAATGACCGACCAGTTGAATATCGACACACAGTTCTGTTCTGTTCTTCCATAAGTAAAAAAATTATAATTTATGCTTTATATCCTGAATTTTGCTTCAAATAATCCCTACAGCTGCCACTAACGATAATGCCATTTTGTTTCTAATCTCTTGTAGTTAATTTAACGGCGATTGTGATCCTATCTCGGGGAAAATGTGGACTTTCCAAATGCATCACCCGTTACCTGGTTGGAATGGCAACAGCGGATCTGATGGTGGTTCTCGTTGTTGCTTTCCTGCAACAGACCAACAATATCTATATTTATTCCAGATCCCTGCTCGTCACTCCTGTATGCGCTCTGACAGCTGTATGGAGGGTTGTAACGATGGACTGTTCTGTTTGGTTTACGCTCAGTTTCACCTTTGATCGGTTCATCGCAATGTGTTGCAGAAAACTGCGGGAACGATACTGCACTGAGAGAACAGCAACTGCAGTTATCGTGACTGTAGTTATAGTGAGTAGCCGGAGAAGTGTCCCGTTTTATTTTGCCGTTGAGATGTCATCATCGACAACATACCGTGGAGTTGCGCGTTCTCACATGAATACGCTGCTTTAACCGTGTGGAAAGGATACGAATTATTGGATAGCATTTTAACACCGTTGCTACAGATCGGCTTAATTCTAGTGTTCAATGGGTTAACAGTAAAACATATCATTGCGGCAAATAGAGTCCACAGAGGGCTTCGGAACAGCAGTAATAATCAGAAAGATACCGAGGTGGAAAACCGCAGAAAATCGATGATTTTATTGTTTGCAATATCAGGAAATTTCGTCTTATTTTGGATACCCTATTTAGCTCATTCCCTGAAGTGGCAAGCAGAAAACGTTTTTTATGAGAACAAATATTTCAGTTCCCCGGTATATATTCTGCAACAATTTGGGTTCATGTTGCAAATTTTGAGTATGTGCACCAATACTTGTATCTATACACTGACACAGAGGAAATTCAGAAAAGAATTGAAGAATGGTATGAAGTATGTGTTTACATTAAATAACCATCTGTAGATACCATCTACTCCAATTGCAATTCAGCGGATTTTCGAATAAAGCATATTTAAAATTAGTACATTTGGCAGATATATCATAAATTAAAACATTCATGTCCCTGGTCATCCAGAAATGATTAAATTCGAAGCTAACGCCGAGACTTGACAATCATCCGGGAAATGGCACCGCAGCATTTTAGCCAGGGCCAACAGGCTCCGGGACAGCTTCAGCCACCATGCCATCGGGCTGATGAACTCACGCTGATTTGAGTGTTTTTCTCTGTTACATTGATTGTTCTATTTATTACAATTTATTATAAATTTCTAGAATTGCACTTTGTACATTTAGACGGAGACGCACCAAAAGGATGTTACTAGGATGTTACCTGGGTTTCAGCACTTAAGTTACAGAGAAAGGTTGAACAAGTTAGGTCTCTATTCATTGGAGCGTAGAAGGTTGAGGGGGGGGGGATTTGATGGAGGTATTTAAAATTTTGAGAGGGATAGATAGTTTTGACGTGAATATGCTTTTTCCATTGAGAGTAGGGGAGATTCAAACGAGAGGACATGATTTGAGAGTTAGGGGGCAGAAGTTTAAGGGAAACACGAGGCGGTATTTCTTTACTCAGAGAGTGATAGCTGTCTGGAATGAGCTTCCTGTAGAAGTAGTAGAGGCCAGTTCAGTTGTGTCATTTATGGTAAAATTGGATAGGTATATGGACAGGAAAGAAGTGGAGGGTTATGGGCTGAGTGCGGGTAGGTGGGACTAGGTGAGGTTAAGAGTTCGGCACGGACTTGGAGGGCCGATATGTTCTGTTCCCCTGTTGTGATTGTTATATGGTTATATGGTTATGATTTTTATTCCTCATTTATGTGCTGCCAAGCTGTAGTAGCCTTTGCCCTTCCTTGAACAATATCGGTGTCGTGGGGCGGGAAGACTTGCAGCAAGGGCAACTGTCGGTCTTCCAGACAACCTTGCCCTGCAGAGGACACTCCAGTCGAATTTCCGGGCACAGATCCATGGTCTTGCGAGACTAACGGATCCCAGCATGAGGAAGAAATAAAGTCAATTCAATCTCAAGGGAGGAATGATTTCCCAGCATCTCGGAGTAGAGATGTATCAGACTGCTCATAGTTGTGTAAAAGAGAGTAAAGAGAAAACCTTTTAAATACAGGGAGAGTGTGATAGTATCACAGCTGCGGAAAGGTTAGAGACTAAGGTGGGATTGTATGTTAATAATTGAATCTGCGGTAATCAAACAGCAATGCAAATAGATAAAACAATGGAGAGACCCATTTCAGCAACGGTCTGTTGTTTTAGAGAGGGTACGTTACTATCAGTGTATCAAGGGACATACTAAAGTAAAAGAAAACTATTCTTGAAGGGTTAGTGGAACCATGCTTTGATGTATGTCTACGGATTGGAGATATTTATTCTGGAGCCATAATTGACACAGGTTCTAGAGTTACTTTGGTTTATTGATCCTTTGTGAAGAACAGAAGGATGACAAGAATGAAGGTGGGGCTGGTAAAGGATAAAGAAGTCTACACGTACCTGGAGGCGTACCAGTTTGGGGAGGTCCTAAATGAATGCTTTCCTTCTGTATTCACAACTGAAAAAGACCTTGTTCAGGGTGAGGTCCAAATAGAATAGCCCTTTGTGCTGGACGGATCTGGATAATGTGCAGATTAAGGAAGAAGAAGTGTAGGATTTTTTAAATATATTTTAATTATTTTTTTAAGAGAATTACATAGAATGGATAGAGAAATAGAGTAATGAAAGTTAGTATTAGCCCTCTACTCCCCTTAACCCTTCCCCCAATAACATGCCTATCTAAAAAAAAGTTAGAAAAAAGAGAAAAAAAGTACGAAGAAAGAAAGATTGCCTGGATATCGGAGGATCCCCACATGCTCCATGGAGTTTCAATTAACTTTAGTATATATCTTTATAAATATCAACTGATGGATCTTTTTTAAAAAAATCAAGATTGATACGTCTCCAGCGTCGTACGTGATATACCCCAGGTTGCTGTGGGAAGTGAAAGAAGAGATCGCTGGAGCAGCTGCTATGATCCTGAATCCTCTTTGGCTGCAGAGGAGGTGCCGGGAGTCTGGAGAATGGCAAACATAGTTCCCTTGTTTAAAAAAGGTAATAGGCAGAATCCTGGGAAATATAGAACGGTGAGTCTTACGTCGGGGGTCTGCAAATTATTGGAAAGGATTCCTAAGGATAGGATCTCCGAGCATTTGGAGAAGTACAGTCTACTCAAGGATAGTCAACTTGGCTTTGTGAAGGGAAGTTCGTCTCTCACGAGTCTAATGTAGTTTTTTGAAGAGGTAAAATAAGAAATTGATAAGGATAGGGCGGTAGATGTGGTCGTCATGGGTTTTAGCAAGGCATCTGACAAGGGTCCCATGAGCGACTCATCCAGAAAGTCATGAGGCATGGGATCAGTGGAACTTTGACTGTTTGGATAAAAATTGGTATACAGAAAGAAAGCAGAGGATAGTGGTGGAAGGAAAGTATTCTGCCTGTAGTTTGGTGACTAGTGGAGTGCGCAAGGAGCTGTCCTGGGAGCTCTGTTCCTTGTGATTTTTATAAATGACCTGGATGAAAAGGCGGAAAGATAGTTGAATAAATTTGCGGATGACACGAAAATTGGAGGAATTGTGGATGGAGCTGTAGGTTGTCGTAAGTTACAAGAGGATATTGACAGGATGCAGAGTTGGGCAGAAAAGTGACAGGTGGAGTTCAATTCGGATAAGTGTGTGGTGATGCATTTTGGAAGGACAAACCAGACCGCTGAGTACAGGGTTAATTGTCGGCTACTTAAGAGTGTGGATGAACAGAGGGACATTGGGGTTCAAATCCATACATCCCTCAAGGTCGCTGCACAGATTGATACGAGTTAACAAGAACTATTGGATGGTGGGCTTAGATAATACGGGGATTAAGTTCAAGAGTAGAGAGGTCATGTTGCAAAACTACAAATCTTTGTTGAGACCACACTTCGAGTACGGTGCTCCATTCTGGTCACTTCATTATAGGAAGGATTTGGAAGCTATGGAACGGGTGCAGATGAGGTTTACAAGGAAATTGCCTGGATTGGAAAACAAGTCTTATGAGGCATGGTTAGCAGAGCTGTGACTTTTTTTTTCTTTGGTGTATAGAAGAATGAGAGGGGACTTGACAGAGGTCTAAAAGATGATGAGAGCCATAGAGAGTGTGGATAGTCAGTACCCGTTTCCCAGGGAACGAATTACAAACACCAGAGAGCATACGTACAAAGTTTAGGGAGAGAAGTTTAGGGGAGACATCAAGGGTACTTTTTTTTTTACACGGAGGGTTGTGAGTGCCTGGAATGACTTGCCAGGGATGGTGGTAGAGTCTACGTCATTAGGGGTACTTAAGAGCCTCTTCGACGGGTGCATGGATGAAAGAAATATATGGGTCGGCACAAAATCATGGGGCGAAGGGCCTGTACTGTGATGTGTTATTCTAGTGCAGCGGTGGGCAAACTTTTTGACTTGAGGGCCACAAAGGGTTCTAAAATTTGACAGGGGGGCCGGACCAGGAGCAGATGGGCGGAGTGTTTTGGTAATACACCTCATAAGAGAAAATAAAATATCATGGGATATGTAGAAAACATGTGCTTTAATTTCAATTCAAAATGAACAAATGCACTACAACAAAATATCTGTCTTTGAAGTCCCATGGTATTTAGCTATTTATTGAAATGACTTTTAAAACACTGAAAATTAAATGAATAAAATACAGCTTTTTAATATTAACAGCTATTATTTTAAAGCAGTGAAAATTCTGTTATCCTTCAAGATATTATCATCATCACTCTCCTCCTGACTGTCTTTATTTCAAAAACGGTAGGAGATGCAGGTCTACTTCTCCTGATCCTTCTTATTCAATTGTCCCCTGTGCCAAAACTCAACAACGACCCGCACAAGGAAAGAACAGTGAGAGCGCGCCAGTATGCGGAGCCCGTTATTTGATCTGGAGCGCATTTTTTTTTTTTATTTTAAGAACGTACGTGCACCTGCGCACTACTCATGTCCATCACTTAACAGAAATGGCATGTAACATGTAAGGCTTATTGAAAAAAATATTTTCAAATGCATTTTTACATAACACAACGAAGAAACTTATTTTTAATTTCAGTGGGAACAGTGTTGTTGGTCTCCCTTTTTAGCCAGCGCATCAAAGTTTGGATTTAGTTTTGTTGTGGCGATTCTCAGGATGGATCTGAGGTGTTGGTCAGTTAACGTGGATCTGTGGCTGGCTTTGTTGATGTTCATGACGCTGAACGCCTGTTCACACAAATAGGTCGAGCCGAACAAAGAGTAAAGCGCAAATGTGGAGTAATACGCTGCACCTCAACAAAGGTCAATGTGTAGCGGTGTGCTACATGCAGCGTTAAAATTACGACACGGAATCAGTAACTGCAGTCGAAGAAAAAATCTTTATTCGAAATCCCCAACCTCACTTTTAGGCCTCCCTCAACCTGCCCCCCTGCGCAGAGGCTCCAAAGCTCTGAGTTCGCAAATCCCCACAGGCTATCTCCCTTAGCCGGAACGCTGGCTAATTGTGAGCCGGTTCGGATGTGCCAGGAAATGGGTCGCCACAAATGTATATAGAGTGCGTCCTCTATTGGGAAAACGCCAGAATTGCGGGGAAAAAACGTTAACAAGGTTTATTAATATAATTTCATCAAGTTCTGCGGGCCGGATTAAAAAGCGGGCCGTAGTTTGCCCATGCCTGAAATAGACTATAAGGCCCTATAATCTGATGATTGTGGAAGAAAGCGAAGATGTGACAAGTCTCACAAGAACATAAAAAAATTGAAAGCAGAAAGGTCTGCTTCATCATTCCATCATGGATGCGTTATTACTGTCAGAACGTTGTTCAGGGCTGGGGGACTTCCGGGTTGAGCGTGGAGGGTGTAGGTGTTTGTAAGTGCGGCTCCCGATTTTTATTCAAAAACTGCCTGTTTACCTTTGTCGTATGGTCGAGATAACTGAGCATTGTGAACAACGCGGGATGTTGCTGGACGCTGACGTGGCAAACAAAATGCACCCTCGAGGTAAAACGGGAAAAAGATAGCGAAGCCCCGAGCAAGGAAGCTGATGTTACAGTTATGGCGCCGATGCACGCTGTTGGACCTGCGCTGCCCGATGACTTGGAGAGGCTTCGCTTAGTTATCTTCAGCCTATATATATTAAAAGTAGAATAAGTGTTGCTATAAATTCTAAGGAGGGAAGCCGCCCTAGATTGAAGTTTTGGTTGTATGGGGAAAGCTTTGGAAGGTTTTTGTTTGTAATGCCTGCGATCATCCTCAGTTGGGGAGGTAGATCTAGGTTTCGGGGGTTAATTGTTTTTGCGTGTTTGTGTAAAAGGGTGGGAGAGTTTTTTGGGAATTACCATGGCAATTTGTTCTTTAGTGTGTTACGGATTGGCCAGACTTTCTTTTCATTGTGCGTTATTGTGTGCAGTTGTGCCCTCGCATTGTTTTGGATTGTGGGCCCTGTGTGTCTTTTGATATAGTTAACATGAGGGCTGCAGATGGAGGCCACCCTTTAAGGTTTATTTCTTTGAATGTAAAAATGATCAAACAGGTTTTATTAAAAATTGCCATTCTTTTTTTAAATATCCGTCGACCGGCTGATGTGGTTTATTCAGCCAGTGATTCTCCAAGTCCTGAGGTCTTTATCACCTTGGATGCGGATAAGGTGTTTGATAGAGTGGAGTGGGTATACTTGTTTAATATTTTTGTGAAATTTGGATTCGGCAGAATATTTGTAGCCTGGGTTAAGCTATTATATAACTCGCATTTAGCGTGTGTGGACCCGATTTTTTTTCCATCTGACAATTTCCCATTAACACGTGGCACTCGCCAAGGCTGCTCATTGTCCCCTCTTCTTTTTGCAATTGCAATTGAGCCTCTTTCTATTGCACTTAATTCAACTACATTATGTCAACGTGGTAGGAGTGTGGACATGGAACACCGTGTATCCCTGTATGCTGATGACCTCTTACTTTATGTTAGCGACTCAGTAGGTAGCAGTCCTGCTATTGTGTCATTATTAGGTCAATTTGGAGCCTTCTCTGGCTATAAACTGAACCTTCAAAAAAGAAAATGATTTTCTATTAATAACTTGGCTCTATCTCATCATCAACATTTATCTTATTCCATAAATCAATCAAATGTTTTAATATAGGAGATTCTTTCTTTTCCCGTATCCATTTATCTCATCCATGTTGATGATGAGATAAAAAAATCTTTATTAGCAAAGAGATCTTTAATTCAAAATAGACTTATTCCTTTCACAATGGACAATCAACTTTTATATAATTGGATTCAAAATGGGATTAGATATATAGGGAATTGTTTTGAAGGAGGTATATTAATGTCATTTGAACAATTAAAGAATAAATATAAAATATCAAACAACACTTTATTTTGTTACTTTCAATTAAGGGCTTATTTAAGAGAAAAATTAGGTCAAACAATGTTATTGCCGAAATCTAATGAAATAGAAATTTTAATTCAAAAAGGAAATATCAGAAAATTTATATCTTGCATGTATAATTTGATTCAAAGACAGGTAATTAAGCAAGGAGTCCATAAGTCAAGACAAAAATGGGAAAGTGATTTGAATATTAAAATTGAAGAAACAAATTGGTCAAGACTATGTCTTGACAGTATGACAAATACAATAAATGTTCGGTTAAGATTAGTGCAGTATAATTTTCTACATCAATTATATATTACACCACAAAAAATAAAAAAAAATGTAATCCAAATAACTTGGCTCTACAGATCCGACAGGAATATTTTCCTTTTCTTTATCTGAAGATGGTTTTGTATATCTAGGAATACACGTTACTCGCTCTTTTACATTTCTATTTGAAGCTAACTACGGGCCTCAGGTTAGCCAAATGAAGGCTGATTTTGAGACATGGCGCAGTTTACCCCTTACTAGAGTTGGGAGATTTCAATCAGTAAAAATGTCTATACTTGCCAGATTTCTTTACTTTTTCCAGAGCTTGCCAGTTCTCTTATCTAAGTTATTTTTCAAATCAGTCGACCAAGCTTTAAGCTCCTTTATTTGGGAAAATAAGGTCCCAAGGGTTAATAAGCACATTCTCCAAAGAAGTTGAGGCGTAGATGGAATGGGCCTTCCTAGCTTTTTCCATTATTACTGGGCATCGAACATTCAAAAGGTTGTAGCACTGAAATAACGACACGCAGTCGGCGTGCTGCAGTTGCAAAAAAGATTTATTCAAATTTCGCGGCCTCGCTTTAAAGTCTTCTTGTTCCCGTCCTTCCCGGGCGGGAATGCTGTAAGGGGCACATGTTCACAGTCCCGCACCGCTCACGGACTTTTCCCCTTGCTGGTGAAGAAAGACTGGCGCCCTATTTGAGACCGGCTTCAATGCCGGCGCGCGCCACTTTGTGGGCCAGTTCGAGCGCGCTGGGTACAGAGTCGCCATCTAACCCCACAAAACACTACCCCCAATGCCCTCAGTCCGGGCCGGTCCCTGTGCTGCAGGTCTGCCACTGCGCCGCGGTGCCTGAAACCCGACCAGCTGCGCCAATTCCAAATGGGTCGGTTTTAGTCAGTCCACTGTGAAAACCTCCTCTCTCCCCACAGTGTCTAGCACGAATGTGGACCCATTGTTTTTGATCACCGTAACGGCCCATCGTAGGGCCGTTGTAGCGGTGTCCAGTGTCCGCTCCGTCGTACAAAACCAAACTTACAGTTCTGCAGGTCTACGGGTACGCGGGTCGGGTTCTGCCCATGTTGTTAAATGGGTATGGGGGCCATGTTACCAAGCCTCTCACGTTGTCTGTCCAGGACTGCTGTGGGTTCTTCCTCTTGCCCCCTTGGGGCTAGTATGAACTGTCTTGGGACGACCTGGAGTGCGCCATCAGCAACTCGGCCGACGAGGTGTGCATATCCTCTCTGGGCGCCGTGCGGATTCCGAGCAGGACCCATGGAAGCTCGTCCACCCAGTTATGCCCCTTTGAACCGGGCCATGAGAGCCGACTTCAGGTGACGGTAGAAACGCTCCACTAGTCCGTTCGACTGTGGGCGGTAGGCAGTTGTGTGGTGCAGCTGAGTCCCCAAAAGGCTGGCAATAGCTGACCACAGGCTGAAGGTCAACTGGGCGCCTCTGTCGGAGGTCAAGTGGGTCGGTACAGCCAAGCGAGATACCCAGGTTGCAATCAGTGCTCGGGCGACACTGGCTGTGGGCCCACGATATCCACATGAATGTGGTCGAAACGCCGGTGGAACTGCTGCGGCAGGGCTTTGGTATGCCGCTGAACCTTGTCTCGTCGGCAGTACATGCACGTATTGGTGCATTCTTGCGGAGTCCGTGCCAAACGAACCTGTTGGAGACCATCCGGACGGTTGACCTGATGGAGGGGTGCACTAAGTTGTGAATGGATTGCAAAACGCGCCGCCGCCAGGCTGCCGGGACGATGGGATGGGGTTCGCCGGTGCATCCGTGACTGAGTAGGGTCCTCTCACCCGGGCCTACGGGGAGATTCTGGAGCTGCAAACCGGAAACTGCAGTTCTGTAACTAGGGATCTCCTGATCAGCCTGCTGTGCCTCCGCCAGCTCTTCATAGACTACCCCATGGGACAGGACTTGGATGTTAGGTCTGGAGAGCGTCCGCCACGGCATTGTCCTTTCCCGAGCCGGCATGGACATCCGTCGTGTATTCACAGATGTTGGTCTGAGGTCGCTGCTGGCGGGACGACCAGCGGTCGGACGCATTCGTGGACGCAAAGGTAAGCGTTTTGTGGTCCGTGAACGCGGTGAAGGGCCTACCTTCTAAGAGGTACCCGAAATGCCGGATTGCAGCGACCCTGGATGAGTTGTTCCAGCATTCCACCGTCCGCCGTGTTGGATGCGTCCACTGGATGTCCGTTCTGGGGTGCATTAGCATCGTGGCGTTTGCCAAGGCTTCTTTGGTTTTAACGTAAGCGGCGGCGGTCTCCTCGTCCCATGTAATGTCCATGCCCTTACCCGAAATCAGGGCGAACAGGGGGCGCATGATTCGGGCATGATTCGGGGAGGAGGCGGTGGTAGAAATTCACCATACCCACGAATTCCTGAAGGCCTTTGATTGCGTTGGGTCGGGGAAAATGGCGGACCGCGTGGGACAGATGCTCCTGCCGTCTGCTGCTAGCTATGAGGATGTCGTCCAAATAGATGAAAGCGTAGTCCAGGTCTCGTCCCACCGCGTTCTTTAACCACTGGGACGTCTGTGCGGCATTCTTCAGGCCGAACGGCATGCAGAGGAACTCGAAAGGCCGAATGGGGGTGATGAGTGCCGCTTTGTGGTGGTCGTCCGGATGCATCGGGATTTGATGGTATCCCCGGACGAGGTCTACCTTGAAGATGATCCGTGCGCCGTGCAGGTTTGCTGCAAATTCCTGAATATGCGGCATCCTGTAGCGGTCCGGTGTTGTAGCCTTGTTTTGCTTGCCGTAGTCGCCGCATGGTCTCCAGCACCCTGTTGCTTTGGGTACCATGTGCAGGGTGAAGGCCTATGGGCTGTCGGACCGATGTACGATCCCCAATTCTCCATCCTCTTGAACTCCTACTTCGCCAGTCGGAGCTTGTCCGGGGTAAGCCTTCGAGCACGGGGGTGGAGGGGAGGTCCCCGGGTCGAGTTGTGGTGCTGTCCTTCGTGTCTGGGCATGGCTGCCGTGAACTGCGGTGCCATAACCGATGGGAAATCCGCCAGGACTCTGCTGAAGTCGTTGTCGGACAGCGTGATGGAGTCCAGGTGTGGCGCCGGCAACTGGGCTTTTCCCAGGGAGAACGTTTGAAAGTCTCTTCCCTTGCAGGTCGACCATTAGGCTGTGAGGTCGGAGAAAATCTGCCCCCAGGAGCGGTCGGGCTACGGCGGCCAGTGTGAAGTTCCACGTGAACCGGCTGGAGCCGAACTGTAGCCGCACGGTACGGGTGCCGTAGGACCTTATTGTGCTGCCGTTCTCGGCCATCAGGGTGGGACCCGGTGCTCTGTTGCGGGTATCGGAACTCGTCGGAGGTAAGGTGCTGATCTCGGCTCCGGTGTCAACCAAAAAGCGGCATCTCGACTGCTCGTCCCAGACACACAGGAGGCTATCCCGATGGCCAGCCACCGTAGCCATCAGCTTAGTAGTGACGTCTTGAATCCGCGGTCATCTGCCGAATGTGGAATTGGATTTCTGCTTGCTGGAACCATAGGCGAGGTCGCAGTGTCCAGAAGCTTGGCAGTTTCAACGAAACCGCATGAACAGATGCGGGGTCGTTCATCTCCGGTCCAAATATCGTTTGGGCCGTCGGGGTCACCAATTGTAGCGGTGTGCTACACGTAGCGCTGAAATAACGACACGTAGTTGAAAAAGAGGTTTATTAAAGCTTCGCGGCTTCGCTTTAAAGCCTTCCTGTTCCTGCCCTCCCCGGGCGGGAATGCATATTAACAGTCCTGTCCCGCCTGGCGCTCTTTTTGGTGCCGCCCTCAATGCTGGCGCTGGCCTCTTTGTGAGCCGGTTCGAGTGCGCTGGGAAGTGGGCCGCCATATTATAAACAATAATAAGTAATACAGCGTTTTTAATATTTAAGGGACACAAACTATTGATGTATGTTGCAATGAATAATAAAAAAATGTCAGAGTTTTTTCTTCAGCGCATTGTAACTGATGCGCAGGAGGACGCTGTCAAACAAATTCAGTTTGTGGCGTTTTCCTGTGTGTATAGAAACCCGTTAAATCAATCACAACACACAAGGACAGAGAATACATTGAAAAACCATGGAAAATGATAGGGTATTACTTGAGCAACAACCACTCAGATCCGCCGTTGAACTCTAACACTCAGAGTATTAGAGTGCGGGGTCTTTGGCCCAAAAAACTCTGCTGAACTCTTAATCTACTCCAAGATCAACCCAACAATTCCCTCCGTTGGCCTTTGATTCCAGCGCCTCTGTAAGAGTCTCTATGATGTTCCTAATGTGCCAGACTCCGACAGCACTCCTGGCCCCGCCATTTCTGCTGCCTTCTCCCCGAAACCTCTGATGCCGGGACTGTTCAACAGGCTGTCCAGTTCCCCTTTACGTCCTCCGCTTCCGCCTGTGGTAAAGAATACCATAGATTCACCACCGTCTGGCTAAACACCCTCCTCCTCTTCTCCGCTCTGAACGGACGTCCCTATTTCGGGAGTCCCTTATAATGGGGGACCAGAACTGAACTCAATTTGCAGTGTTCTCTTAAACGAATTTATAGTCCTTGCAGTTATATCTTCGAACTCAGTCCCCGAAATAATGAAGTACAGCACATCATACCCCTTCGGAACAAAACTATTCACTTGCGCGGTATCTGTAAATTATGCTCGTTATCACCAAGATGGTATTCTCTTCCTCACTGCTGATAATCCGGCCAATAACCCCACAGTCTTCCTTCAATGTCGGCCATCAAAGGCTGTCACTTCGGTCTTTTCCGGAGTGACCTTCAACTTCCATTTCACAGCTCAGATCCACTTCTTATTAATGTCCTTTTTTAAGCTAAGCCACCCATGTTCTCTGCAAAAAGCACGATCGACCTTACAGTCACCTCTAAACGTATGCATCTAAATAAGGAACCGACAAATCTTCCCCTTTATCATGCATCGTTTATATGATCAGAACTGTCTTTACAGAACAGGCACAAAACTGACCACACAGGTATCGTCCACATAGATAAGGTTATTGCTTGTCCAGTTCACTCATTACTGCAATGTTAGTATCACAGCTCTTTCGGTCCCACGATTGAACACATAAAGAGACTCTCAATGCTTATTCAGAACCATCTCTCAGAATATTGGTAATATCATTGTCTCATTGTTTGTCTAGCCTCACGATGGACACCGCGAAAACAAGATACGACCATAAAGCAATAAAAAAAACATATCAATATCTCGCTTCACAAAATACTCTCAGCAGAATCAGACTGTTAGTAATAATGCCCAGTAGTCACAGACCAGACTGTTACTGAACATCGGAAGAAATTGTTTATGTCTCCATTTGTCAATGCCCACTCCCCTGCAACAATTAAAATACTGATAATGCACAAATTACAAGCTACAAAATCAATGCTCCAAGTGTGCAATCACTACTTATTTTTATAACAATCTGCACTGCGGGAGATGACAGATGTATCTTGGACAGAATTCGCGTGCATGCTCTCGTTATGGACTGGAACTTTCCGGCTATACAGCTGAGAGCGGAGAGATGTGCGGCCAATATGACAAAGAGTGATCGAAATAGCAGTGAAACTTAAAGGTATTAAACCACAGAATTTGTTCTTATTTTCTTACTAAAATTAAGAGTGACCCGGCGGTTAAAGGGAAATATTCACTCCATTATTTTTATCACCACATTGGGCATATTATATATATCGAAGCACCAGCATATTTCCATTTGCGTATATCGAAATGAAATTCGATAAAAGTTTATTTTCAGGTCCTATTACAGTTTTTTATTTAGTCAGTCCGTACGAAAATAAATCTGTACATTGTTCATTAGAGGTGGTGCAGTGCATTCGCGGATAAAGAACCTCAATGACAAAAACAGGTGCAGCTTGTTCAGTAGGTTCACATAATGGAAACCACGGGAGACATAAAATTGCCGAGCCTTCTTGACTTACACCTTTACACAACAGATAATATATTCTCTGATGTATCGCAGCCGGATTAAAATAGTAAATATAGTTGTTCAAATACTGTGTACGCGTAAATATATGTTTAACATATTTAACTATTGAAGAAAAATATGCTGAATGCTGCGAATAAACGTGCGTGTATATTTGCTGTTTCAATCCGCCTGTGTAACAATAACAAGGGAGAATTATTGCACATCACTAATCAGATTAATTACTGTCAAGATGAGATGCAGTTAACCCACTATATTTCGGCGCTTGTAGAATTACGGAAAACACGCAGTCATATAATTGAGTACAATGAGAAAAGAGTTTATTTTTCAAAAGAGATTTTGAAAACATTTGTAAGTTTTTCGAGAAATAGATGAAACATTGCAAGGAACGGGTTAAGAGGTCTTTACAGATGGGCAGTAATGTGAAACACAGCCGGATTGATGTGCACAGATATCCACTAAGCACACTCACGGACATCTGTCTGAGTCCCTGGGGAGGCAATACCGGGATTTGGATTGGACTATGGCAGTTATGAATCAGATACATTGACTGTAATGCAGGATCACTGCATATCCCATGCACCGGCTTTGATGCTGATGTATCGTGATCCCAATGTCAGTAGATTCCAGTTTGTCAGAATGAGGCTGGTCTCGTGTTTCGAATACAAGTCGTTATATTACATATTGTAAATCATATTAAATGAGCATCAATGGATACAAAGTTTCATAAAAGATCGGACGATGAAGTTAGGTGATTAAACAATGCAATAATGTAATCTCGACTGTGACAAATTGTTCAATTCAACTACGGGTTCATCGCAGATTAATGTTTCGAATACTGAAAGGCAAGAAGGCAAGAGATTCGCAGATGCTACATACCAGGGGCAACACACACACACACACACACACACACACACACACACACACACACACACACACACACACACACACACACAATACTGGAGGAACGCAGCAGGCCAGGCAACATCTATGGAAGTGAGTAATGAGTTGACGTTTCAGTCCAATGCACCGTATTAGGACTGGAAAGGAAGGGCTTAGATGACAGAATAAAAATGTGGGGGAAGGCGAAGGCAGTGTTAGGTGCATCTATGTAGAGGGGGTATCCTTCTTGCCATCCCTTTTCCTTTTCCATCTGTCACTTCCCAGCTTCCGGACACATATTTTCATTTGTAAGTTTAAGTGATGTCTTCTCACAGACAGTTATCCGACTTATCGTTTCAAATTTAATTCTATACACTTCTGCAGATCAATGGAAACGAAAGCAGAAGTTGCGGAAATATGTGCCAAGTATATGTTTTAGCGAGAGGTAACGGTGCCAAATTATGAATGCAGAAATATTGTTACTGGATCTCTGATTGTTCAATGGAGTTTAGAACTCATTACTGCACAGCTGAACATGTCTGCTGTTTCGTATTATCTTTTAAATATTTTTGATTATATCCCGTCTCTTTCTAACCAGGCATTAAAAAACTTAAAACAACTTTTTTTTTGAATAGATTGCGATGTATGCGTCTGCTTCGTTGTTTCTACCCGGTTGTGTAGATAAACAAGAAAAGCTTATTGCACAGCTCCCAAGATTCTTTGTTAAGGAAAGGGAATTTATTTGGCAGGGACAAAGATTTATATCTGTTCTTGTAGGTGGAAATCCACGTTTCTATGAGTCAATAGTATTTAATGGAGCTTGTAGTTGATGATATTTAGCTTAATAAACGCTTACGATGTTTGTTGGACCAGCAGGAGATCATGTACATTCACGCCGATAGTGACAGTAGTTGTATTTAACGCAGACAGACCGCCCGAAATTTTTGCAGAGTTGGTTGAACAATATTTTCACGCAGATAAGTTTACCGTCTGGCCCAAATCCCTCGGAATCCCACTGAAGGACCAGACTTCTCGTATTCTCATTTACCTCAGATAGTAATCACTATTATTTTGCAGGTTCCAGTGTTTCTGATGTCACCCCAAAATCTGACTGACCTTGGCTTGGATGAACGATATTAGTACTCAGAACTCGTTGAGAATTTATTGATATCCATGTCTTACATTTAGAGAATTTGCCTTCGTACCACCCCCACCCCCGCGTCACGACTGGGAAAAGGTTCTTCATAAAGTCACCTACCACACCACGGACATCTCGTCCTCCATAACTCCATCCGTCTCCAGCAGGATCTCCCGGCTTGTCAAATCCCTTATCCCGCCTCCACCGCCTTCTCCACTATCTGCAGGTATCGCTTTATACATCAATCCCTTGTCCACTGTCGCTTCCTACTGACCGCCATCCTGGCACTTATCCCTGCAATCATTACAGGTGCAACACCAGCATCTACACCTGCTCCCTCACCAACCACCATTCACGGAAATCTATCCTTCCAGGTCAGACGTTTATATAGGGTTCTGCCAGTATGACAGCCCCAACATTGGTGAGGCCCAATGTAGATGGGGTGTTGCACTGTGGAGCACCATCGTTTGCAGTCATCCTCTACAATCCCTGGCCTTTGCATTAGCGAATGGACGTGTAAACAATTCTCATTATTTCTATCCGAATGGATATGCGGCCGGTCTATAAGCATGGAATCCAGTGATTCCCAGGCTGGTTGGCAAATTGAGTTTCAGACTGCCTTGCAACAGGAGGCACAGATTCACGGTGGAGACTTGCTCTGTGACTCGCCTCTTAAAATATCCAGCTTTCTCTCCACGTAGTGTACGTAGGGAGAGTAATGATGGAACATTGCCCGCTGAACGGGGAAATCGGTCTTCAGCAATTCGAAGGATTATTAATACCATCCAGAAAAGTCCACTTTATCATATTTCATTCGGCACTGTGTGTGCCGCGTGCGGTGATCATCCAAGGTTGCATTTCCAGTGTCTGGAGCCATGACCACTGTTGCCGGGAATCCTCACCACTTCAGCGATCCCGTGCGAGACAAATACCTGCTTTGCCAAGAAATATATCTCCATACGGCACTGTTCTTCAGTCTCCCTCTTTCCATTCGCTGCTTGAAAGGCTGCAGTCGTACAGAAGAGAAGTGATTCGGTTCCATCTGAGGAGCAATTGGAGACACATAATAAATAATGCCTTGGTAACAACGCTTATATCGAAGAAGTAAACAAAACCAATGCTGGGTGGATGTATTGATTAATGGCGCCGTTGGTTAAAAGAAAAGCCGAGTAGGAATTGAGTGAACAGCTGTCGCAAAACAGAGCAGCTGCCCACCTGTTGGGGTGAAAATAATTCACAGGAAAAGGTGAGTAAAACGGTGAGTCTGGTGCAGTCAGCCTCATAAATAGTATTCAAAGCGTAAGAGCGGACTGCGTGTTTCAGCGCTGAGGTAATCTGAACTGAGCCGGGAGCCACGCATCAGTACGACGGCCGCAATGAATGCAGGGTGGCGGTCGGCCGCGCAGCGATGCCACTTCCACCATGGATACAGAGTGGTGAGAGTGTTTATTTTTTTCCAAGAAGCCGATAGACGCTCATCGGTACGAGTTCCTCAATAGGCAGAGAGTGATGTACTGCGAGATCAGAAGGAAATGTGGTTGAAAGTTGAGTTTGAACACATCTACAGTTCTGTACATACTGAGATCGGTGTCAAGGTGGAAAATGAGAAGACACTGAATGGGGAAATGGGACAGAGATCGTCATGGAGTCAGAGATTATTACTACAGAGAAGTAGTGTCTTCCGACCATCTGGATCATCCTTCTGCGATCCTTCGCCTCGTCCCATTTATTTGCAACCTCGGTCCGCGTCTCAAGCGCTTACCTTGACAACCTTCCCTGAACTGATACAATCAAACTCGCATTTACCACTGACGCTGGCAGAATCTTCCACACCCCTCGACCCTCTTGGCGAGTCAGCTTTAGCACGCAACGCTCTTGCATATTTAAACTTTCACCCCACACCTATAAAGTAGTTTTAGATTCACTCAGAGGATCAGGAAAGTCTGCAAGCAATCACCCTGTCTGCAACTCTCACAAATGTGTTACGTCTGTAAGATCTCCATTCCTCGTCCTGCTGTCAAGCGAATAGATTCCGATTCAACAGTTCCTTCTAACTCAGGTCATCAGTTCCCGAACTCTTGCTTTCAAATTATCGCTGCACACTTTGAAGTTTATTGACATTTTAAAACGGTAGGTTGGTGGACGCAGCAGCCCAGGATAGTCTATCTACGGCCTCACCACCATGTTGCACAGCTTCAACATAACGTCCCAGCTCCTGTTCTCAGTGAACTGACTGTGAAGGTCAATGTGATTAGAGCTCAATACAAGCCGATCTTCCCGTGACGCGCTTTTCTGGGATCATCGATCTGCATTTGCAGGTCTCCATTTGCACACTAAATTCCCTCTATTCAGTGTGGTTGTTAACCTGTTCTATCTGTCCTCACAATGCAGACGAACTCATACTTGTCTCTATTAAATTCCATCTTCAATTTTCAACCCATTTTCCAGCCAGTCTACAAGACTTGTATAGAGTTCCTGGCCCCCAACCCATGATTCGTCCGATTTTTTTTCTCTGATTCAGTTTTCTACATCGACATCTAAGTCATTAAAACAACCGACCTTACGCCAATACATTTGACACATTCGAAGAATCAAACATCCACTTTCTGCTAATCCAGAAAAGTATGTTCATCAATTCGTTCACAAGCGCAGATAAAGTTCTGTGGCTGTAACAGTTTTATTATGTAATATCGCTGGGATTTTGCTTTCGATCTCGCTTATATGCTTAGAAGTACATACCTATAGCAAATTTTATTGTGAGACATCTCATCAGCTAATGCTGTGACTTCCGTCATTCAAATGACAGGAAATGTCTAGAACAAGCGAAAAAAATGATCCTATCTTCCTTTTCAATAACGTGTGCCCCATTTCACCTGCCGAGCAAATGTTCCGACACAACGTCAGGAGTGAATGTGCTCGGCCAATGTGACGAAATAAACCTATTGGAAGGTGATTGTCCATGTTCATTGTTCAGGATGATTGTCTATGTTTGAAATAACACTGGCCGGAAAACTTCCCATTTCAGCAGCTGAAGAACAGGTGATTTGGAAACTAAATTGGCAACGTTCATATTATCATTTGTTTAAAGGTTAATAAATTGTAACGTCCGTTGGGGATGCGGATTCATGGCACGAAGACAGAGTGAGTACAAAAACAATTTAATGTAAGTGTTTGTGCAACTGGTTTTCGCCAGTGCACTGACGTGATAAACACGCTAATTGCCTCAGTGGAATTACGCTGAATTGCATATAACTCTGTAAAACCGATCACCGGTCCATACGAAACTTTGGAACGTTCTATAGACTGGAACGCGCCTTCTGACGGAATATGGGATATGCAGCGATTTACTACATCGCGAGCGTTTACTATCCTGCACTTGTAGCGATCGGAGTCCCTGGTAAGATACTGGAGATGGTCACTCTATGTATGGGGCCGTCGTCTTGCTTTTGTCCCGCTGCACCCTTAGGACTTTTACTCGGCACAAATGGAACAGTCGCCAAAAAAAAAGTTTCCCGAATTGAGGAATCAATCATCTGATATTTTTTTTTTAATTCGGTTTCCATATTTTCGAGATGTGAATTATTTTCATCTCCTATGTGAAATACGATGTTGCCAATAGTTTCATAGCTAGAACCTGCTCGGCTTTCTGAAGTGACAATGGTTGCTTTTCCAGATCGAAAGCTTTTTCGAATGACCGGCCAGTCGAGTATCGACAGGCAGGTCTGTTTCTCCCCAAAGTTACTGAATTGTAACTTATGCTTTAAACCTCCTGAATTTCACATCAAATAATCGCTTCTGATGTTTCACCTGGGATAATGGAAGTGGAGTTGCTCATGGAGATTTTAGCTGGAGCGATCCACTGCTTACCGATAAGTGAGCCGTGGAAGCTCGATGCCTCGCTTTAAACTGTGGGAAAGTCGCTTGTCCATTGTGGTCCTCCAGCAAGTGTCTAGTGATGGAGCCGGCAAACATTGAATTTCTGTTTTTTACTTCAAAAAAAACTTGCATAGTTTCGGATGAATGGTGTGTATTCAGCTAACGATAATGCTGTTTTGTTTCTAATTTCTTGTAGTTAATTTAACGGCAATTGTGATCCTATCTCGGGGAAAGTGCGGACTCTCCAAATGCATCACCCGTTACCTGGTTGGAATGGCAACAGCTGATCTGATTGTGGTTTTCGTTGTTGGTTTAGTGGAACAGATCAACAATATCTACATTTATTCCAGATCCCTGCTCATCACTCCTGTATGCGCTCTGACACTTGTATTTAGGGTTGTGACGACTGATTGTTCTGTTTGGTTTACTGTCAGTTTTACCTTCGATCGTTTCATCGCAATATGTTGTCGAAAGCTCGCGGAACGGTACTGCACTGAGAAAACAGCTACGGTGATTATGGTGACGGTGGTTATAGTGAGCTGCGGGAGAAGTGTCCCGTTTTACTTTGCCATGGAACCTTACGTCATTATTGACAACACGCCGTGGCGTTGTGCCTTCACTCATGAATACGCTACTTCAGCCGCGTGGAAAGGATACGAATTACTGGATAGTATTTTAACACCGTTGTTACCAATCGGCTTAATTCTAGTGTTCAATGGGTTAACAGTGAGACATATCATTGCGGCAAATAGAGTCCGCAGAGGACTTCGGAACAGCAGTGATTGTCAGAAGGATACCGAGGTGGAAAACCGCAGAAAATCAATGATTTTATTGTTTGCAATATCAGCAAATTTCATCTTATTTTGGATACCCTACGTAGTTCATTCCATGACATGGCAATCGGAAAACTATTTGTATCAGGACAGATATATGAGTTACCCTGTATATATGCTACAACAATTTGGGTTAATGTTGCAAATTCTCAGTATGTGCACGAATACGTGTATCTATACACTGACACAGAGGAAATTTAGAAAAGAATTGAAGAATGGAATGAAGTATGTGTTTACTTTAAATGGTCATCTGTGTAGATAACTCCCACTCCAATTGCAATTCGGCGGAGCTTCAGATAAAACAGTTTTAAAATGAGTAGATTTGGCAAACATGTCATAAATTCAAACATTCATGTTTCTGTTCATCCTGAAATGAATAAATTCCAAACTATCGCAAAGAGTTGACAATCACCCGGGAAACCGTAATGCAGCAAAAAAGGCATAGCCAACAGACCCGGGGCCAACATCATCCACCTGGACATCAGACTGATTAAACCATGCTGATCTGAGTGTTTTATTTTTCTCTATTACATTGACTGTTCGATTTATTATATATATATATTTTTTTAATTTAAGTAATATAAAAGAAAAAAACAAACAAAAGAGAAGGAAAAAAATGGGCTGTTTATAATATCTCAGAAAAATAAGTATTCATCAATGCCGTCACTTCCGGTCCTCTCAAAATACATAAGCTAAAAGCTGGGAAATCAAATGTACTTGGCACAGGGTCATATTACATCATATGAAAATGTTGAATAAATGGTCTCCGTAACTTTTCAAATTTAATAGAAGTCTCAAAAGTACAACTTCTAATTTTTTTCTATATTTAAACATAACATAGTTTGAGAGAACCAATTAAATACAGTGGGAGGATCAATTTCTTTCCAATTCAACAATATAGATCTTCTAGCCATCAGAGTTAGAAATGCAATCATTCGACGGGCTGAAGAAGATAAATGCTGTGAATCTAACATTGGTAAACCAAAAATTGCGGTAATAGGATGAGGTTGTAAATCAATATTCAAAACCGCAGAAATAATATCAAAAATATATTTCCAATATTTCTCCAAAAATGAACACGACCAAAACATGTGAGTTAAAGACGCAATTTCAGAATGACATCTATCACAAATAGGACTTATATGTGAGTAAAAATGAGCTAATTTATCCTTGGACATATGGGCCCTATGTACGACCTTAAATTGTATTAGTGAATATTTGGCACATAACGATGATGTATTAACTAATTGAAGAATTCTATCCCAATTCTCGCTAGAAATACTAAAACTAAGCTCTCTTTCCCAATCCTGTTTAGTCTTATAAAGAGGCTCTAAACGTATCTTCATAATTATATTATAAAGTTTTGAAATAAGCCCTTTTTGAAAAGGGTCTAATTCAAATAAACTCTCCAAAGCATCTGAAGGCACAAAATTTGGAAACGTAGAGAGTACAGAACTTAAAAAAATGTCTAATCTGTAAATATCTAAAAAAATGAAATCTCGGCAAATTATATTTTTTGGATAATTGTTCAAAAGACATGAAACAATTATCTAAAAATAAATCAGAAAATCTTAGTAATCCCTTGGATTTCCAAGCTGAATAAGCTTGATCTATAATGGAAGGGTGAAAAAAACAATTAGATACAATAGGACTATTTAAAACGAATTGAGTCAACCCAAAATATCTCCGAAATTGAAACCATATACGCAATGTATGTTTAACTATCGGGTTGTCAATTCGTTTCGGCAATTTAGAAAGAGCAAAAGGGAGAGAAGTCCCTAAAATAGAACCCAAAGCATAAGCTGATACCGATTTAGTTTCTAAACTCACCCAACAAGGGCCAAAAGATCCACCCCCATCTTTCAACCAGCATAACAAATATCTAATATTAACTGCCCAATAGTAAAATCTGAAATTAGGTAATGCTAACCCGCCTTCCTTTTTTGTCTTCTGTAAATATGTTTTACCTAACCTGGGATTTTTATACTGCCATATATATGAAGAAATTTTAGAGTCAAAATTAGTAAAAAAAGATTTCGGGATAAAAATTGGTATCGCTTGAAAAATATATAAAAACTTAGGTAAAATAACCATCTTAATAGCAGTAATCCTACCTATTAGGGATAGAGACAAAGGTGACCACTTAGTAAAGAAACCTTTAATCTGATCGATTAAGGGTAAAAAATTAAATCTAAATAAATCTTTATGGTTTTTTTGTGATTTTGATCCCTAAATACGTAAAAGAGTCATTAACTAATTTAAAGGGTAAATTTCCATAAATTGGGACCCGTTTACTTAATGGAAACAATTTACTTTTATTAAGATTTAACTTATACCCAGAAAACTCATTAAATTGAGCCAATAATGATAAAACTGCTGGAATGGATTTCTCCGGGTTAGAAATGAATAGTAATAAATCATCTGCATACAAAGATAACTTATGAATATCTGTCCCACGATTAATACCCAAAATATCCTGTGATTGTCTGATGCCAATTGCCAAAGGATCTAAGGCAATGTTAAATAGTAATGGACTAAGAGGACATCCCTGTCTAGTGCCCCGAAATAGGCGAAAAAAGGGAGATCTTTGATTATTGGTAACCACTGAGGCAACTGGAGTATGATAAATCAATTTAATCCATGATATAAATATCGGACTGAAATTAAACTTCTCCAACACATTAAATAAGTAAGGCCATTCAACTCTGTCAAATGCTTTCTCCGCATCTAATGAAATCACGCATTCTGAAGTATCATCTGAGGGAGTATAAACAATATTCAACAATCTCCTAATGTTAAAAAAAGAATAACGATTTTTAATAAAGCCAGTTTGATAATCTGAAATAATTTTTGGTAATACCTTCTCCAATCTAGATGCCAGTAACTTAGAAAAAATCTTGGAGTCTACATTCAATAAAGATATAGGTCTATAAGAAGCACAACTAGTAGGGTCTTTATCTTTCTTCAATATTAGAGAAATGGAAGCTCTATAAAAAGATTGTAGCAAATTCCCTAATCTAATGGCCTCCTCAAAACCTTACCTAACCAAGGGGAAAGAGTAGCGGAAAAAAAATTAAAAAATTCCACTGTATAACCATCTGGACCCGGTGCTTTCCCAGAATTCATTGAGGAAATAGCCCCTTTAATTTCTACATCCGTAATAGGAGTATCCAATATCAAAAGATCATCAGATGATAACCTTGGAAAATTTAATTTTCCAAGAAAATCAGACATGGTATTATAATCTTGAGGAAATTCAGATTGATACAGGGAGGTATAGAAAGCTTGAAATGCCTTATTTATCTCATCATGATTAACTGTCAGATTCCCATTCTACTGACCAATCTTAGTGATTTGACGTTTAACCAAAGCATTCTTCAATTGACTAGCTAACAGTTTACCAGATTT
This sequence comes from Hypanus sabinus, assembly GCF_030144855.1. Taxonomy (NCBI): domain Eukaryota; kingdom Metazoa; phylum Chordata; class Chondrichthyes; order Myliobatiformes; family Dasyatidae; genus Hypanus; species Hypanus sabinus. Next base: position 123,244 of record NW_026781441.1, on the reverse strand, counting down.
ATCACTATGTATTTAAAAATCAGATTTAGTTTTCATTAATTGATTTTCAATCGAGGATGTAAGTAATAAACTATGTTCCATTTGAAGTTCAACCCTTTGTTTGTAAAGCTCCTTACTAGGAGCAATCGAATATTTCTTATCAATCTCTTTAATTTTATCAACCAATAAAAGAGTTTCCATCTTGATACGTTTCCTCAAACCAACAGAATAAGAAATAATCTGTCCACGTATATAAGCTTTAAAAGTGTCCCAAAGTGTTCCGCAGGAATTATCATCTGTAGAATTAGTTGAGAAGAAGAAGTCGATCTGCTCCTCCATAAATTTTATAAAGTCAGAGTCTTGCAACAAGGTAGAGTCAAAGCGCCATTGTCTAGCATTAATAGCTGTATCCGTAAATTTCATAGAAAGTAATAACGGAGCATGATCAGAGATAGCTATAATATCATAGTTACAACCGATTACCAATGGAATAAAACAAGAGTCTACAAAAAAATAATCAATTCTTGAATAAGAGTGATAAACATGTGAGAAAAAAGAAAACTCTTTGTCATTAGGATACCGGAATCTCCAAATATCAAAAACTCCATTGTCATTCAAAAAAGAGTTAATACAAGTGGCCGACTTATTAGGTAAAGTCTGAATAGATAAAGATTTATCCATCAGAGGATTTAAACAACAATTAATGTCACCACCCATTATTAAAATATTCGTTTAGATTGGGTAAAGAAGTAAATAAAGACTTTAAAAAGTCAGGACAATCCACATTTGGAGCATAAACATTAACCAAAGCAACCTTTTTATTACGAAGTAAACCCGTAATTAACAAAAATCTGCCATTCGGATCCGAAAAAATATCATGTTGAACAAATGAAATAGAGGAGTCAATAAAAATTGAAACTCCTTTTACTTTAGCATTCGAATTTGCATGATACTGTTGACCCCGCCAAAATCTAAAAAAACGAAATTTGTCCTCCCTCCTCACATGAGTTTCTTGTACAAAAATGATATGAGCATTAAGCCTTTGGAATACTTTGAAAATCTTCTTTCGTTTACTTGGATGATTTAAACCATTAGTATTCCAAGACACAAAATTAATGGTCTGAGCCATAATTCTATAATCAACCCTTTGGTATAGAAAGGGTTAACCAACTTATAAACGCATGCACCCGGAAGAGGAACAAAAGTAGTGAGAAGGCCCGGAAGTGACGACAACACAGACATATTTGAAGTTCAAAAACAGCCCAAATTAAAAAACTAACACAAACTGGTACAAAAATAAATAGAATTAGAAAACAGACCATCCCCCCACCCCCCGAGAAAAAGAGAAAAAGCCAAAATATGACTTCAAAAGTGAAAAAGTAAGACTAATCCTACCCCCATGTCAGCTGAAGAACACTCCATATAAAAAGGATATATATAAAAGAATCACCCCGACTTTAAAAATAAAATCGCTATAATAAAAACCATATTTCTAAGTATAGTTAGTTGTATAATGAATAAAAATATAATCACTAAAAAAAAATTATAACTCGGGCTCTGGCCCAGACAAAGCAAAAAATACTTAAGCTAAGATAAGCGATGCATTGTCTGGAAGAAACACGAAAAATATAAACATAATACCATCTTAAGCAAAACCAAAAATCTTTTCCAAAAACCACCATCTTAATCAAGGAAAAATTTACCTTCAAAGAATTAAAAATATACCTTCGAAGGAACAAAGTTAATAGACAAGTATGTAGTTAAATGATTAAAGTGCATAAGGCAAAACAATTAACATGACGCAAACACACTTTAACTTGAGTATAAAGTGTAGGATGAACCTACACCAATAACCAGATTATAATTCTGGTTTAAGAGATCGAGAGCCATCTTACACGATCAGAATCATTCATTTATTAAAGACTGGTGTCTGTAGCAGTGGGGAAGTTCTCCTCCAGATATTTTCTCGCTTCTGAAGTTGAAAGGAAAACTTGTCGTGGAGCATTCGACGGAGAAATTCGAAGCTTCGCAGGGTATAGAAGCGCAGGTTTCAGATTTTTCTCATAACATCCAGCCATCAACGGTTTAAAAAGAAGCCTTCTTTTTAAAAGATCTGAACTAAAATCTTCGATCAGGCGGAAGCAAAAATCTTTGATTTTAATCATTCCTAGTCGACGAGCTGCCCTTATAACTTGTTCTTTGTCATGTACATAATGGAACCGGACAATTACCACCGAAGGTTTTCTGTAACACTCGGTGATCGACGCCGAATTCTATGTGCCCGATCCAATAAAGGGGGGTTATTCGGGAAAATTGTCGGAAACGCTTCTTTTAAAAGTTGAGCAAAATATTTCGAAGGGTCATCTTTGTCTATGCCGTCTGGAAGACCAAGTATACGTAAGTTCTGTCTTCTGGACCGATTCTCAAAATCGTCACTCTTGGCTTTAAGGGCTTCCATTAGCTTAATGGTCGAAATTAAATCCTGTTGCAGTTTTCCTATAGTCAAATCTCGCTTCCGAGCTTCTTCTTGCAGAGACGCAATAAGAGCTTGTTGCTGTTTAATTACTAAATCCGTCTTAACCATGTACTCTTGAAAAGCCTTTATAGCTTCTTTAAAAAATTGTTGTAGTTCAGCAACTTTTTGATCCAAAACCTCCATAAACAATTCAAAAGTTAATGGTGTTTGTTGTGTCGGAGCCTGCTTTTTCCGTTACCGTTCGGATTACGTCCGGGATCCCGTCCCTTAGACCTGAGAGACATTTCTGTTTGCATATCATCAAAAGTTCACAACAAACTCTTGGCAGTAAATCCAAAAAAAAGAATAAAGAAACTTTTGGTATAGGTAAAAATAAACTGAATATGGGTGATCAAAGGTTAAAAAAAGTAAAAGTTATGGAGCGAATCCAAAACGGTACTCACTCCATGAGCGTCTCCAGCTGATAATGTATTATAATGTATTGTAAATTACTAGGATTGAGCATTGTATATTTAGACGGAGATGTGACCTAAATATATTTTTTTTATTCCTCGTGTATGTGGAGGAAATAAAATCAATTCAATCTCAATAGGAGGCATGACTTCCGGACATCTCGGAGTTCAGAAGTTTCAAAATGCTCATAGTCAGGTAAAAGAGAGTAAGTGTAATCCCTTTTAAACACAGGGAGACCTCACAAAGGGAGGACACTGTGGCGGGCTTTGTATGTTAGTAGACTGTGAGTCTAACTCAGAAGTAGAAAAGGAACAAACACTCATTTGAGAGTATTCTGTACAGAGCTCCCATCACCAAAACGAAATCAACACACAGTGACAATGACAGATCGGGAGATTGATTTTGGACCGGTGATTTTACAACAGATTTGTAAAATCTGTTTACAAAGTTTTAGATGTTATAGAATTTTTAGCTTGCATTCGGGAAAAAGTCCCATTCACAACAACAGTTAGGCTGACTAGCGAAAAGTCCATCCTAGATCTCGTACTGGAAAGTGAATCAGATCAGGTAGCAGATCTCTCCGCGGGTCAGCAAGTAGGAACTTTGTAGACGAATTTGGCAAAAGGTGTGTTCTTTCAAATGCACAACAGATATATGGACATTGTTATTTGGAACACTAGATTGGGGTCAGTATAGGTTTGTTTCATTGAGGCGGGGAGCTGATGTCTCCAAAGATAACCCTGGTTGATAACAATAAGGAACAAATATTCACGAAGATTAAAGAAATAATGCTTAAGGTTTGGGAAGAAAGGATCAGGCAGGGCTATGGAAAGACACAATGTAGCCAGGAGAAATTTAACAGGAGTTAGAAGGGGATATGTGAAGGCCTCGGAGGTATAAAACAGGAGGACGACGAGATAGCGAGTGGGAGAGATCACCGATAAAAGTGGAAACATGTCTCTGGAGTGCAAGGTGGGAGTGAAGGTCCTTACTGATACTTTCCTTTGATAGTCACCAGTGACCGCGACATTGATTAATGTCGTTACAGGGCGCAAGAAAAGAGGTACTGGGATAAACAGACGCTTAGAATTACGTTCTCGAAACTGGGAAAACATCAAAATATTTCTTTCCCGTGTGCTGCAAGGGATGCAATCCATGTAATTAGAGAATACGAGCGAAGTTATTGCTGCGCTTTAGGACATAACATTTGCGTCATCACTTGCCACAGAGAATGGCAAACATTATTCCTTTTTTCAACAATTATAATGCAGTCCTGAGAGTTACAGTCCAGTAAGTCTTCGGTCAGTTGTGGGCAAGCTATACGAAAGGATTCTTAGAGACAGAAATTATGAGAATCTGGAGAAACGTATGCTGGTTGGGGATAGTCTTTTTGTGAGATCAGGTATTCCCTTGTGAGACAGAATCATTTAAAAAAGTGAAAAATTGGTAGATGAAGTCAGAACAGTCGAGCTGAGGTATATTGATTGTTAAAGTGTTTGACTGGGTTCCCTATGGTGCACTCATTCAGAACGTCAGATGGCCTGGGTTCCAGTGAAACCCGCTGTATAGATTCAGACTTACCCAAGCAAGGGAAGGCCGATGAGGCAGTGGATGGAGATGTTAGGCAAGGAAGGTATAATCTTCAGTACACTCTACAACTATGTCTAGACTCTGCTATTACAGTGTTCTGAGACTGACATTACTTTGACCATGCTGCAGCACTTGGATAATTCACTGAGTTAAGTCTGATGATGAGAGAAAAACACTGAATCCGGACTGAAACTGCACGCTCACTGAAATGTATTCCCTGTGTACTTATAACAGGGCCGATGCTACGATTACATCAAAACAATCATTTTCAATGGAACCCTGCAACTCAAAACCAGCGTTTCAAAGGCTTCTGCAGCATCCTTTGATGTTTCCCAAATGAACCATCCTCCGAGATTGCGAAATCCAAATTCCCAATTTAAGTATACACGAATTTGCCTGAATGTCAACTTTCCTTTGATACACTCATATACCATTCACCTTATCCTTGATTTCCCATGACCATTGTGGAATCCATTTCTTCCTCTCAAATCAACACCGAAGCAAACAAACAAAAGAACACAATCTGAATACGCAGGTAAGGAAAAACAAAAATCTAAGTTCTACGTTTCATCCTTCAAAGTTTTCGTCGGCAACTAGCGTATAGAGAAAAAAACCATTTAATTCCGAAAGTGAAAATCCTTATCAAATATTCTTTAAGAACAAAGGGAATCCAGATGTGGGTGATTACTGCCCCCATATACTAACACGTCATACAATTTCGGAAAAAGGAAGCAGTCTCTGAAATTTAAATGATCCTGCAAATTAATTTCAACCAATTGAAATGCCTCCCTTATAATCGGCGGGCGGAGCTGAGGAGGATAGAGCCTAATGGAATCTGCTCTGCTTGCGTCTTCGGAAGCAGCTATATTTCTATCTTCAATATTTATTTTTCTTCCTTTTCAGGATTCATTTGAAGACTGTCGCCCAGAGTTACATGCGATAGAAACATATAAAGCTATGAAATGGATACACACGACAGAGAAAGGAACGTTGTTTCCACTGATAGATCAGACTGGAACTTGGGGATATAGCCTCATGATGTAGATTTTGGACGGAGATGTGGAAGGACTACTTTTCCCAGACAATGGTGAATCTGAGGATCTCTCTGCCCACTGTTGCAGTGCAGGCTACCTCAGTAAATATGCTTAAGACAAAATTGGATAGATTCTTGCAAAGTAGGACGTTAAGGGTTATCGAGAAAAGACATGTAGGTGGAGCTGGCACCACGGTGAGATCGGGTAATTTAATTTCTCATCATTGACAGATCATGGTGAGTCAGGGATTCTACTGGGGTGCACACAGGCAGCGTGTCTATGTCCTACGTTGAGACAATCAAAGTCATTTGTCTGTAAATACAGATTCTCTGTACCTCACTGATCATTACTTAAAGGCGTGTTTTAGAATTTATGTCCCTGGGTGGGTTCGAGGGAACATCTCTTTGTTCAGTGGGGGACTCGAGTCAGACAACGTGGGTGAGGTACAGAGCGATCTAGGGCTGGATAGCGAGCGGTTTCTAACTCAGCGTAATGAATTTTTGAAACTCAGCAAGTTCAAAGGACTTGGATATGTGTAATTGAAGTGGATACCTTCAGAAACACGTGTTGGTAAAATGACCACAATATGAGGAGATTGTCGGTCACCCCGGCGGTGAAGGAAAAGCTGCTGGGGATTAAACTATCGATCAACTATCGGAAAGGGGGCAGCAAGGGGAGCAAACCAAAACAGAACATATATACACCACGTCGTTCGGGGTACAGCAGATTAAGAAAATTGCTAAACACATCGGCACATGTTTGCTCGGAGACGATCCTTGAGATCTTTGCCAATCAACTAGTCATCGGAGAGCAATACATGACTCCCAAGAAAGGAAATTAACTATAATGTGCTTGCATCCAAATATACAATCAGCTGCCCGAGATATAAACCGACGTGATGGCGGAAGACGTGATGGTTTGAAGAACGCAATAACGATTGTTATGGTTCATGACAAAGGGGACCCGGTAGACGCCCTCGTCAAATGTTACGAGAGGATGAGGTGAACATCACACTGCATTTGCACTACGTGTATGTGCTGTTTTCAAAGGTGAGTATGGAACAGCATTAGAGCTGAACGAATTAAGAATTGAAGCCTCAATTAGATCTTTGAGGAAAGTTGCGTCTCACAGTACCGATGATTCGAAAACGGTACTGAAACCCACACGTACTGAGGTATGGGTACTGACGAAATGAGTAGAGCGTGGGAAGAGGAGATTCAAAGAACATTAGTAGTCTCTAATGGGAAGATGCTATCCATTAAATATCCGTCTGTCTGGAGAAATGAGGGAAAGGGACCTCCCTGGAAAACTATCAAAGGGCAAATAAGAGCAGCGCAGATTCAACAGGGCTAGGAACAGGGCGATCTAAAGGGATGAGTAATTAAATGGTGCAAATGGGGTCAAGGGGGGCACATTAAGAAATAATGCCCAAAACTGAGACATGAAAGGGCACAATAAAGCGGTTTTCAATTGAAGGGGCTAGCAAGACCGAGACTACAAAATAATATGGTTCACAGACTACCATCCAAGGAATTGCACGGTGAGCTTCAGTGACGGTATCAGAGCTTAACGACATGTGTGTGTGTGACAAAACGGTGGGATGAAACCGGACGACCTCTGGATAGTGGAAGGTTTTTCAGACCACCCTGTTACCTTGTTATGGACACTGCCAGATCTCGAAAACACCGTCAACGCCACTAATATGATAAAGAAGCAGATTGGAAGATTCAGTAGTGTTGGTGAAGTAACCCAGGTAGCAGGAACATATAGTGGGGAGTGATTATATGGCCAAAGCCGGATTTGTTTTGAGCCAGTTAATTGTATGATTTGGAAGTCGCAACTAGCATGATTACATATACAACATATATATAGCAGCTGGAGAATATGAGGATAGAATATGCACAATGGGTGAAATGTGGATCAAACCGGAGGAGAGGAGCAATAGTCAGAAGGTGCAGCAAATTAGCGCACATAACTCAGACATATTCCCAAGGCACTAGCAGGACTGCGGAAAGATGGCTGGCTGTTTTTGCATCGAAGATCCAGATTCCCAAACCATACAAACAATATGGGTTTCCCCCCAAAAAGCAGAGGAAAATGTCGGTTAGGAACAAAGATAGCTACAACAAGGAGTTCTGAACCAGTAGCCTCCACTAATAACTCACCCATATGGCTAGTGAAGAAACTTGCTGGTAGCTGAGGGTTCTCAATAGACTCTCGACAGCTTGGAATCGGTTATGAATCTGCCTGTTCCCCGAGAACTGAAAGGGCTGTGGTACCTTTCGGGGCTGGCAGTCTACTGTAGGGATCACATTGATGGATTTTTCAGTAAGTCAGCTTCTACAATGGAATGAACCATTCTCATTGGAAGTGGCGACAGCAGATACCACCCTATCAGCAGTGCTGCTACAGGAGACGCATGGGAAGTTAAGACCAGCTGTGTAAGCATCACGCATGCTCGCAGCAGATGGACAGGGGGTATTGTTATGAAAACGATCTGTTAACGTTCTCTGAACGGTACAATATTTCGCCTATATAGTGGATTTAGTCCACTTGCAGTACTGACAGAACACACGGCCGTACAATTACCGGTAGATGGAAGGATTCAAAATGGCTGCGTAAGCCAAAGAAGAGTAATTAGATGGGCATTGCTGTTGTAATGAATAAATATTAATGCAAAGCGTATAAACACAACATTAATGTTAGCCGATAACCTGCTGTACCAAGGAAGTGAAAATGACTCTCAATCTATGATAGCAAATTGTCTCAAGGATCTGTTTATATCAAAAGCAAAAAAAAATGAAGGTGAAAGATCGGTTAAAGTAATGACTGAGAACAAAGGCACAATTGTTTGTATATGGTTCCTCATCAGTACAGGCTGGTGAGAGGAGAACTGGGTGAGACACATACGTAGAGGATGAACATGACCAGGAAATGCGTACTGCAGCTTTAAAGTTACCGAAACCTATGAGCGCACAGGCCGCAGAATTGGCAGCAGCAGTTTACCTGGTTAGAGCCAGAAAGTTTTTCGCCACAGTCAGACATACAATCAGATCTTATGTAGTTTGCAAAAGCCTTACAGAACATTTGCCTCTGCGGGCAGCCAGCGGGCTTTTTTCAACTGATAGGCAGCTCCTCTCATCTGCTCCTCTATTACAATATATATTTAAGGAGGCAAGGGGGAAAATATGGATTCATAAAGGGAAATAGAAAGATGGAAGAATTGGTGATGCAAGGTGCCTTATTTTGGCAGGAATGGCAGCCACAGATTAGGGAGATTGGGAGGCAAAGGAGTAACAGATAATGATAATGATACTGGATTGAACCAAGGAGCTGAAGACACACACACACACACACACACACACACACACACACACACACACACACTCACACACACACGGGACAGGGTCGAAATTATACGAAGAAACAGAAGAGACTATCTGTCAAAGATGGAGTTCTCCGTCGTGGATAAAAGCTTCTGGTTACAGAAGAAGGAAGAAACCAGATGACCCGTTGGAACCATAATATAAGGGGACACCAGGAATGCAAACGCACCCCAGAAAAGATGAAGAAAGGTGGCTGGTGGCCTACGAAGAAGGATGGTGTTGATATTTTCTGAAAACTTGATTGATTGGTGCACAATTTAATCCTGACAGGAATGTAAGGAAAAGAGGCCTTCAACACACCAGACCTGTAGAAGAGCCTTGGACTACTTTACAAATAGATTAAAATGTTTTTTTCTTACCACCCGTCCCCAGAGGATACAATTATACCGTGGTATTAATAGATAACTTTATGACGTGGGTAAATAAATATTCACTTGCTGGGTCTAGCTCGGAGTATCGAAATGGATTAAGGCACACAAGCATTCTCAGCTATGACAGACACAGGAAAGGCCACTGCAAAACATTTTTTCGGAGAGGATGTTCACTTGCTGGGGACGACCCCGGAGTACACAAATAGATTATGGCACAAATCTCACAGCCCAGATAATGGAAGATGTCATGGCACTTTTAGGGATCAAACGGATATTTCATAAACTCCGTAGAGCGCAATGAAAAGGAAGTGTGGAAAGGAAATGCTGCAAAACCATGGGACAGCATTAATCTTTAATGATCATATGGAATACATTAACATTTTCAACAGGTTTCTCCCATTATAACTACATCAGTCGAAGGGACATGAAACGTTTCGGGGAGTTGTTTGGATAGAATTTGTTAGGACACGAAATCAATGGGATTATGTCAGAAATGTGGGTACAACAACGATACAATCCATGAAAGAGGCCAGCTTTGTGGAAACCCACCAAATGGGTAAGACGAAACAACAGAGTAAACCTACTTTGACTCAGAGGTCAGTCTGGATTCTGAATTGTTAAAGACAAAGAATGATAATTAGAATACGCAAACCTTTACTATAAATTTGAAGCTTTTGCAGGGCTGTTTGAAATTATAGGCAATCCAACTCCATCAGTGTACAAACTACTGACTTCCACAGATAAAATGTGGGTGGTAGCGTATTAAGCAACTGATATTGGTGGAGGAGAAACAGGAATGTTATCACCATCAGTACCGGATGTACATGACGGCCCTGACTTGTGTGACTTGAGAATGGAACAGCTGTTTCAACAATATTCGGACAGGTTCTGTCAATGAGTTGATTGTCAGTTCAGTTATCCTGATAAAAAGGGCAGCTTTGTTAAAAAATCAAAAAGAAAGGAAAATATCCGTGTGCTTGTCCTCCTCCACATTTCCGAAACAAAATTGGGTGAGGGAAAATAGAAGCCCTGAGTCCAAATGCAACAGAGAATCCGGATTGGACGGTCTAGAGAAAAAAAAAAGAAAATGTGGAGTTAAAATAACTTAAGATTTTCACTGGAAATAAGAGCAGATATCCCTCTTGTGTTAGAAGTTTCATTCAACATGAAGAAAAATATTATATTTCGTTGCGATGACGTTAACCATGCCTGAGACGGAATAAGTTTGCTCCAGAGCCAGTACAGCGAACAAATGTGTCAACAGTGATATCACTGCTTGGAAAACACTTAGCGAACAGCAAAAAGAAAAAGTATCTTCTCAACGGGCACGTGTGATACGATCTGACAAAGGAAAAGTTGAGGACTGACATTTATATTGTGCACAGTTATGAAGGAGAAATTCCAGATCCAAAGCACTGATACATATGATTAACTGTGGGAATATGTTGTTACTCAGTTGCCACCAATCCCTCACTTGACTGCAGCCTGGTCATGTGTTGTGTTGGAGGCAAGGGAGATAATCCATCACTAAACAGAACACACTGAACTAATTAACACACACGCCTGTAAGGCAAATGAACTATTCAGCTACCAAGGCTTCTGGAATAAGTTTTGGAATCGGGGGACAAACGTTCAACTATATCCCTGGATAAGGATAGTAACACATGCTGCTGTAGTACCAATTTAATACACCCTCATAATTGATTGCTCAGTGTTTATCAACCGCGACGATGGAAGGCAGAAATAATGGGGAAAAAATCGAGCATAATTCTTTCATGAAGTAGCAGAGAATGCCTTCAGTATAAATTCGGCAAACTTAGTTAGTGAGCGTTAGTATTTTATATAGAATGTAATTGTTCAATGTGGTTCCATAGGAGTCCTCTGGGCAGTCAACTGAATGAGAAGCAAACTGTAATCTCGTTAGATTGTGTCTGATGTCGTCTCTTAACTGCCCTGGAGCAGTCAGAGTTAAAACTATACACCGGGATGAATACACTTCAGCAACGAGAGACCAACAACAGCAGATAAGGAGGTGCCCACGGATACGTGGTGATCGGAAGTACGAGGAATGTCAGGCCAGCGTGGAATGCATTTCCTTGTAGGAAAAACAGCTGGGGACTCGGTCAGATCGTTGTGTAACTCCACTGGTCACCACTTTCAACATCGAAGACAGCCTATTTGTTACGTCTCTCTGCCTTTAACCTGCTGATTTTCTTTTTGAGTCCGCAGAAGTACATGAACCGCAATCCCAAGAGTTTATCAGAAAAATTCTTACATTCCACCCACACCACATTCTTCAGTCCAAAGATTTCCATCTTTTTATCCTTTTCTAAACACACGCTGACTCTGCCAACGCTATTGTTGCTGTCCATCCAACACCGCGGGTGGGGATGTGGGTTCTGGTTCGCTGTGTCCCTGACTGTAGGACACTGTACAGAATACAAAAGAAAGATTGACTGTATGTGGTTCACTTTAACAGTTGCATTGGAAACGTGTGTACGAATCGTCGGCTTATTGTGGGACATAATATCTCTACTGCCTGAGACTGTGGAACTGATGAGCTGCCGGTCTCTCGGTGCTTTGTAACACACCATATGTGTGAGAGAGAGGTGCGACTGCTCCGTACCCTGTCCGTGGACTGGAGGTAACATCGGATTTGAATGGTCTTTCCCTGTGGGTAGGAGAAGGAAACTGTCAGTGAAGGAGAGCCTGAAATCAGACGGCTGTGTGGAACAAAATGCAGAATGAATCTGTCAATCTCTCTCTCTCTATCTGTCAATCTCTCTCTCTCTCTCTCTCTCTCTCTCTCTCTCTCTCTCTCTCTCTCTCTCTCTCTCTCTCTCTCTCTCTCTCTCTCTCTCGCTCTCCCTCCAATAGATCGACGATCTCCCATCGGTACAGTTCCGCAATAGTCACAGATCATGTTCTGCGCAGACTCAGATTGGTGAGGAAAATGAGAATACACTGGGGTATTGAAAAGAGACAGTCATGGGCTGATAGATTATGTCAGAAAAATAGTTTCTTCCGCCCATCCAGATAATCCAGCTGTGATCTTCCAACTCGTCCCATTTATCTGCACCCTCTGTCCGTCTCTCATTCTAGTACCTACACAACCTTCACTGAAATGATATCTTTGAATCTGCAACCACCACATTCGATCATAGTTCCTTCCACACATGTTCAACCCTCTCAGTGAATAGGATTTACCACATATCCCTCTTGCATATTTCACCTTTCATCCCATACCTATGAACTCCAGTTTTAGATTCATTCAGAGGATGGGGTAGACCTCCGGGCATTCAGCCAGTCAGTAATTCTCACAATTTTATATACTTCTGTATGAACTCCATTCATTTTCCTGCTCTCAGTGGAATAAATTCTTAACCTATTCAACATATCCCTCTAACTCTTGTCCTCAGTCTCCGAGCGCTTCTTTTCAATTTATCGCTGCACACTTTGAAACTTTTTGACCTTTCAAATCTGTAGGTAATGGATCGGAACAAACCTGAATATTCTATCTACAAACTCGCCAACGTGTTGTACAGCTACAACATAACATCTCAACTCCTGTGCTCAGTGATCTGATTGTGAAGGCCACTGTAATTTGAGCTCAATTACAGCCCAGTGAGCTGCCCGTGACGCCGCTTTCCTGGAATTATCGCTCTGTAGCCCCGCGTCTCTTTTGAAATACCGCACACTAAATCCACCTATTCAATATCTGCTTCTTAACCTGTTGTATCTTTCCTCAGAGACCACTCCATACATGTCTGCACTAAATTCCATCTGCCATTTGTCAACCCATTTTTCAGCCAGTTAACATCAAGCTATTAGCTTGGATAGAGTTCCTGCCTGTAAAACGCTCCCAATCTAGGGTTCTTCCATAATTCTACTGATAGTGTTTTCTATATCGACGTCTAAATCATTAAAATACCTGATAACTAACAAAGGACCCAGCATGAATCCTGCAATACCCTTGTCACAGTCAATCAATCATCCACTGTCTGCTAATCCAGAAAAGAACGTTCACATATCTGTCCGCAAACCACAGTTCAAGTGGTGTGGGCGCGAAAACTTTTATTAGCAAAGGTCCCAGGAATATTGTTCTCCATCTCTTTTATATGCTTTGAAGAACGTACATGTAGCGTGTTTTATTTTTGGTACATGTCACCAGTTGTTATTTGTGCCTTTCGAAATGACTAGAACAAGCGAAGGAAATAAATGATGCTATCTCCCCGTTCATTAAGGTGTACTCCATTTCACTTGCCGAGCTAAAGTCCCGCCCCCAATGTCACAGGTGGATGTGCTCGGTTAAATGTGAGAAAATAAATCTGTTTGAAGTTTATTGTCGATGTTAATTATTCATTTGGTTGTCTATGTTAAAAATAAATCTGATAAGAAAATGTTGCATTTCAGAAGCTGAAACCACGTGCCTTGGAAATCAAATTGGCAATGGTGTTATTAATTTTAGCTTTAACTTGAAGCATCCCTTGAGAAGACAAATTCATGGCACTGTGACAGTGTGAGGAGAAAAAAACTTTAATGTCAGGTTCTGTGTGGTAGGACGTCCCTGATGAGACTGACGTGATAACCACACTAATTGCCTCAGTGGAATTGCTCTCAATTGCTTATAAATGCGTAAAACCGATCAACGATCCGTAAGAAAGTTATGATCCAGAAGATCTAGTTAGCGTACAACTGAACGCTGCTTCTGCTGGAATATGGGATATCCAGCAATTTACTACATCGCGGCCGTTTTCTACCCTGTATTTGTAGCGATCGGTGTCCCTGGTAAAGTATTGGATACAGGATCTGCTTTTGTTTCGCTGCACAACCAGGACAATCTGACAGCACAAATTATACTCTCGTCTGATTTTTTTTCTCTCTCTAGAATGGAGGGTTCAAGCATCTGATAGCTTTGTTTTCATCTACCATATTTTTTCCATGTGACTATTTTCCTGTCAATAACGTTGGTGCCGATATTGGAACAGTATCATAATGTCACCTTGCTCGGACTTCTGAATCGATACTGGACCATGGTATTGTAGGTCTAAGTCTTTGTCAATACGGATACATTGACTTTACAAAAACAGTATGATAGCTTTTTGAAATGATGCAACAGTCTATTTTCGAGACGCAGGTCTGTTCTTCAATATGTCAGGTAAAGAGAACTTTGTTCCCTCTATGTATAGTCCCTTCAGATGTTTCAGCTCAAATAATGGGAATGTTGTTGTTTCTGGAGCGATTGATCGCTCAGGTGTGTCGTGGAAATCAGAGGCCGCTCTGAACTGTCGGAAGGTCGGCAGCCCAATGTCTCTCCAGTCCATTACATTCAGCTCGCGGTAGTGCACCGACGGAGCCCACACAGACTGGATTCCTGCTCCCCACTTCCCACAATATGTATACCCTGCATAGCATCGAAACAAATATTGGGAATTCAAACAGTTGTAGCTAACGATGCTTCTGTTTTTTTTCACCCCTCCCTCCAAATTTTTTGTAGCTAATTTAGCCGCGATTGTGATCCTATCTCGGGGAAAATGGGGACTCTCCAAATCCATCACCCGTTACCTGGTTGGAATGGCAACAGCGGATCTGACGGTGGTTATACTTGTTACTTTAGTGCAACACACCAACAATATCTACGTGTATTCCAGATTCCTGCTCATCACTCCTGTATGCGCTCTGATATATATCTTTGTTGTTGCAACAATAGACTGCTCTGTTTGGTTTACAGTCAGCTTTACCTTCGATCGTTTCATCACAATATGTTGTCGAAAACTGCAGGAAAGACATTGCACTGAGAGAACAGCAACGGTGGTGATCTTGACGATGGTTACCTTGATCTGCGTGAAATGCGTCCCCTTGTACTTTGCCATAGAGTCTTACATGATTATTGACAACATACCGTGGCGTTGCGCATTCACACACGAATACGCTACTTCACCCCTGTGGAAAATATATGAAACACTGGATAGCATTTTTAGACCCTTGTTACCGATCGGTTTAATTCTAGTGTTCAATGGGTTAACAGTAAGACATATATTTGCCGCAAATAGAATTCGCAGAGGGCTTCGGAATAGCAATGATAATCTGAACGATATCGAGGTGGAAAAACGCAGAAAATCCCACAATGTGTTGCAATTACTCAGTTTGTGCACCAATACTTGTATCCATACACTAGCACTGAAGAAATTCAGAAACGAGCTAAATAATGGAATGAAGTGTATATTTACATTAAATGGCCATCTGTACAGATAACGCCCATCTCCAGTTGCAATTCAGCACAGTCTCCGAATAAATCTGGTTTGGCAAATATGTCATAAATTCAAACAATCGTGTGCCTGGTCATCCTTTAATCGTAAAATCCACGGGGGATTGCACATGTCAAACAGTTAAGGTAGGCCTCTGGGCATTGATTGTTACATTGGTTGATTTACTCCCTTCTATCGCAGAGTCTTGGCAATCAGATGGAAGGAAAGGCTTGTGGACTTTCCCGGGTCCAGATGTTTCAAAATGGACAGAGTCCATTAAAGGATGGTAAAGGTAGTGTCATTGAGACAGAGGGACAGCATGATAGTAACACAGCAGCAGAAAGCGAATAACCCGTGGAGAGTTCGTCTATCGATGGACTGTGAGTAGAACTCAGAGCATAAAGGGAGCAATCGTAATTTGAGAATATTCTGGACAGAACTCAGACCCCACATCCTATCACAAAAGAAAACATATTTAGACCGCGAGGAATTGTTCTGGAGATAGACTTTGGATAGGTGCCATATGAACACAGTATTGTCGGTGGCAACTTAAAATCACGAAAGCTTATTGACATTTCCCCGCGTTAAAAGTTTTAGATATGATGGAATTCATGAGTTGCGTCCAGAAAGGAGTTCTGGCACAATGAGCTGACAGGCGGACCAGAGAACAGTCCATCCAGGATCACGAACTAGAAAATGAGATAGATCAGGTGACAGAGCTCTTCGCAGGTCAACTATTCGAGATTTACTATAACCTTACACCGCCATAGAGGCAGACACTATGGAAAGTACACAATTACCGCTGTTGGGTAGGAACTTGGGAGCCGAATTTGAGAAGTGCTGTGCTCCATGAAATGCGCAACAGCTAATTCTTAATGTTGGTGTTCAGTGTAGGATTGTCTCATTGAGGCGCGTACCGGAAGGACGTGTAAAGTAACCCTAGTTGACAAGTCCACCCTACTTGAACTCCTCGTCAAGAAGAAGAAAGAAAGATAATTATGGTCCAAGAAGAAAAGATAAATCAGAGACATGGAAAATCACAAGATAGCCAAGACGGAAATTAAAAATCAACTTAGTAGGAGACATAAGAAGTCCTTGGTGTGTCGCATTCAGGTCCGTGAAGAACAAGTGAGTGTTGAGAAAGAGGGTGGGACAGATCAGAGTTGAAATGATAAGCATGGTCTGTAATGCAAGGAGGCAGTGAATGTCCTTAATGATTTTTTGATTCACCGGTGAGCGGGACCTTGAAGAATGTAGATACAGCGCAAAAAGGAAGTTATACAGGGGCATGCCGACGATAATAATTATGCGTTGTAAACTTGTAAAGCATTAAAGTAAATCACTCCCAGTTGCTAGAAGGGATATACATTGGAGAACGTGAGGGAAGTTATTGCTGCGTTTTTGCACATGATATTTCCGTCTTCTCTGGCCACAGAAGTAGTACCGCAGGATTGGAGGATGGCAAATTATGTTTTCTTTGTTCAGAAAATTCAATAGAGATAATCTTGAGATTTACAGGCCAGCAAGTCTTAAGTCAGGATGGGCAAGCTATTGGAGTGGATTCCTGGGGAAGGAATCTATGAGAATCTGTAGAAACGTTCTCTGGTTGGGCATAGGCCGCATGGTATTGTGAGGTCAGGTCCTCCCTTATGAGCATGTTTCAATTGTTTGAAAAAGTGAAAAAAATACACAAAAGAAGTCAGAACAGTCTATAATGGGTGTATTAATTTTGTTAAGTGTTTGACGGGGTTATGCATGGTAGGCACATTCATAGGGTCAGTCTCGCGAAACCAGTCTCGGCATTCTATCTCGGGAAACCTGATTGCTTAGACTCAGAATTGGCTTACCAACAGAGGCGGATTAGGGATTAGATGGAGGAAATTTTGCCTGAAAAACAGTGGTGTTATTCAAGGAAGGTATAAACTTTAGTACAGTTTACGACTGTTTCTCCAGTCTGTTTTTACAATGTTCTGAGAGACAAAGTTTAATTTGTCTATCCTACATCATAATTTATTGAATTATGCAGACCTAGTAAGTAAAATGCTGAATTTCAGAATGGAACTGCACCGTATGTAATCTGAATTCCCGTCTGCATATTACAGGGCAGATGCTACAATAACTTCGAAACGATCTTTTCCAATGCAAATCTCAAAGTGAACATTTTAAAGTCTACGGCAGCATCTTCTGGTGCTCTCCAAATGAACCAACCTCAGAAAATGGAAATTTTGTATTCCTAATTGGAGTACACATGCATTTGTCCTTCAGTCAATTTACTTTTGAACAGTGGGTTTATTGTACCCAGACCAGAAACACTCATATCCTGATCCCATCAACTATAATTCAACATTGCCGGTGTAAAATCCGCATATCCCTCTGAAATCAATACCAAGCAGACAAATAGAATAGCACAATATACGTGTGGATGTAAGACAGAACAAAAATCGATGTTTGCACTTTTCTACCTTCGAAACTATTGCTGGGAACTGATGGATTCGTTGAGGCCCTCGGCACATCATTCATAGATCTGACATAAATGTACTTGGGTGCTGATCGCTCATTTGCTCTCATTTGGTTAGGACTTACAGCGGAATCTTTCTTTTAATATCCAGAAGCAACTTACCGGATTCTTTAATTCGCTTCCCTCCCTATCCCTGTATTTAGGTATGATTAAGGGTTAAGCATGTAATTCCGCGGCTTTATGAGGCCATGTGTTACGGCCATAGGATATGCTCAGATGCAGGCACCGTCTAATCAATTTCCTTTCCTTTGCGTTATCTAGACAGTGTGCTGCTTTCTGGTGATCAGTTATCTATGACCATCCGCGGGCGCTGAACTCACAACATTCTAAAAAAAAAGACACATGTTCAGAAGCTGAAAAGATGCACATTTTATACCGCATTTCATTTTCCTGCTCTTGTCTCCTTATTCTGCCACGTCTCTCTGTTCGTAAACAGGGAAGGGGTGCCGCGACGGCAGAGCTTAGTTGCTTTGTGCGGGCAGGAGATGTTTGGAAGTAGGCCGTCCATATCGTCATAACAATAGGGAGATGCGTTACCACTTCCATCGTTAAGGCCCCTCCTATTTCAGATCCAAAGGCCAATATAATTTCTCTCTGAAAGAGCAAGTTGATCCCATGGCTTTTCGGTCTGCTTTACATAACACTTGTTATCTCCAGTCTTTCTTTTTCCTGGTAATGATTTCGGAATTACAGTCAAAATGTGTTTAAGTCAGTGCGCAAGTTCCCCAACCCTTCCACTGCGATACAAGCTAATGTGCTGCTTATCACTCAATCTTTTTTAGTTCGTTTTCTGAAATTAATTCACATGCATCATTAGTACGCTTCTCGCATCCATCCTTCTGGTAAATATTTTGTCTTCGATTTATTGTGAACATTTTCTCGTCAAGACGGATCAGCACATCATGCAACGCCTCATTGCTTCTTCTAATCAGCCCCGCTCTACTTTAGCTTGCTGGCGACATTAAACACCCCTCTGCTCTGGCTTTGTTTAAATTCCACACGGCACACCTTCCCGTGATTAATCATCCATATCTTTCTCACGGTGTTATATTCTTCCTTGACACTTCCATGGCAGCATACTTTCTACACTGAGAAAAATTCTACATTACCTACGTCTCCATTAGACTGTTAAAAAACAAGTTCTGAGTGCGATGTGATAGTTATGGATGACTTCAAATTCTCAAATACTCGTATTAAGCGGGAGAGCCAGTGACCATTGGATCGGATTAAAATGAATTCATTGAGAGATTGATTAATTCTATTTGACCAGTTATGTTAATGCATCAACAAGAGGGAAGTCCTGTGTAGATTTGATATTCTGTATCAATTAGGATAGAATTTTGAGTACAGACGTTGTTGATCCTTTAGGATCAAGTAAGCGCAACATTGCTAGTTTCGAAGTTTTTAGGTACAGTATATCAATAAAAATCAAAGCCAGTAAATTGAATTTCAGAAAAGCAAAGCCAGTGCATTAGAAGGAAAAGTAGGCGTTCAATCAGTTGAGCTACAATGCAGCCGATTAACAGACGGAATACACGCAATGCAGGAGTGCTTTCTACCCAAGGTCGGAAGAAATACTATAAGACACAGATCAAAGTCCAAAGTAAAATTTATTATCAGAATAATTGCATGCTCCACCTGCACCCTGAGATTGTTTTATTCCCTGTGTACATACTTACCAAATCTATAGAAGAATACATGGATGAAAAGACATAGATAAAGTATTGAAGAAGAGACATATTTATAAGGAATACAGAAATAATAGTAATGATGTTAACCGTTGAACATATGAAAAATATGAGAGCTTTGACGAGGGATTTTCGTATGGCTAAAGGTCAGGTTGAGAACGATATTCCCGATATTCTAAAATTGACTCCAAGAGATATTTCCAATGATTCAGCAATAAACGAAAAAGTCAAGCGTAAAGTTTTTGTGTATTAGAATAATAATGATGTGTGCAGTTCCCTGGACGGCGGTTTATCCACCATGTTGTTTTGAGTTTTCGCTCTTTCTGGTCCCTCCAAGGGCAAACAGCCTTGCTCTTCACTTTCTCGTTTCAGGTTTGGACATTCTCTCTTAATATGTCTCCTGTGACCACAAAAATAACATTTAATTATTGCACCTTTAGCTCTCCCTGTTCCTCCGCTCTTCATTGCGCCTTGATAGTGTGGCAGGGAGCTCCCGTACTCTCATTTTTCCAGACAGACTGATATTTAATAATCACTAACTTCCCATTAGAAAGCTGTGTTGTTCTTAATAATAACAGAGTTGTTTTGATGGGAGATTTTCATTTCCCAAATATCGATTGGCATCTCCCTAGAGCAAGATGTTTAGATGGGGTGGAGATAGTGATAATAATTCTAGGGCATTTACAATAGCATTGGAGAGAGTTAGGAACAGACAAGTTAGAAAAACGTTTCATTAGAGTAATCGGAATTACGAGGCTATCAGGCACGAAATTGGAAGCTTAAATTAGAAATAGATGTTCTCAGGGAAAAGTATGGAAGAAATGTGACAAATATTCAGGGGATGTTTGTGTGGAGCTCTGTATAGGTAGGTTCCGATATAAATTATGGTAGGGTACAACAACCGTGGTGTGAAAAGGCTCTAATAAATCTGGTTAGGAAGAAAAAAAACCTAACAAGAGGTTCAGAGAGCTAAGCAATGTGAGAGATCTAGAAGATTATAAGGCTAACTGAAAGGAGCTTAAGAAGGAAATTAGGAGAGTCAGAAGGGGGCATGAGAAGTCCTCGTCGGGCAGCAAGGAAATCCCCAAGACATTCTACAAGTATGTGAAGAGCAGGAGAATGAAACGTGAAGGAATAAGACCTAAAAAGTTTGACAGAGGAAAAGTAAGTATGGAACCGGAGGAAATAGCAGCGGTAATTAATGAAAATTTTGCTTCAGTAATCACTATGAAAAGCGATCTTGGTGATAGTAGTCAAGAGTTGCAGCAGACTGAAAAGCTTGAGCATGTAGATATTAAGAAAGAGGATGTGCTGGAGGTTTGGCAAAGCATCAAGTTGGATCAATCACCGGGACCGGATGAGATCTACCGCAGGCTAATGTGGGAGGCGAGGGAGGAGACTACTGGCCTCTGGCGATGATCTTTGCATCATCAATGGGGACGAAAGAGGTTCCGGAGGATTGGAGGTTGCGGATGTTGTTCCTTTATTCAAGAAAGGGAGTAGAGATAGCACAGGAAATTATAGACCAGTGAGTCTTACCTCAGCGGTTGGTATGTTGATGGAGAATATCTTGAGGATTTATGAACATTTGGAGAGGTATAACATGATTGAGGAATAGTGAGCATGAATTTGTAAAGGGCAGGTCGTACCTTACGAGCCTGATTAAATTTTTTGAGGATATGCCCAAACACATTGATGAAGGTAGAGCAGTACATGTAGTGTACATGGACTTCAGCAAAGCATTTGGTAAGGTACCCCATGCAAGACTCATTGAGAAAGTAAAGTATGGGATCCAAGGAGACACTGCTTTGAGGATCCAGAAACGGTTAGCCAACAGAAGGCAAAAGGTGGTTGTAGACCGGTCATATTCTGCGTGGAGGTCGGTCACCAGTGGACAGCGTCAGGGATCATTGCTGGGACCCAAACTCTTCGTGTTTTCTTTAATATAAATGACCTCGATGAGCCAGTGCATGGATGGGTTACTAAGTTTGCTGATGACGCAATGTTTGGAGGTGTTGTGAATAGTGTTGACGGCTGTCAGAGGTTACAACGGGACATTGATATGTTACAAACCTGGACTGAGATGATGCAGATGGAGTTCAACTCTGTTAAGTGTGCAGTAGTTCATTTTGTTAGGTTAAATATGACGAGAGAATTTCGTACAAATGATAAGACTCTTGGCAGTGTGGAAGATCAGAGGGATCTTGGGGTCCGAGTCCATAGAACCCTCAAAGGAGCTGAGCAGGTTGACTCTGTGGTTAAGAAGGCGTCTGGTATATTGGCCTTCATCAATCGTGGAACTGAATTTAGGAGCCTGAATGTAATGGTGTGGATATATAGGACCCCGGTCAGACCACACTTGGATTGCTGTGCTCAGTTCTGGTCGCCTCACAATAGAAAGGATGTGGAAGCCATAGAAAGGGTGCAAAGAAGATTTACAAGGATGTTGCCTGGTTTGGGGAGAATGCCATATGGCAGTAGTTTGAGTGAACTGGGCCTTTTCTCCTTGGAGCGAGGGAGGATGAGAGGTGACCTGATAGAGGTGTATAAGATAATGAGAAGCATTGATCGTGTCGATAATCAGAGGCTTTTCCTCAGGGCTGAAATTGTTGTCACAAGAGGACACGGGTTTAAGGTGCTAGGGAGTAGGTACATAGGAGATATCAGGTGTAAGATTTTTTTTATTTAACGCAGTGTGTGGTAAATGTGTGAAGTGGGCTTCTGGCAACGGTGAAGGGGGCGAATACGATAGGATATTTTAAGAAACTTTTGGACAGGTACCCGGAGCTTAGAAAAATAGAGGGTAATGGTTAAACCTAGTAAATTCTAAGGCGTGGACATGTTCGGCAGAACCTTGTGGGCCTAAGGGCTTGTAATGTGCTATAGGATTTCTATGTTTCTATGCCTTTGTATCTTCTTTTCTCACTTTCTCACTTTTCGCAGTAGCCATGACTCAGTATGTGTGGGTTCGGAAAGATCAAACGTTTCCAGTGCCGTTTGAGATTCATCGATTTGCTGAGACACAGTTGTCCTCAGCCATCTATTTGAGGCTTCTGTTCCGAAATGGTCGAGCTCTAAAGCTGTTCCACATACCTCTTGGATCACACTCCATCACGGACATGTAGTGCCTTCTGATGACTAGTTGCTTGGAACTGTTCTCGGGGATCGTCTCTGATCACACATGTCCTATTAGAATTTGTAATATCTTTAAGCTGCTGTACCCCGAACGGTGTAGTGCATGTTATGTTCTGATTTGCACCCGGCCCCGCTCGCTTTCTCTGATAGTAACTTGGGGTACCCATCCTACAGACGGGAGCACCAGCTCCCGTTGGTATGCTGTTGATAGGAGTTCAACGGGGAATGGTGCTTTGCAATTATCATAAACGCACCTAGTAGTTTCATCTGCTAGATAATACCTATAATTAGCTCCATATCCACTTTCTTCCACTTTTTTAGATGAAAAAATACATATCAGACCGTCCTATGCAGCAACTGCTACCTCTGCTTTAAACATTTCGCATGATCACCAGTGTTTCCTGTGCTGATTTCTGAATCACGTTCATAGCCATCTTTAATTACTACATTGGTTCCTTAATCGTTCAACTTTATCCTTTGCTAATTGGGTTGCTCCAACTAGTTTCTCGCACTTCATCTCAAACTTGTTCAGACGCATTAAGGCCATACCTCCCTGAACATCTAGCCCTTTTTGTAAAGGTTTGTACCTGCATATGGAGCATTTTTGTTTCTCCTTCAAATCTATCTCACTCAGTAACTGCTTTAGGTTGATATTCCACTGTAAACTATCCTTCTTTCCTACTGTAAACTATCCTTCACGGCTTCTACCTTATGCCGACATCTTTATTCGGACACCAATCTGTGCCGTTCTGCCTTATTCTTTTTAGTAACACTATCAAATCCTCAATTAAACAGATAACTGTTCCTGTTTTATCGTGTAATTGTTAAAGCTTCCTTCTCGGCAGCTCCATTGGACGATTTTCCACAGGGCATTCCCACCAGTTTCCTTTCACCGCCAGCATGACCGCCAAACTCCTCAAATGGCGATGACGTCCCCGATGCGTATTCCTGGAGTATCCACTCCAGTTGCAGAAACCCATGTCCTTTCGAATTGCTGAACTCCTGAAGTTTCTTAAATTCTTCATCCTGGATTAGTAAACGCTAACTACCGAGCCCCTGATTTATCTGTATTTCACCCACGTGGTCCGACTCGAAACTCGCGCTGAACCAGAGATTTATCCAAGACCACCCAGCACAGCCATTTCTGATGCAAGAATAATCCGTTGTTACAATCATCAGTCAGCTACAGGGTGTTTCCGACTTTCATTGTCTCAACTAAAAAGCGCGTGAGATAACAAACTATGTGCCTGTGTGCACCCTACCAGAATCCCTAATCCTCCATGAACATTTAATAAAAAAAACAAAATCACCATGGAAAATAACTCCGTGGTGTCCGTGGGAACCTCATTATCGACGATGTTTCGTCTCTGGTTGCTGAAGTGTTATCGCCCCTGCCTATTGGAGCTCCAGACTCTCATATTGGTCCTCATCAATTGAACTGTTGCATCTCCATCCTGTTAGCTCAAGGTCATCTGACTTACCTCGGCTACCTTCTTAATGGACATTTTATGGGGCTTCAAGCAGCATTGTCCCACCTGTATATTTGTGTCTTTCAGCTCTGACTGGGCAAAACCAGTTAAATCAGGCAACCTACACTGTTCGACCCACACACATAGTCCAATGAGACTATGGATTGCTTCTTTGATAAGTTTTCATTTTAAGTAATAAGATGCTACACCTCCGAGAAGGTTCTCAGATTTAGCAGGTCATTACCTGAAGTTCCTTGCGTCGACATTCCACTGCTCTGATTAGATTGTCCCAGTGCAGGAATCACTTCAGAGTCCACGCCCTTTACATAAGGCATAGTTGTTTGTCTGAGAATTGGCTCAGGTGTAGCCGGTCATTACATGAAACTGTCATGGTCCCTTCTGGCACACCTGCTTACCATCATAAAATGCAGGATAAAGACCGTGTGATCACAACAAGGAGCTGGCAGTTCGTTGGTCGACTCAGGTGTGAGTAACCTCGTTTCTTGGTTCTTAGGACCGCCAGTTCTAAGTCTAGCATTGCTGCTGGATACCGATTCCACGCTCGCCAAGTCAAGAGTGCCTCCCGACTTTGCCTTCGCGCCCGTGTGCTGCACTTGGGTTCGTCCACCGCCACGCTTTCACGTTACAGAAATTCTTGCGTCCACATTCAAAAGCTCTGATTAGATTATCCAAAAACAAGAATCAGTTCAGATTTCAGAAAATGAGGTGAAACAGATACAACTAATTTGACTGTTTCCACTGTCCTTGATTAGGCTGTAGTTTCTTCTCGCAAAACTTAATAAAAATATTTTCTCTACGCTTACTGGCATATTGTTAACATCCTCGCAGGAGGATACGGTAGGAAAATATGAGCTACGACCTTCACTGCATAGTATAATCCGCCACCATGATCCTTAATGCACATAACATCTGACTTGACCTTTTTTTCCTACTAAATTATTCGGGGAAAAAATAGCAATATCGGTAATATTCTTGCATTTTTGCAATCCAAGTGTCCAGTTTACTATAGTTCTCATATATTCATAAGCCCTACCGACAAAATCATTACTATCTTTTCTCTGTCCTTTCTATAGCTGTCTTTTCATCAATATTTTATGTCTATCATTATTTATCGATGTAGCTACCTCTGGGTTTGCTAGATATTCCCACAGAAAAAGGATCTCAGATTGTATGTGGTAACATGCATGTATTTTGAAAATCAATTTTACTTTCATTTTTCAACTTTGATTTATTACTTTTTTGGCTTTTTATGGCAATGGGTTTTACATTTTCTGCCTTTTTAAAATCTACTCAATTGCTTCTCAACTGACTCGACTTCAAGCGATTCCTTTCAGTTTACCTTTTGAAGTCGGAGTGCAACTTCACATCTTTGCGTTCATGAATTTCAATTTAATGGTTTTGTCTTTTATTGATATACTCTCCGAAAAATCTTCGAGACTAACATTGTTATGATCACTTGCTCCGAAAGGCACAACAACTTCATTAATCAAAATTCTGACATGAATTGTTACCGAATGTCAAATCAAGATAGGCTTCTTCACCTGATGGTGCATTAACACACTGGGTCGTAAAACAATAATTCAAGAGCAGAATTAAATTACTTTCCTGTAATCGATTAGCTACCGGGTTCTCTCGCTCAATATTTGATACAAATAGTCCCCGATAACCGTGACATCACCTTCAAAACTTGTCATTTTAACATTGTGATGGAGAAGTAGGGAACGCAGAATTATCCTCAGTGTGTAGACTTCACTGATCATAAATGCATGAAGTAAAATTAAAAGGCTGTTATAAAGATTTGGATGAAACAAGGAAGGTAACAGAACCCAGAGCGGAAGAATGCTTAAATGTGTATTGTGTAGAATGCCACCAGCAAGCTAAACTACAGCGCGACTGATTCGAAGAAGGGACCGTGACTTCCATTGTGTGGAGCCTCGGCTTGAAGAGAAACTGTCCACATTAATGAGAAGGCATCGTATTTGCTAGACGGGTAGGTGCAAGGAACGGGGAAATAATGCATTTGGGTGCACTTTAGATTCTTTGTGAAAGGAAAGAGTGATTGATAAGAAGCACTTTATCTTGTAGGGAAGTGAGTAAATTGTATAATGGTTTCAACACATTTTGAATGTAATGCCGAAATGATTATCAGAAAGGAAACGTAACACTGGAGATCTAATGAAGTGTTCACAGCCGACAGTAAAGTTCCTGCGCCACCATTCCCACTCACAGAGCAAGAGTAAACAGGGACTGGATTTGAAACAGGACGTTTGTTCTGGGCGTATTGACGCAGCTCCGTATGGTTATGATGATGATAGTCAGCCTATATCCAAATAACTCCAGTCAGCATACAATCAAAGAACCCAGTCCTATTGTAACAAGTCTCACCCCCGTTCCCATTTGCGAGCAGCGAGGAAGTCGCAATGGAAGGCAAAGTGGCAAAATCTGAAAGAACAATATAACGTGTGGTACAACCTTCTGCCTCAGCTTCTCAGTTATTGTTCATGATATTGAGATAACCACAGTTATCTGGCCGCAGATAACCACAGTGAACTGTTACAGGCAACTGATTACCAGAGAGCTGTCTAATGTCTACATACTGCAGAGAAAAGGACATTGATTTGAATGGTTTCCCATGCAAACATATCAAAGTCATAGCAGTTTTATAAAGACTCAGAATTTTATTCTTAGCATTCGACTTTGCCAAAAAAACAAGGAACAAGTAAGAATTAATGAATTTATTAATTTACGTTAGTGTATTAAAAGCGGATACCGCTATAGGTGATAACAAAATGCTATTATATGAGCAGCATAAAAGCAGAAGAAACAGTAGCATGGGTTGGGCTTTTGGCCGATCAAGCCTGCTCCGCCATTTAATAAGATCATGACCAATCTGCCAATGGTCTCATCTCCTCCTGCCTGTCACCATATCCACCATAACCCTTAACTCCACTACTATGTAAGAATTTATCGAACCTTGACTTAAATATATGTACTGGGGTAGCCTCTGTTGGACATTGGGCATAGAAATCCGCATATTCACTACTGTCTAAAAACAGGTCCTCCTCATCTCCGTCAAAATTCTACATCGCCGAATATCCTTGTTCTAGTCTCATCTACCATTGGAAACATTTTGCTGCCTTCATTTTATCTGTCCCTTTCATAGCTTTATATGTTTCTACAGCGTGTAACTCCCGACCAGACTCTTCAAAACAACCCTGAAAAGAAAAGAGATATTAGATATAAAAATATAGCTGTTTCCGAAGATACAAGCAAAGCCTCTCCGTTAGGCGCCTTCATCCTAAGCTCCTCCTTCCTATAATAAGGGAGGTATCACACTCAAGAAATATACCTTCACTGCAACAGGAAGGCGTTAAACAGCATAGTTCCGGATTGGATGTCCGTGAGGCAAAGGTCCCTATACAGTGCTCAAATCTTTTACTTTAAAGTTGGTTATAGTGATTCATTTAGTCTAAATCCTATCCATGGTCCCTGATTGGAGATGAATGCACGTTTAAGTTACAGGAGATTTGGTCACATGGTGACGTCATGATTTCAACGTGCTGAATATTAATTTGCGTACGATACACAACAACAAGAATCCTTCTGCGTTCTACTCTAAAGAATTACTTAAATACAGTATGATTCTAATTATAGATTAATTGTTAACTGTTCAAAACTCGGGAATACTGCATGCTCTGCGACAGCTTAAAGTGTGAACGTATTGAGACTGTAAACTGTGTCACAAGGACTGGACATTTTTGAGTTCAGTTGAAAGAGAAACAGGTAATGCGTGCGTCAATGAAAGGAAGGCCAGATTTGTGATTGTTAGGATTGCATTATAAGGACGTTTGAATTAACCCTTTCTTTCACAGTAGGATATCACTGCCTGCAAATATCTGCTTCGTTGGTTGAAATAAATTTCCAGGAACATGTGAATATCAGAATTTTTTGGAGGAATTGTAAAAAAGCATTAGTCAATGGGGCCGCAATTACCCACGTCCGATTTCTCTTTATTCTTCAAAATATTTGCTAAGGATTTTCACTCTAAGAATTTATCATTGATTCTAATTAAGTTACCTGTGACAGTTTTGAAGTAAAAAACGGTGGAGCTTAGATTTTTTCTTTGATGTACCTGCGTATTAAGATAGTGTTCTTCTGCTTGTTTGCTTTGGTATTGATTTCAGAGAGAGACACGGAGTTCACACTGGCAAGTGAAATCATGGTTAAAGTGATCGAGATGTTAGATTATGTATTCTAGTTACGATAAACCCGCTGCTCAAAGGTAAATTGACATTAAGGCAAATTCGTGTGTTCTTGATTTGGGAATTTGGAATTCGGATTATGGGAGGCTGGTTTATTTGGGAAGCACGAAGGATGCTGAAGAAGAATGAAATGCTCATTTTGAGATGCAGATTTCCATTGGAAAAGATTGTTTTTGATGTAATCGTAGCATCGGCCCTCTAATTGTTAAACGTGAGTTCAATTTAGAGAGCGTGCTGTTTCAGTCCGAATTCAGTATCTTGATTTCATCATCAGCCCTAACTCAGTAAATTATGCAAGTACTGCAGGATGGTGAACTTAATGTTCGTCTCAGAACACTGTAATAGTACAGTGTAGATATAGTTGTAGAGTGCACTAAAGATGATCGTTTCCTTGCGGAACATCTTCATCCACTGCCTCATCGGCCATCCCTCGGTAAGCCAGTTCTAATCTATGCAGTCAGCTGTCACTGCATAGTCTCTCCCAGGTCATCTGACGTTCAGAATGCTTGCACCAGAGGAAACCCGGTCAAACACCTTAACAATTAATGACCATCAGCCGGACTGTTCTGACTTCATCTGCCCATTTCTCAGTTGTGCATTTAATTTATTCTGGCTCATAAAGGACGTCCTGCCGTCACAAACCATGCTGACTATTCCCAACTAGGATGCGTTTGTCCAGATACTCATAAATTCCGCCTCCAAGAAACTTTTCCAATACCTTGCTCACTACCGACCGAAGACTCACTGGCCTTTAATTCTCAGGATCACATCACATTTCTTGAACAAAGCAATAAAATTTGCCATTCGCCAAACCTCCTGCACTACTTCTGTGGCTGGTGATGACGCAAATGTCATGTCCAATAGCCCAGGAATGCTTACGCTCGCTTTCCCTAATTACCTTGTGTACTTCCCTTCCAGCACCGGGGAATGTATTATTTTCATGTTTTCGCAGTTTCTAGCTCGTCATTCTAAGCGTCTGCATGTCCCAACAATCCTGCATTTTTTATCTGTATGCACATTCATCAATGTCGTATTCACTGGTGAATATCGAAGCACAGTTTCAGTAAGGACAATCACTGCCTCCTTGCTCTCCAAACAAATACCCCACTTTTTATTCTTTGATCTTTGCCACTTTCTCCCTCGTCATCTTCCTGTTTTTCACCTACCTTAATGCGCCTCTCTGAGGCCTTCTCATGTTCCAATTTCAAATCTTCCAAGTCCATTGTTAAATTCCCTATTGGCTACATTGTGACACACTAGAGCTCTGCCCGATCGTTTCTTCCAAAACCTTAAGTATATTTCTTTTTTTCTTCTTGAAGCGTTCCATATCTCTTATCAAGCTGGGTTACATTACACGGTCATCCTTTTCCCGCCTCTAATAAACAAGCCGATCGTGAACCACAATCTAGTGTTCCATTAACAATCTCTATATTTCTGTTGTACATCAGTTTCCAAATTCGGCGAACACATTCCTAACTAATAGCATTAACTAAATACATTCCATATTGTCTGCTCCTATCCTAGTGTAAGGTATTAGTAAATGCTGAGAATCTGTGCTCTATCGTTCTGAAATGCTGTCCCGCGGAGAGATCTGTTCCCTATTCCGTTTAACTTTCTAGTACTAGATCCAGGATGGATTCTCCACCTGTCCGCCTGCTCGCCTATTATACCAGGATTCCTTCCTGGACACAACTGAGAAGTCCTGCCAAATCTAAATCTTCTAACCAGAGAACATGCCAATGAATATTAGTGCTGTTTAAGTGTCCTCTGGCAACAGCCGTGTTAAAATGGCACCTGCTCAAATTTTATCTGCGAAAATGTCACTGTCTCTGCCTGCTGGTTTCGTCTTGGTAATGGGAGCTCTGTACAGCACACCCTCAAAAGAAAGTTTGTTCCCTTCAGACTTCTGCGTTCCGCCCACTGTCTATTAACACACAATCCCACCACAGTGTCCTCCCATTCCACATTTGTGATACTATCACACGCTCCCTGTGTTCAAAAGGCTTCCCCTTTACCCGACGATGAATATTTTGAAATATCGAATCCCGAGATGTCCGGACTTGATTCCTCCCCTTGTGATTAAATTGACTTTATTTCTTACATCCTTCACATACCTGAGGAATAAATATCTTCAGGTTACGTCTCCGTCTAAATGTGCAATGTGCATTCCTAGTAATTGATAACAATTTACAATACATAAAACAATCAATGTAACACAGTAAAACACTCAAATCACCGTGAGTTAATCAGATTGAGAGCCTGGAGGGTGAAGCTGTCCCACAGCCTGTTGGCCCTGGCTTTTGTGCTGCAGTAACGTTTCCCGGATAATTCTAAACTCACTGAGTTAGTTTGTAATTTAGACATTTCAGGATGACCAGACACATTATTGTTTGAATTTATGACACAATTGCAAAGAAGTCTACTGATTCTTTAATCTGTTTTATTCTAAAACTCCGCTGAATTGCAATTGGAGTAGTCGTTATCTACACAGATGGCCATTTAGCGTAAACACATACTTCATTCCATTCTTCAGCTCTTGTCTGAATTTCCTCTGTGTCGGTGCATAGATACAAGTATTGGTACACACACTGAGAGTTTGTAACATGTATCCAAATTGCTGTAGTATATATACTGGTGAACTCAAATATCTGTCCAGGTAATAGCAATTTTCCGTTTGCCATTGCAGTGAATGAGCTGTATAGGGCATCCAAAGTAATATGAAATTAGCTGAAAATGCAAACAACAAAATCATCGATTTTCTGCGGTTTTCCACCTCAGTATCTTTCTGTTTATCGCTGCTCTTCCGAAGCCCTCTGCGGATTCTATTTGCCGCAATTATATGTCTTACTGTTAACCCATTGCAGATAAGAATTAAACCGATTGGTAGCAACGGTGTTAAAATCCCATCTAGTATTTCCATTCCTTTCCACACGGCGGAAGTAGCGTATTCATATGTGAAGGTGCAACGCCACGGCACGTTGCTAATAATGACATAAGGTTCAACAATGAAGTAAAACGGGACATTTCTCCCGCAACTCACTATAAGCACGGTCACCATAACCGCCGTTGCTGTTCTCTCAGTGCAGTATCGTTCCCCAAACTTTCGACAACATATTGCGATGAAACGATCGACGGTAAAACTGACTGTAAACCAAACAGAACAGTCCCTCGTCACAAGAAATAGTACAAGTGTCACTGCGCATACAGGAGTGATGAGCAAGAGTCTGGAATAAATGAAGATATTGTTGGTCACTTCCACTAAGGCGAAAACGATAACCACCATCATATCCGCTGTTGCCATTCCAACCAGGTAACGGGTGATGCATTTGGAGAGTCCGCATTTTCCCCGAGATAGGATCACAATCGCCGTTAAATTAACTACAAGAAATTTGGAGAGAGAAAAACAAAATCAGCACAGAATTCCCCTTAGCTGCAAATGTCTGAATGCTATCCATTTTTCCAATACTACTCAGGGTATGATTATTATTATTTATTTTGAAATGTAAAGCAGAAATTCATTTTGTGATTACTCTGTCCGTGATGGACAATAATGGACAGAATTAACGGTGAGTTGCCGACTTTCTACAGATTAGAACTGGGCATTTGATTTCCGTGACTCGCATACCGGTGAAGGTCGATCGCTCCATAACCATCACCATTTCTGTTATTTGAGGTGAAACAGCTGAAAGTGTATTTGCAGTGACATCACTAGATTGAATGCATAAGTTATAATTTCAAGTTTTACGGAAGAACAGACCTGAGTGTCGATATTCTACTGGCTGGACAGTTGAAAAGATTCTGATCTGAATATGTGACCACTGTCCGTTCAGAAAGTCACGCAAGGTTTAATTATTGAATTATGGGAATATCGGCACCAACGTAATTGACAAAACAGAATAAAAGTATCACGTAGAAACAAGATAGAAGCTGAATAACAAAACTGTCAGATGCTCGAATCCTCAATTCTAGAAACACATTTCAGACGAAGGTAGCATCTGTGCTCATTAAAAGCCCAAAGAGTGCAATTGAACGAAAGCAAGATGACAACGGCATCATACATAGAGTGACCAGCTCCAGTACCTGACCAGGGATACTGATTGCTACAACTGCAGGATAGAAAATGGCCGCGATGTAGTAAATCGCTGGATATCCCATATTCCATCAGGTGCAGCGTTCAGTTGAATGGATATTTCCCGCTGCTCATATGGACTGGTGATCGGTTTCACAGAGTTATATGCAATTCAGAGTAGTTCTACTGGGGCAATTAATGTGGTTATGACATCAGTTTCATGAGGGACAATTAGCTAAACAGTTTTTTTTCTCACTATGTAAGTGTGTCGTGAATTCTTATCCCCAATGGAAGTTACAAGTTAGTAACATTTAATCAAAAGATAATACGAGCGTTCCCAATGTACTTTCAAAGGCATCTCACGTCAGCTGCTGAAATGGGACGTTTTCTGAATAGTGTTCCTTCATCCTGAACAATCAACATGGACAATTCAGCGGAGCATATACGTTTCTGATATTGAGGATGGGACATCAGCTCGACAGGTGAAATAGGGTAAAATTTATATAAGAGGAAGTTAGAATCATTTTTTGCTGTTGGTTGTACCAGTCGTTTCGAGTCATTTGAATGAAGAAAGACCACAGTAACAGGTGATGACATGTATCATAATTAGACACCTTGCACATATGTACTTCTGAGCATATAAAATAGATCGAGAGTAATATTACAGCGACCTTTGATAATAAAATTTACATGCCCACACGAATTTAGTTGCTGCTTGTGTACGGATTGATGAACTTCTTTTTTCTCGATTAGCATAGAATGGATGGTTGATTCTTTGACTCTGCAAGTGTATTCCAGGGATTGGTGAAGGCCCATTGTTTTTTTTTTTACCATGAATATCAATACCCAGATTTCGATGTAGAAAGCTGAATCAAAAGAATTGCCGCCGGCTCCTAAGTTGGAGGCGTTCTTCCACACAGCAACTCAATCCAAGCTTGGAGTTTAATGTTGACTGGCCAGGAAATGGGCTGTAAAATGGCAGATGGCATTTAATACAGACAAGTGTGAGATGCTCAGCGTTGTGAGGAAAGAAACAATAGGTTCCGAAGCACATACTGAATATGTGGACTTTAGTGTGCAGTACTTAAAAAGAGACCTTGAGATATAAACCGATAATTCCAGGAAATCGGCGTCATGGGCAGACCGGCTCGTATTCAGCGCTGATTACAGTGACCTTCTCAATCAGATCTCTGAGTACAGGATTGGGGATATTATGGTGAATCTGTACAACATGTTCGTGAGGCTGTAGATAGATTACCGTGGCTGTTCTGGCCATCTACGTACAGTTTGCAAATAATAATAAACGAAATTTCCAGCAATAATTTAAAAGGAAGAGTTCGGGAAATGAACAGGGTGAATGCACGCAGATTTTCATGATGCAGTGCCTATACTATAGACACTATAGAGAGGGAGTGCCGGGGAGATTTCCAAGGGTGTTGCCTGGAATGGAGGTCGTGCCTTAGGAGAACAGGGCATTTTCTCCTTGTAGTGACAGAAGATGACAGGTGCCTTGACAGAGGTGTATAAGATGAAGTGAGTCATTGATCATGAGGATAGTCAGGGATTTTCTTTTCACCCCAAGGCCGAAATGGCTGATAGAAGATGGCATAGTTTTTAAAGGCTTCAGGGCTTTGTCTCAAGGGGCTTGGGCGGAAATGGGCGAGGCAAGATAGGTTTGGATTTCAATTTTTCCTGTTATTTGACGAAAGGGAGAATTATGAGTGCAAGGGCTCATAACCTCCCGGACATCCACATCTGCGCCAGGTGCGCCGAACTGCAGCTCCTAAGGGACCGTTTTAGGGAACTGGAGCTGCAGCTCGATGACCTTCGTCTGGTCAGGGAGAGTGAGAGTTAATAGAGTGGATTTGCGGGCACGTGGTCACACCGGGGCCACGAGAGGCAGGTAAGTGGGTCACTGTTTGGAGAGGGAAGGGGTGGAGTCAGGTTCTAGAGAGTACCCCAGTGGATATACCCCTAGACAATACGTACTCTTATTTGAGTACTGTGTGGGTTGGGGGGTGTTTAGCCGACCTGGGGTACGCAACAGTGGCCGTGCTCCGGCACAGAGTCCGGCGCTGTAGCTCAGAAGGATAGGGAAAGGAAGAGAAAGGCAGTAGTAACAGGCGACTCGACAGTTATTGAGTCAGATAGGCGGTTCTATTGACGCAGTCAAGAGACCTGGATGGGAGTTTGCCTCCCTGCTTCCAGGGACCGGGATGTTTCTGATATCCTAAATACCGGAAGTAGGAGGGTGAAGAGCCAAAGGTCGCGGTACATATAGGTACGAATGACACAGGTAGGAAAAGGGAAGAGGTCCTCAAAGTAGAAAATAGGCGATTAGGCAGGGAGTTGAGAAGAAGGACCGCAAAGCAGTAATCTCAGGATTACTGCCTGTGCACGCGACAGTGAGAGTAGGAATAGAATGAAGTGGAGGATAAATGTGTGGCTGAAGAATTTGAGCAAAGGGCAGGGATTCAAGTTTCTGGATAACTGGGACCTCTTCTGAGGCATGTGTGACCTGTACAAAAAGGATGGGTTGCGCTCGCATCGCAGTAGGACGAATACTCTGTCGGGGAGATTTGCTAAGGCTACCGAGTAGAGTTTAAACGAGAATAGTAGGTGATGGGAATCAAATTGAAGAGACTAGGAGAGGAGGTTAGTTCACAAATAGAGTAAGTTTGTAGACAGTCTGTGAGGAAGGATAGGCAGTTGATAGAGAAGGGGAGCGCTCAGATCGACGATGTAGGGGAGAAGGAAGAAAAATAAGATAGTAAAGTTGTTTGCACCTTTAGGAATAAACATAAAATAACAGAGGAAAATTTCTTAAATGCATTTATTTTAATGCTAGGAGCATTGTAAAAAAAAAAAGTGGATGAGCTTAGAACATGGATTGATACCTGTAAATATGATATTGTAGCTTATTAGTGAAACATGGCTGCAGGAGGAGTGTGATTGGCAACTACATTTTAAACCGGATTTCGTTGCTTCAGGTGTGATAGAATCGGAAGGTCAAGAGGGTGAGTTGTTGCATTGCTTGTCAGGGAAAACTTTAGATTAGATTATGAGGACACCGAGTCCCCGTTTATTGACATTTATAAATGCATGCATGCATTATGAAATGATACAATGTTCCTCCATTTTACACCCGTGCTTTGGCAGGATAGATTAGAGCTCTCATCTAGGGAGACTATTTGGATGGAACTGAGGAATGGGAAAAGTGTAGTAACATGTATAGGTGTGTATGATAGACTACCTAATGGGGAGCGAGAGTTGGAGCAGCACGTTTGTAAGGAGATAGCAGATATTTGTAGTAAAACGAGGTTGTGATTGTGGGAGATTTTAATTTTTTCGCACATAGACTGGGAAGCCCATTCTGCAAATTGTGTGCATGGTTTGGAGTTTCTAAAATGTGTGTAGGATAGGTGTTTTGCAGCAACACATAAAGGTACCAACTAGAGAAGGGACAGTGTTCGATCTCCTGCTAGGTAATGAGATAGGTCACGTGACGGAGGTATGTGTTAGGAGCACTTTGGGTCACAATACCATTATTTTCAATATAATTACGGTGAAGGATATGTTGAGATATTTGATTAAAGAAAGGATAACTTTGAGGAGATGCGAAAGGATTTCGAAGGAGTGGATTGGGACAATTATTTTATGCGAAGTGTGTAATAAAGGAATAGATGTCATTTAAAGGTGAAATTGTGAGGATACAGAGTCTTTACATTCCTGTTAGGTTGAAAGGAAAGGTTAAAAGTTTGAGAGAGCCATGGGGTTCAAGGGATATTGAAAACTTGTTTCGGAATAAGAGAGTGATTTACAATAAATATAGGTAACATGGAGTAAATGAGGTGCTCGAGGAAAATAAAGAATGTAAAATGGTATCTTAAGAAAGACGTTAGAAAAGATAAAACAAGAAATGAGGTTGCTTTGACAAGTAACGTGTAAGTAACTCCAAAGTGTTTCTATAGTTATATTAGTATCAAAAGGATAGTGAGGGAAAAGATGGTAACTTAGAGAATCCGAGTAGACAGCTATGTGTGGAGCCAAAAGAGCTGGGGGCGATTTTGAACAATTTCTTTTCTTCGGTATTCACAAATGAGAAGGATATTGAATTGTGTCAGATAAGGGAAACAAGTAGGGTAGCTATGAAAACTATGGTGATTAAAGAAGAGGTAGTACTGGCGCTTTTAAAGGATATAATGGTGGATAACTCCGGTCCTGACAGGATATTCCCTAGGACCTTGAGAGAAGTTAGTGTAGAAGTAGGAAGGGTTCTGACTGAAACATTTCCAATTTCATTAGAAACGGGGATGGTAACGGAGGATTGGCGTATTGCTCCTATGGCTCCATTGCTTAAAAAGAGTTCTAAGATAACCCTTGCAAATATCGACCTGTAAGTTTGACGTCAGTGGTGGGTAAGTTAGTGAAAATTATGCCCAAAAATTGATTATAGACTGGGTCTGATTAGGAAAGTAAACATGGATTTGTGCGTGGTAGGTCATGCTTGACAAAGCTTATTGAATTTTTCGAAGAGGTTACTAGGAACCTTGACGAAGATAATGCAGTCGATGTTGTCTTTATAGACTTCAGTAAGGCTTTTGACAAAGTTCCAGACTGAAGGTTAGTTTGGAAGATTCAATCCTTGGGTATTAATATTGAAGCAGTAAAATGGATTTAACAATGGCTGAATGGGATCTGCCAAAGAGTAATGGTGGCCGATTGGCACCATTAATTGGCACCAGAGTAATCTCTGCCAAACTGTTTGTCAGTTTGGAGGCCGGTGACTAGTGGTCTGCCTCAGGGATCTGTACTGCGTCCAACGTGTTTATCGTGTACATTGATTTGGATTGGGTGATATGTTGGATGAGTAAGTATTCAGATAATATTACGTTAGGTGGCGTGGTGGATAATGAGGAAGATTTTCAAAGCTTGCAGAGAGATTTAGGCCAGTTAAAAGAGTGGATGAAAGATGGCAGATGGAGTTTAATGCCGATAGGTGTGAGGTGCCTCATTTTTGTTGGGCTAATCAAAACAGGACATACATGATAAATGGCAGGGCATTGCGGAATGCAGTAGGACAGAGTGTTCTACGAATAATGGTGCATAGTTCCCTGAAGGTGGAATCTCATGTGGATAGGGTGGTGAAGAAAGCTTTTGGTATGCTGGTCTTTATAAATTTAAGCATTGAGTACAGGAGTTGGGATGTAATGTTAAAATTGTACAATGCATTCGTGAGGCCAAATTTGGAGTGTTGTGTACAGGTCTGGTCACCGAATTATAGCAAATTTGTGAACAAAATAGATAGGGTACACAGGAGGTTTATTAAAATGTTATGAGGGTTTCAGTCCCGAAGTTGCTCTTATTCTTTGGAGCGTAGAGGTTTGAAGGGGGGACGTAATAGATTTATTTTAAATTATGAGGGGTATAGATAGAGTTGACGTGGCTAGGCTTTTTCCATTGAAAGTAGGGGAGGTTCAAACAAAAGGATTTGAGTTGAGGGTTAGGGGGCAAATGTTTAGGCGTATCACAAGGGGGAACATATATACTCAGAGAGATGTAGCAGTGTGGAACGAGCTTCCAGAAGGAGTTGTAGAGGAAGGTTCTATATTGTCATTAAAAAAAATACATGCGCATATGGACAGGAAATGAATGGAGGGAAATGGGCCGATTGAGGTCAATGGGACTAGATGAGAGTGAGCGTTCGGCACGGACAAGAAGGACTGAGATGGCGTGTTTCCGTGCTGTATTTTTTTTTATGTGGAGGAAGATCACTGAGTTTTCTCTGGCCCTGTGTACATTATTTAAGGACCCGCTCACTGGTGAAGCAAAAGATCATTAAGGACCTTCACTGTATCCTTGCACCAGACCCATGCTTATTATTTCATCTCTGATCTTTCCCACCCTCTTTCTCGCCACCAACCTGTCCTTCACGTAC
Organism: Hypanus sabinus; assembly: GCF_030144855.1. Classification (NCBI taxonomy): domain Eukaryota; kingdom Metazoa; phylum Chordata; class Chondrichthyes; order Myliobatiformes; family Dasyatidae; genus Hypanus; species Hypanus sabinus. Next base: position 84,607 of record NW_026781441.1, on the reverse strand, counting down.
CTGAATGCGACTCTCCAAGGACTTCTCATGCCCCATTCGAAGCTGATTTTTAATTCCGTCTTGGCTAACTTGTGATTTTTCATGATTGATCTTTTCTTACTGAACCTAATTATCTTTCTTTCTTTTTCATGACGAAGTGTTCCATATCTCTTGTCAAGTCAGGTTACTTTTTACGACCTACACGCCTCAATGAGACAAGCCTACACTGAACACCAATGCAAGTAATACAGTAAGAGTTAACTGATGCGCATATTGAGGAGCACACCACTTCTCAAATTCGGGACCCAACACCAGAAATTAAATACATTCCATTAGTGTCTGCCTCTATTGCGGTGTAATGTTAAAGTAAAACCCGCATAGTTGACCTGCGAACGGATCTGAAACCCGATGCTTTTCACTTTCCGTTTGGTCAAAGTGAACGATATGTTCTCTAGTCCGCCTGTTCGCTCATTGTGCCAGAACTCCTTTCCGGACGCAACTCATAAATTCCGCCATACGTCGTGGGCAATACTGTCTTCATATGACACCTGTCCAAAATCTATCTCCAGAACAATTCCTTGCGGTCTAAGTATTTTTTTGTGATAGGTTGTGGGGTCTGAGGTCAGCCCAGAACACTCTCAAACTACTGATTGCTCCCTTTCTGCTCTAAGTTCTACTCACACTCTATCGATAGACAAACTCTACACGGTTTCTTCGCTTTCGGCTGCTCTCTCTCATTTTCAGTGGCACTCCCTTTATTCTCTTTTAATCGACTCTGTCCATTTTGTAACATCTGAACCGGAGAATGTCCAGAAGCCATTCCTCCCCTTGTGATTGCCAAGACTCTGTGATAGTGCGAAGTAAATCAACCAATGTAACAATCATTGCCCAGTAGCCTACCTTAACTGTATGACGTGTGCAACCCCCGTGGAGATTGCGATTGACGAATGGCCAGGCACATGATTGTTTGAATTTTTGACATATTTGTCAAACCAATTTTATTCGGAAACTGTGCTGAATTGCAATCGGACATTGGAGTTATCTGCACAGATGGCCATTTAATGTAAATACATACCTCATTCCATTCTTTAGCTCGTTTCTGAATTTCTTCAGTGCCAGTGTATAGATACAAGTATTAGTGCACACACTGAGTAATTGCAACATGAACCCAAATTGCTGTAGTATATATACAGGAGAATTCAAATATTTGTCCTGATAAAAATAGTTTTGCGGTTGCCATTTCAGGGAACGAACTACAAAAGGTATCCACAATAATATGAAATTAGCTGATAGAGCAAACAAAAAAATCATCGATTTTCTGCGTTTTTCCACTTCGATATCGTTCAGATTATCACTGCTGCTCCGAAGCCCTCTGCGAACTCTATTTGCTGCAATGATATGTCTTACTGTTAACCCATTGAACACTAGAATTAAACCGATCGGTAACAAGGGCCTAAAAATGCTATCCAGTGTTTCATATATTTTCCACAGGGGTAAAGGAGCGTATTCGTCTGTAAATGCGCAACGCCACGGTATGTTGTCAATAATCATGTAAGGCTCTATGGCAAAGTACAAGGGGACACATTTCCCGCAGATCACAGTAACCATCGTCAAGATCACCACCGTTGCTGTTCTCTCAGTGCAATATCTTTCCTGCAGTTTTTGACAACATATTGCGATGAAACGATCGAAGGTAAAGCTGACTGTAAACCAAACAGAGCAGTCTATTGCTGCAACAACAAAGATATATATCAGAGCGCATACAGGAGTGATGAGCAGGAATCTGGAATACACGTAGATATTGTTGGTGTGTTGCACTAACGCAACAAGTAGAACCACCATCATATCCGCTGTTGCCATTCCAACCAGATAACGGGTGATGCATTTGGAGAGTCCGCATTTTCCCCGAGATAGGATCACAATCGCTGCTAAGTTAACTACAAGAGATTTGGAGGGAGGGGTGGAAAAAACAGAACAGAAGCATCGTTAGCTACAAGAGTTTGAATTCCCTATATTGTTTTCGATGTTATGCAGGGTATACATTTTTTGGGAAGAGGGGAGCAGGAATCCAGTCTGTGTGGGCTCATTCCGTGCACTACCGCGAGTTGACTATAATGGACTGGAGGGACAGTGGGCTGGCGACCTTCCGACAGTTCAGAGCGGCGTCTGATTTCCAGCACACACGTGAACAATCAATCACTCCAAAAACAACAACATTCCCAGTATTTGAGGTGAAACATCTGAAGGGATTATATGTGGGAACAAAATGGAATCGATGAAATAGAAAGCACACGTTCTCTTTACCTGATATATGGAAGAACAGACCCGCGTCCGGAAAATAGACTGGCCGGTCATTAGAAAAAGCTGTCATGTTGTTTTTTGTAAAGTTGAAGTATCTGTATTAACAAAGATTTTGACCTAGAAAACCATAGGCCAGTATCGATTCAGAAGTCCGATCAAGATGGAATTATGATACTGTGCCAATATCGGCACCAACCTAATCGACAGGACAAAAAAATCACATGGAAATAAATATGGAAGATGAAAGCAAAGCTATCAGATGCTTGAACCCTCCATTCTAGGGGGGGAAATCAAACGAGGGTAGAATTTGTGTTGACGGAATGTCCGAGCTGTGCAGCGGAACAAGAGCAAGACGCTGGCTACACATATAGTGACCAGATCCAATATCTTTCCAGGGACACCGATCGCTACAATTACAGGATGGAAACTGGCCGAGATGTAGTAAATCGCTGGATATCCCATATTCCGGCAGAAGCAGCGTTCAGTTGTACGCTAACTGCTCTTATGGGTCGGTGATCGGTTTTACGCATTTATATGCAATTGAGAGTAATTCCACTGAGGCAATTAGTGTGGTTATCACGTCAGTCACATTAGGGACACTGATATTAAAGTATCGTTCGCTCACTGTCATTGTGCCATTTGTCTACTCAAGGATGCTTCAAGTTAAAGCTAAATATAATGTGAACATGGCAACTTGATTCCCAAGTCACGTGGCCTCAGCTTCGGATGTGGAACATTGTCAGATCAGTTTTGTTTCTAACATAGGCTACCATCTTGAACAATTAACATCGATAATCAACTTCAAACAGATTTATTTTCTCACATTCAACCGAGCACATCCGCCTGTGACATTGGGGGCGGGACTTTAGCTCGGCAGGTGAAATGGAGTACTCCTTATTGAACGGGGCGATAGCATCATTTATTTCCTTCACTTTTTCTAGTCATTTCGAAAGGCACAAATAACAACTGATTACATGTATCAAAATAAAACACGCCGCATGTACGTTCTTCTAAACAAATAAAAGAGATCGACAACAGTATTCCAGGGATCCTTGATCATAATAGGTTACGCGACCACACGAATTTAACTGCGGTTTGTGGACAGATTAATGAACGCTCCTTTCTGGATTAGCCGAGAGAGAGAGTGGATGTTTGTTTGACTGTGACAAGGGCACTGCGGGATTCATCCTGGGTCCTTTGTTAGTTATCATGTATTTTAATGATTTAGATGACGATGTGGAAAACATAATCAGTAGAATTAAGGATGTAACCTAGATTTGGGAGCGTTTTTACAGGCAGGAACTCTATCTAAGCTTATAGCTTGATGTTGACTGGCTGAAAAATAGGTTAAAAAGTGGCAGATAGAATTTAATACAGACAAGTATGGGGTGGTCTGTGAGGAAATGTACACCAAGTTAATAAGTAGATATTGAAGAGACGTGGGGCTACAGAGAGATAATTCCAGGAGAGCGGCGTCACGGGCAGATCACTGTGCTGTAATTGAGCTCAATTCACAGTGGCCTTCACAATCAGATCACTGAGCACAGGACTTGAGACGTTATGTTGTAGCTGTACAGCACAATGGTGAGTTTGTAGATAGAATATTCAGGTTTGTTCCCATCCGCTACCTACATGTTTGAAATGCCAATAAGCTACAAAGTGTGCAGCGATAAATTGAAAGGAAGAGTTTGGGGACCGAGGGCAAGATTTAGAGGGATAGTTTGAATAGGTTAATGATTTATTCCATTGAACTCAGGAAAATTAATGGAGATCGTACAGAAGTATATAAAATTGTGAGCGTCACATACAGGCAGGGTGAATTCCCGGAGCTTTTCCCCATCCTCTGAGTGAAACTACAACTGGAATTCATAGGTTTGGGGTAAAAAGTGAAGAACGCAAGAGGGATAAAGATTTGGGTGAGGATTGACATGTGGAATTTAAACAAAGCCAGAGCAAAGGGGTGATTAATATCGTCAGTAAACTAAAGTAGAGCGGGATTGATTAGAAGAAGCATGATGTGCTGACTCGACCTGAAGAGAAGATGTTCAGCTTAAATAGAAGGCAACATATTTACGAGAAGGATGGGTGCGAGGAACGTAGAAATGGTGTATGTGAATAAATTTTAGAAAGCGTACTAAAATAAAAAGACTGCGTGATAATCAGCACATTAACTCATATCGAAGTGAAAGAATTGGGGAATCTGTGCACTGATTTAAACACATTATGAACGTATCGCCGAAATCATTATAAGAAATAAAAACTAGAGATAACTTGAAGTATCCGTAGTAGTCAGGAAAGCTGCAGGATCAACTTACCCATTCAGAGAGGTATGAGATGGGCTTTTGGATCTGAAATAGGAGGGGGGCGTAACGATTTAATTGGAAACGCATGTCAATAAGTCTCAAAGTGGACAACGATAATTTGATAGGAAGAGTTTGGGGAGTGAGGACAAGAGTTAGAGGGATAGAGTGAATAAGTTTAGAACGTATTCCATTGAGAGCTGGAAAATAAATGGAGATCTTACAGAAGTATATAAGAATGTGACCGTTACGGACAGGGTGAATGCCCGGAGATTTTCCCCATCCTCAGAGTGAATCTACACCTAGTGTTCATAGATTTGGGTGAAAGGAGAAATATGCAAGAGGCATATGTGGTAAGCCCTATTCACTAAAAGGGTCGAGCGTGTGTGGAAGGAACTGCAAGGGTAAGTGGTATTTGCAGATTCAATCGGATCATTTCAGTGAAGGTTGTCTAGGTACGCAGATGAGAGACGGACAGTGACGATAAGTGGGTCGAGGCGCATGATCACAGCGGGGTGATCTGGATGAGCGGAAGAAACTATTTCTGTGTCATAATAATCTATCAGTCCATGGCTGTCTCTTTCTAATTTTCCCATTCAGTGTCGTAAGTGCCGTCTCATTTTCGTCACCAGTATAAGAACGAGTAGAACATATTCTGTGACTATTGTGGTACTCGTACCGATGAGAGATCGTCTACTTACTGGAGGGAGTGAGTGAAAGAGAGAGAGAGAGAGAGAGAGAGAGAGAGAGAGAGAGAGAGAGAGAGAGAGAGAGAGAGAGAGAGAGAGAGAGAGAGAGAGAGTAGGAATGACAGACAGTCAGTTTGATACTGGCACTGTCTGCACCGGCCGCTTCACACAGCCGTCTGACTTTTAGCTCTCCTTCATTGACTCATTTTCCTTCTCCTACCCACAGGGAAAGACTACATTCGTGTCCGATGTTACCTCCTGTCCGGGGACAAGGTACATATGATGTGTTACAGAGCAGCGACAGACCGACAGCTCATCAGTTCCACAGTTTCAAAGAGTAGTGTTATTCAGTCCGACAATAAGCCCAGAATTCAGATATACGTTTACAATGCAACTGTTAAAGTGAAACACATGAAGTCAAACTTTCCATTGCATTCTATACATAGTGTCCTACTGGCAGAGACACACAGACCAAGACCCCACATGTCCACCCACTGGGCTGGATTGACAGCAACACCAGCGTTGGCAGAGTCAGTATGGGTTCAGAAAAGGATAAACAGATGGGAAATGGGGAACTGGAGAATGTGGTGTGGGTGAAATGTAAGAATTTTCTGATAAACTTCTGTGGACTCAAAAGAGGGAGACGAAATAACTGGGCCGTTTTCGATGTTGGAATTCGTGACCAGTGGGGTTACTCAGGGATTGGACCGAGTCAGCAACAGCTTTCCCCACAGGGCAATGCACTCTAAGCTGGTCAGACATTCATCGCGCTCCAGGTATCAACGTGTCCGTGGGCTTGCCTTATCTGCGATGGTTGGACTCTCGTTGCTGAAGTGTTATCGTCCCGCCGTATTCGGTGTTCCTAACACTTACAGTGTTTCTCATCATCTGAATTGTGGATCTCAATCGCATTGGCTCCCCGTCACCTGAGCTACCTGGGTCATTATCACTAGTCATTGTACAGGAATACAGCCAATATAATAACATGGCTCTGCCTGCCCCTGCCTTGCTTCCTTGTGTATGTTTTAACTGACTGGTCCAGACCAGTTAAAAGACACCAGACAGAGTCTAAAGAGTTCACAGGTTGCTTCATTTGTAGGTCCAGCAGTTTACATAATTAGTAGCTACTCATCCGAGAGGGTTCTATGTACATTATCCCAGAGCAAAAGTCAGTACAGAGACCCCCAAATCGGTGGAAAACAAAGTCAACCTGTTGGTTTTCCCTCTCCTTGATTAGATTGTAGTTCCTTCCGGCCAACATCTGCCTCTTCTTCATCCATTTATCTTGGAATCATTACACCCACTCATTCAGTTGGCTGCCCAAAGGACTCCGCTGGAACCCCATTGAACAATTACATTCTATATAAAATATTCACATTAACTAACTAAATTGGCCGAATCCATACTGATCGCATTCTCTTCTATTTCTTGAAATAATTTTTCCTGTTTTTTTTTTCTTCCATTAGTTCTGCCTTCCTCTCCTCTTCTCGGTTGATATACACTGAGCAATCAATTATGAGGGTGCATTAAACTGGAATTACAGCAGCATGTGTTGCTATTCTTAACCACAGATATATTTGTACGTTTGTCCCCCGATTCTGAAACTTACTCCAAAAGTCTGGGTAACTAAATAGTTCATTTGCCTTATCAGCGTGTCTGCTAATTAGTTCAGTTTGCTCCGACCGTCGTTGCCTCTTACACAACGCATGTCCAGGCTGCAGTGCAGTGAGGGATTAGTGGTAACTGAGTAACAACATATTATCACAGATACTCATTTTTGTTTTTGTTTCATTTTTGTTGTTGTTGTTGTTCACTCAGTGTTTTCCAAGCAGTGATATCACTGTTGACACAATCGTCCGCCGCACTGGCTCTGGAGCAAACTTACTCTGTTTCAGTCATAGTTAACGACATCGCAACGAAATACAATATTCTCTTCATGTTGAATGAAACCTGTAACAAAAGGGGGATATCTGCTCTTAATTCCAGGGAAAATAGTAAGTTATTTTAAGTCCATATTTTCTATTTTTTTCTAGACCGTCCAATCTGGAAGCTCAGTTGTATTTGGTCTCAAGGTATCTGTTGTCCTCACCCAATTTTGTTTCATAAAAAGGGCAGGACTCGGAGGGTTACATTTCTTTTTTGATTTTTTTAACAAAACTGCGCTTTTTCCTAGGATGAAGGAACCGACAATCACCCTATTGATAGAACCTGTCCCAATCTTGAAGGAACTGTTGTTCCATTCTCAAGTCACCCTAGTCAGGGACATCATGTATATCCGGTAGCGATGGTGATGACCTTTTTGCTTCTCCTCCACAAATTTCAGACGGTTAATATAGTACTTCCCACATTTTATCTGAAGAAGTCAGTAGCTTGTACACTGATGGACTTAGTTTGCCTATAATTTCAAACAGACCTGCAAAAGCTTCGAATTAGTAATGAAGGTTTGTGTATTCTAATTATCACTCTTTGTCCTGAACAATTCAGAATCCAGACTGATCACTGAGTCAAAGTAGGTATTACTCTGTTGTTTCGCCTTCCCCTTTTGTTGGACTGCCACATAAATGGCTTCTTTCATGGACTGTATCATTGTTGTACCCACATTTCTGCCACAAACCCATTGATTTTGTGTTCCAACAATTTCATCCAATCAACTCCTCTAAACCTTCCATGTCCGTTCCAGTGATGTATTTATAATGGCAGTAACCTGTTGAAAATGCTAATGTATTCCATATTATCATCAAAGAATATGCTGTCCCATGTTGTTGCCTCATTTCCTTTCCACACTTCCTCTTGACTGCAGTCTACGGAGTTTATGAAATCTCCGTTTGATCCCTAAAACTGCCATGACATCTTCCATTATCTGGGCCGTGAAATGTGTGCCTTAATCCATTTGGGTACTCGGGGGTCGTACTCAGCTAGTGAATATCCTTTCCGAAAAGATTTTTGCAATGGCCATTATTGTGTCTGTCATAGCTGAGAATGCTTGTGTGCCTTAATCCGTTTCAATACTCCGAGCAAGACCCAGCAAGTGAATATTTATTTACTCACGTCATGAAGCTATCTATTATTACCACGGAATATCTGTATTCTTCTGGGGCGGGCGGTAAGAAAAATAATTTAATCTATTTGTAAAGTAGTCGAAGGCCCTTCTACCGATCTGTTGCGTTGAAGGCCTCTTTTCCTTACATTTCTGTGAGGACTAAATTATGCACAAATCAAGCAAGTTCTCACAGAATATCAACACCATCCTTCTTCTTCGGCCACCAGCCCACTTTCTTGATCTTTTCTGTGGAGGGTTTGCTTCCCTGGTGTCCCCATGCAAAATGGTACCAACGGGTCATTTGGTTTCTTCCTCCTTCTGGAACCAGAAGCTTTTATTCACGTTCCAACAATTAGTTAACTTTTCAATTTCCCTTTATGAATCCATATTTTCCCTTTCCCTCCTTAAATATATATTGAAATAGCAGAACAGATGCGAGGAGCCGCCCACAGAGTAAACGTTCTGTAAGTCTGTTGCAAACTACATATGATCAGATTGTATGGCTAACTCTGGTGAAAAACTTTCTGACTCTAACCAGGTAAACTGCAGCTGCCAATTCAGCTGCCTGTGCCCTCATGGGTGTCGGTAGTTTTAAAGCTATACTGTACATATCCTGGTCATGTCATCCTCTACATGTGTGCCTCATCCAGTTCACTTCTCACCATCCTGTACTGTTGAGGAAACATACAAAAATATTTGCTTCTTTGTGCCTTTGTTCTCAGTCATTACTTTATCTGATCTTTCACCATTTTCTTTTTTTGATACAAACAGATCCTTGAGATCACTTGCTTTCATAGCTTGAGACATATTTTCACTTCAGTTTATCGGCTAAGATGAAGGTTGTGTTTATACACTTTACGCTAATATTTATTCCTTGCAAAAACAATGCCCATCTAATGACTCTTCTGTGGCTTACTCAATTATTTTGAATCCTTCCGTCTACCGGTAATTGTGTGGGCGTGTGTTCTGTCAGTACTGAAATTCTCATTCTGGGAGGCTGAGTTATTTGAGAAGCACGGAGGATGCTGCAGAAGACATTGAACCTCTGGTTTTGAGTTGCAGGGTTCCATTGGAAAAGATTGGTTTGGTGTGATCTTAGCATCTGCCTTTAATAGGTACACGGGAATTCAGTTTAGAAAGCGTGCAGTTTCAGTCCGGATTCAGTATTTTGCATTCATCATCACCTCTAACTAAATTACTGCAAATTATCCCAGTGCTGCAGGATGATCAAATTAATGTCTGTTTCTCAGAATACTGTAATAGCTCAGCAGAGACTAGATATAGTTGTAGAGTGTACTAAAGATTAGACCTACCTTGCGGAATATCTACATCCAGTGCCTCATCGGCCTTCCCTTGTTCAGCCAGTTCTGAATCTATACAGCCAGGTTTCACTAGATCCCAGGTCTGAATGAGTGTTCCATAGGGAACCCAGTCAAACAGCTTAACCATTAATATACCTCAGCACGACTGTTCTGACTTCATCGATCAATTTTTCACTTTTTTCTTGGAAAGTATTCTGACTCATAAGAGACGACCTGACCTCACAGAACCATGCTGGCTATCTCCAAACAGGATGCGTTTCTCCGGATATTCATTAATTCTGTTTCTAAGAAACCATTCATACAGCTTGCCCACCACTGATCGAAGACTCACTGGCCTGTAACTCTCAGGACTACATTATACTTCTTCATAAGAGAAATAACATTTGCCGTTCTCTGTGGCCAGTGATGACACCAATGTCATGTCCTAAAGCGCAGCAATATCTTCGCTCGCTTTCTCTGATTACCTGAAATACATCCCTTGTAGCAAAGGGGAAAGAGTTATTTTCATGTTTTCCCTGTTTCCAGCTCGTAATTCTGAACGTTTGCGTGTTCCGGCACATCAGTCGTGTTTCGCTGTATCCACATTCGTCAATGACGCGCTCACTGGTGAATATTGAAGCAAAGTATGGGTAAGGACCTTCACTGCCTCCTTGCACTCCAGACACATGCTTCCACTTTTATCGCTCATCTCTTCCACTCTCTATGTGGTCACACTCCTGTTTTAAACCTTCGAGGCCTTTTCATGTCCGCTTCTAACTCTTCTAAGTCCATTGTTAAACTCCTCCTGGCTACACTGTCTCTTTCCATAGCCCTGCCTGATTCTTGCTTCCCAATCCTTAAATGTATTCCTTTCTTTTACTTGAAGAGGTGATCCTTATCTCTTTCTAACCAGGCTGACTTTAGGGACCATCCATTCCCGCCTCAGTGAAACAAGCCTGTACTGAAACCCAATCTAGTGTCCCATTAACAAACTCCATATTTCTGTTGTGGATTTGACGGAACAAAACCTGTCCCAAATTTAGCTACCAAGTTCCTACCTAATAGCATTAATTAAATACATTCCATACTGTCTGCTCCTACCCCGGTGTAAGGTATTAGTAAATGGCGAATAGCTGTGTCCTATTTTTCTGAAATGCTGACCCGCAAAGGGATCTGTTACCCGACCGTTTCACTTTCCAGTACTAGATTTAGAATGGGCTGTTCGCCAGTCCGCCTGCCTGCTCATTGCGATACGACTCCTTCTCGGACGTAACCGAGACATTCTCTCACATCTAAACCTTTGTAAACAATCGAAGTGCCCATGAATATCGGTGAAGTTTAATTTACCTGTGACAACAACCATATGAAAATGGCAACTGTCCAAAATCTATCTCCGGATCAGTCACTGTCTCTGGTTGTTGTTTTCGTTTTGGTGAAGGGAGCTATCTACAGAATTCTCCCAAACGAGTGTCGCTTCCCTTTCTACTTCTGAGTTCCAATCACAGTCTATTAACATACAATTCCATCATAGTGTCCTCCCTTTCGCAGCTGTGACACTATCTGCCTGTGTTTGAAAGGCTTTCCCTTTACTCTCTTTTACCCGACTATGAACATTTTGAAACATCTGAACCCCGAGATGTCCGGAAGTCATTCCTCCCCTTGAGATTGAATTGACTTTATTTCCTCCACATACATGAGGAATAAAAATCTTTAGGATACGTCTCCATCTAAATCTACATTGTGCAATCCAAGAAATGTAAAATTGTAAGAAACCAAACAGTCAACGTAGCATCGGAAAACACTGATATCTGCGTGAGTTAATCAGTCTGATGACATGGTGGGTGAAACTGTCACGGAGCCTGTTGGTCCTGCATTTTATGTTGCGGTACCTTCTTCCGGATGATTGTCAACTCTCTGCGATAGTTTGGAATTCATTAATTTGATGATGACCAGGGACATGAATGTTTGAAGTTATGGTATATTTGCGAAATCTACTAATTTTCAAACTCCGTCGAATTGCATTTGGAGTGGGAGTTATTAACAGAGATGGCCATTTAACGTAAACACATACTTCACTCCATTCTTCAATTCTTTTCTGAATTTCCTCTGTGTCAGTGTATAGATACAAGTATTGGTGCACATACTCAGAATTTGCAACATCACCGCAAATTGTTGAAGTATATATACCGGGGAACTCAAATATTTGTCCTCATAAAAAAAGTTTACCGTTTGCCATTTCAGGGAATGAGCTACATAAGGCACCCAAAATAAGATGAAATTTGCTGATATTGCAAACAATAAAATTATCGATTTTTTGCGGTTTTCCACCTCGGTATCCTTCCGATTATCACTGTTGTTCCGAAGCCCTCTGCGGACTCTATTTGCCGCAATGATATGTCTTACTGTTAACCCATTGAAGATAAGAATGAAGCCGATTGGTAGCAACGGTGTTAAAATGCCATCTAGTATTTCCATGCCTTTCCACACGGGTGAAGTAGCGTATTCATGAGTGAGGGCACAACGCCACGGCACGTTGTCAATAATGACATAAGGCTCAATGGTAAAGTAAAACGGGGTACATCTCCCACAGCTGAATACAATAATGGTCACGATAACCACCGTTGCTGTTCTCTCAGTGCAGTATCGTTCCCAGAGCTTTCGACAACATATTGCGATGAAGCGATCAAAGGTAAAACTGACCGTAAACCAAACAGAACAGTCCCTCGTCACAAGAAAAAATACAACAATAACGGCGCATACAGGAGTGATGAGCAGGGATCTGGAATAAACGTAGATATTGTTGGTTTCTTGCAGTAAACCGAAAAATACAACGACCATCATATCCGCTGCTGCCATTCCAACCAGGTAACGGGTGATGCATTTGGAAAGTCCGCATTTCCCCCGAGATAGGATCACAATCGCTGTTAAATTAACTACAGGAAATTTGGAGAGAAAAAGAAAAAAAATTACACAACACAGAATTATCGTTAGCTGCAAATGCCTGAATACCCACCATTCTTCCAATGCTATGCAGGGTATAGTTCTTTTGGAAGTGTAAAGCAAAAAGTCAATTTGTGCGGATTGTCCGTGCGCTCCGGTTGGACAATAGTAGACAGAAGTGGCAATGGGTTTGCGACTTTCCAACAGCTCGGAGGCAGGGATTTGATTTTCCCCGACTCACTTAACGGTGGCCGATCGATCGCCCCATAAACAAAACGATTTCCATGATTTGACGTAAAATAGCTGAAGGAATTGTTTGTAGTGAAATTATGACATTTAATGCATAAGGTATAATTGAGTGCAGCTATTCGACTGGCCGTGCAGTTGATAAAAAGCTTCCGAACTGGAAAAGCGACCACTATTGTTTGAGGAAGCTGAAAATGTGAAACTATGGCAATATCGCCACCAACGTATAGACAAACAAAATAGTATCACGTTGAAAAAATATGGAAACTGAACAGCAAATCTATCAGATGCTTGAATCCTCAATTCCTGAGACAGATTTCAGACGAAGGTATCATCTGTGCTCAGTAAAAGTACAAACAGTGCAGCGGAACAAAAGCTAGATGACGGCACCATACATAGAGTGACCAGCTCCAGTACCTTACCAGGGATACTGATCGCTACAATTGTAGGATAGAAAATGCCCGCGATGTAGTAAATCGCTGGATATCCCATATTCCCTCAGAATATGCAGCTTTTAGATGCACGGAACATTCCAACTGTTCATATGGACTGGTGATCGGTTTTACAGAGTTATATGCAATTCAGAGTAATTCCACTGAGGCATTTATTGTAGTTATGACGTCAGTGACATTAGGGACAAATAGCTGCACAAACATTGACATTAAATTGTTTTTCACTCCGCACCGTGCCATAAATTCCTTTCCTCCAAGGGATGTTACAAGTTATTAACTTGTTAAACAAAAGATAATATGATAGTTGCCAAAGTAATTTCCAAGATACCGGGCTTGTGCTGCTGAAGTGGGACCTTTTCTGATCAATGTCGTTTCTAACATAGACCATCATCCTGAATAATCAACATGGACAATCAACTTCAAACAGATTTATTTTCTCACATTCCGCCGACCACATTCTCTTCCGACTTTGAGAGTGGGACATTAGCTCGGCAGGTGAAATGAAGTACACGTTATTGGGGGGGGGGGGGGGGAGTGGGGTTAGGAATATTTTTCCTTTCGCTCGTTCTAGTCGCTTCCAATAACTTGAATGTCGAATGTACGTCTGTTATTGTAAGTACTAAAGGAAGATCGACAGCAATATTCCAGGGATTTTGATAATAAGAAAGTTACAAGCCCACACGCCATTAGCTGCAGATTGCGGACCGATTGCTGAACGTTCTTTTCCTGCACACACACACATGAGATGTTAGATATGAGGCATTGAACCGCTCCCAGGGAAAGACTTCACCACTTTACACCATACACGTGACTTGTGGTGCATCTATTTAAATTTAAAGACTTGAGCCAGAGCTGCCACAATTCTACCACCATTTCTCCATCGATACTCCGTTTGAACAGAAGCAGAAACTAATCTCAGTGATCTGTCCGCAGGTTCCCAGGCTGCTCTAATGTTTGCCAGCGAGACTGAATGAAATACCAAGTGCAGTATACATTACGTTCGCACTGAAAGTCTGCGCTGAAACACCAAAACTGCTGTTTATGTCCCCTTTGAAACATTGCTGAGTCACTACATTTCCCCCCTGTGAGAATCGCACGTTGACTTCCAATTTTATTCAGACACATCAAACTAAAAGAAAGCAAAGGCCAGGGAATTTTTGTGTAAAATCAAAGCACTGGAACCTGCAAAATAATGATGATTAGTCTTCGAAAATACATAAAATACGGCAAACGTCAAGCGTGTGAAGATGGTTTGTTTGGTCCTTCAATGGTTTCACTCCGAACTTCAGGCCGAAGGGTCAGTTTATGTGTTGGGATGTGTTGTTCTCCGGGTTCTTCTTTCAGCCTGTTCGGATTATTGTTGAAGATCAGGATGATGAGCAAAGTGGGCCATTCAAGTAGGATGCCAGAAATCGGGGGAGTTTTTTTTTTGGTGAGGGACACTGTGTGGTCTTGGGGCTGTTGTTCAAAAGGCTAAGAAGAGCGAAGACCCTGAAGAGAACCGGTCGTAGGATGCGATCCGGTGGTCGACCCGATTGTCTGGAAGGTAGTTTGAGCTTCCACGCAGACCGAGGGGCAGGGCGTGAGTGACCGAGAAGTTCAAGATGAGCTCCAACGTGTGCACATTTGACTGCTTAATTAGAATGGACTATTTTCTTTTTGTTTTATTTTCTATCCCTTAAGTTAAAATTCATCAATAAGACCATAAGACATAGCAGCAGATGCAGGCCATTCGGCCCATCCAGTCTGCTCCACCATTAAATCATGGGCTGATGCAATTCCTCCAGTCATCCCCACACCCCTGCTTTCACCGCATATCCTTTTATAAAATATAATTCCTTTAATCATATGCAGCGTACTGTCTGTTATTTTGTGGCACTAATGTGCAACAGCGTAGCAAAACTGCGGTTTGACATGGGAGACCCGTTCAATCTCACCGGAGTGTTTGGCCGTACCGGGGAGAGTCTTTCCTGGATTTACGCAGCCAAGGATGCCAGATGTGGGGTCTATAAGGAACAATTTGTTTGGCACCTCTGGTGGAGGGCAGGTCGTTCTCCACACAGGGGCAGCTTGTCCAGCGTTGGCCAGCGCCTGCCACCCTGCTCTCATTTATGGCTCCAAGTAACTGTTTCCCTGTGACAGTGGCAACACCCTGGTACACCCCTAAACCAGTGATGATAGCTGGAAACCTCCAGGACTGGTGCGATAGGGATTTACCTACCCAGCAAGCGCAACCATTTCCCGGACTGGGAAGCTGACAGCAACTATAACATCCAAAGCCCAAGAAGGCGATGCTGGAACACTTCATTGAGAGAGGAAGGCAAAACAAGGCACAGAATGCGTCATTGCTTTCACCGCAGCCGAGGGAGTGGCCAATCTGGACCATTATTCCTACCATTGAGCCTTGATTCTGAAGCACGAAAGAATAAAACTGCCCATGAGAAAAAGTTTTATTTTACAATGAAATTCTTTCCCACATGTTTAGACTATTGTCAGAAACGACGGACGACGGACACCAACAAAAATAATTAAAGATGAATAGGAATTAAAATAACAAACCAAATCAAGCAGCACCAAAGTCAGTGATAACATCGATACTCTTTCGGGATTTTATCTTGCATGATTCTTAGTTATTTCTCGTGAACCTTATTTTCCAGCTATGATGCTGTTTTATCCATAGAAGTTGTCAGTACGGCTATTTCAAAGAAAGTGTTTTTCTAGTTTCTCGCCAATGTGCCTATATATAGGTAGATATATAAATAGATAGACTGAAAATGATTATATTTGCAAGACAGATAATTTCTTTCCCTTTCTAGGCTGTGAAGAGACAACTAGGGATGTTTCCCTCCTTACAAATGATCAATTCCTGCAATGAACAGGACTGCCACAGATCTACAGGCTCATCACTGACCACACTGGTCTAATCAGCGCTTCCTCTGACATGCCACCGACAACATAGACAATGTCCCTGCTTGTACAGTTCACTCAATACTGCAATGTTGTTATCACAGCTTATTCGGTCCCACAATGTCTCACACTAAAAATATCACTGTTTATTCAGATCCGTCTCTCAGTATGCTGGCAATTTCATTGCTTTTTCTAGACTCTTCATGGAAAATGGGAAAACAAGATCTCTGACTATAAAACTATAACGCCATAATAATATCGCTCTTTCTCAAAATGCTCCTTGGCACAACCACACTGTTAGTAATGAAGTCCAGTCATTAGTGACCACACTGTCAGCAGATATCAGGACGTATTGGTCATGTTTTTAGTCGTGAATGTCCGCACCCTTGCAGCAAATAAAATTCTGATCTACTCAAATTTCAGACAGCGGCATCAATATCTCAGATGTGCCATAAATACTGACGTTTATCGCACTCTGCACAGCAGGAGATGGTCACACGATGTGCACAGCGTTTCCATGCAACGTATCATTACGGTCTGGACTTTAGAGGACAGAGATGTCCGGTCAATGTACCGCCGAGTGAACGAAACAGCAGGGGAACATAATGACATGGAATTTCGGCTTTTGTTGTTCTTTGTGCAGAGATATCAGGAGTGACCCGGCGGTGAAGGAGAAATATTCACTCTTTTTATTGTTATCACATTGGGCCGTGCTTATCTTTCGAATCACCAGCACATTTGTTCCGTATGTCTAAGGGAAACCCGGTGTCTTTATTGGCAAGCCCTGTTACACTCTAGTTTAGACAGTCACTGGAAAATAAATCCAGACATCGTTCGGTGGATTCTCAGTTAAACAATCACAAAGGCGAAAATAGGTACAGCTTCTATTCAGTGTGTTCGGATGAAGGAAACCAACGGGGAACATAAGAATGCCGAGCCTTCATCACTTACACCTTTGCGCAACCGATATGTTTTATTCTAATGTCTCAAACCAGGACTAAAATCAAAGTAATTGTTAAATTACCCTGTATTCATGTTGGCATGTGTTAGGTATACTTAACCTTTAAGTAATGTGCAGTACACTTGAGATCAATGTATATGTTTTTGTTGCTTCAAGCAGGCGGGGTGGAACTACAAGTGAGTATTGTTGTACATCACGAATCAAGTTAATTACAGTCAAGTTGAGATGATGTTAAACCGTTGTAGTTCGACACTACGGAATACGCTGAGTCATATGTTTGTATACAATAAAAATCAGACAGTTTTTCTTTTCTAAAAGATTTTGAAATGATTTATAAATATTGCACGAATGAGATAAAACTTTGTAAGGAACAGAAAGAAGAGGTCACTGCAGATGGGCAGCAATGTGAATCACAGCCGGATGAATGAGCGCAAACTCTCCACATGGCGCACTCACTGACATCTGTCTGAGCTACTGGAGATCCAACACCTGGATATAGAATGGAGGTCGCCGGATATGACGTAGGCATAGTGACTGGAAGATGCGAAACCCGGAACTATTACGGGTCTGGTTTATTGTTCAAAAAAAAATCACTGCCGTTCAATATGCAAAATAGTCTGCAAGTACACTGACATGTCACAGTCCGGCTTGTATTATCACTGCTTTTTATGGAACATCACTGAACTGAAATAATGTTATCACTGCTGGCCAGTCTGACAAAATCATTAGTAGTCGTTAACCCGACTGATAATGTTGCTGCTTTTACAGCCTCAACTGATTAAAGTGATGACGTCCAGGCATAACCTTGCCATACACTAACACACATTCCAACGATATCCATATTTTGAATTTCTCCACTATGTATAAAATTCAGCTAATAGAAATTCACACAAGTTCCACAGTCTTGAGTGGTCTTGCTGGGCGACGAAGACGGTTGGTATGGTGGCAGCAGGTGCATTATAAGCTGGGATGACCCTCCGTGTCTTCCTCCTGCAGTGGCGCATCAGGGCATTTGCTGAAGGTTCTTCCACCGTAGCTACACCTGAAGGGAACAACGGGGATTCGTAACCATGAAGATATCATAGAGGCATACGTTTCTCCTCTGATCATCAACCATATATAAAAAAAATGTTTTTTTTTTCTTTTTCCTTTGTGTCTTTTTTTCTCAGCTATTACTTTATCTGATCTTCATTCACCCTCACATTTTTTTGGTCTATTTTAATACAAATGGACCCTTGAGACCATTTGCTATCATACCTTGATTCTCATACTTACTTCCTTGGTACAGCAAGATATCGGCTAACATTGACGGTGATTGTACTTCCTTAACGCTAATATTTCTTTATTGCAACAGCAATGTCCATCTAATGACTTTGCTTTGGCTTGTTGAAACATTTTGAATCCTTCCATCTATCAGTAATTGTAAGCGGGAGTGCTCTGTTATTATTGGCTCTGGATTCAATTCCACTATGTAGGTGAAATGCTTCACCGTCAGAGAAACGTAAACAGATGTTTCTTTTTTCATAAGCAGCATCCCACTGTTCGGTTGTTGACAGCATGCGTAATGCATACAAAACTTGCTTTAAGTTCCCATCCGTCTCCTGTACCAGCATTAATAAGGGGTGGTATCAGTCGTCGCCACCTGCAATGAGAATGGTTCATTGCCTCACTGCCTTGCTGCAAAATCCATCAATGTGATCCATAGAGTAACCTACCAGCCCCAGAAAGGTCCACAGCCCTTTCAAATGTCCGGAAAGAGATAGATTCATCACGGATTCTCCTCTTCACTTTTCAGTTTCTCTTTTTCCCCAATGTCAAATTCATTCACAAATAACAAACTACTTGTTCCATCACCTCTGTTTTTTAGGGCTTACTTTTAGTCTCAATGTAAGTAAAAATTGCATTTGTTCTGTCAAGAGCCCATAAAGTTCACACTTTGTTTCAGTCTTCAGGAGTTGATCATCTACAGATTGTACCGAGCACTCGAGTTTTGAAAAACGCTTTATAGCTCCCCCTGCGCTGTTGAAATATAGCGAGGAATGGTGGAACCCCTCTAGTAGGGCAGTCCATGTATACTGCCGTCCCTGAAAGGTAAATGCAAACTTGCATTGACAATCTTTTCGACTGGAACATGCAAAATCCTTTATTTATTAATGAAACTGTCAAGCATTGCGCTCTTTCATTGTGATTGACCTCTGACTCCGGGTTAGTTGCTACAGTTGGGGCTGTTAACAGAATTCATTTATTCAGCTATCGATAATCTATTGTGAACCTCCAGTTACCAATTGGTTTTGTCACTGGCCATATGGGTCAGTTACTAGTGGCGGCGATTGGCGTCAGTACCTCTTACTGTCGCAAACTCTTAATTACCGTACCTACATCTGCTTTTCGTTTGGAGACCCATATTGATTCTTTGACTAAGGATTTCGCCTTTGATGTATAAGCTGCCAGCTCTCTTTCCGCAGTCATGCGTGTACCTTGAAAGTGCTCTTGAGGTCTGTGCAATAATTTGCTGCACCTTCAGATCATCGCTCATTTCATCCGGTTTTATCCACATTTCAGCCATTGTGCATATCCTACCCTGATATTCTCCTACTGGGATCTGCAGGTGGTGTCTATATTCTTGCCTGTTGGCATCTTCCAAATCATACAATTAACTCTGTCAAAACAAAGCCCCGCCTTGGCCATATAATCACCGCTCACGATATTGTCCTGCTTCCAGGGTGTCTATATTCTTGCCAGCTGGAGAGAGAGGGAGAGTTTTGTTGATCTTTGTATTTTCTTACCCACGCTATACTCACTTTCCTCAGTGTCCATGACTCAGATTGAATGGGTTCGGAATGATCAAACATTTCCAGTGACGTTTAGATTCATCGATTTACTGAGATACAACTGTCCTCAAACATCTATTTGAGGCCTTTGTTCCTAAATGGTCCATCTCTAATAGTTTTCCATGCACCTCTTGGAACACAGTCCATCTCGGACATGTATTGCTCTCTGATGACTAATTGCTTGTATCAGTTCTCGAGTAACGACCGTGAGCACACGTCCCATTGCAGAATGCAGTATCTTTAAGCTGCTGTACCCCGAACGGTGTAGTGCATGTTACGTTCTGATTTGATTTGCACCCCGCCCCGCTCGCCCTCTCTGATAGTAACGAGGGGTGCCAACCGTGCAGACGGTATCACCAGCTCCTGTTTGTATACCTTTGGTGGGAGTTCCTCGGGAAACGTTTCTTCAGAATGATCGTAGCCGTATCTAGTAGATATATTTGCTCTATCATACCAACAATTACCTCCCTATTCACCTTCCTCCCCTTTTTAGATCAAAAAGCACATATCATACTGCACTGTGCAGCAATTGGTCCCGCTGCTTTTGGATATCTGCGTTAAACACTGTGCATGATCACCACTGCTGCTCTTCCTTTCCTGTGCTGGTTTTTGAATCACATTCACACCCGTCTTCAATCACCGCACTGATTCCTCATTCGATCCATTTTATCCTTCGCTAGTTGGGCTGGTCCCTCTAGTTTCTCACCCTACAACTGAAACTGGTTCAGATGCATCAAGCCCACACCACTCTAAACATCTACCCCTCTGTCTAAACGTTTCTACCTACTTTTAGAGCATTTTGTCTATCTCGCTCGGCTTCTGCTTTATGTTGATATTCTACCGATTCCTGTTGTACCGTAGCTCGCACAGCTACTTTATGCCGACATCTCTTTTGCGATACCAGTCTGTGCCGTTCTTTCTTAGCTTTTTTTGTTATAACTCTATCAGATCCTCAATTAAACAGCCATCTGCTTCTGCTTTCTGTAATTGTTGAAACTTCCTGGTCACCAACTAGCTTGTGCGATTTTCCACACGGAATTCCCAGCAATATTTCCTTCACAGCCATTTTCCTCCAATGGTGGCGACACCCCCAATACAGACTGCTGGAGGTGTCCACTCCAATTGCAACAATACTAGTACTTTAGACTTGCTGAATTCCTGACGTTTCTTGAATTCTTCATCCTGGGTTAGTAACTGCTGTATTTGAATGGGTAATTTGAAGTTCTCTTCCTGGGAGGCTGGTTCATTTGGATAGCAGCAAATGATGCTGCTGAATATTTCGGAATGCTGATCTTGAGTTGCAGGGTTCCAATGGGGAGAAATGTTTGGATGTAATCGTAGTAATTGCCCTGTAATACGTAAAAACGCTCTCAGTTTAGATACCGTGCAGTTTCAGTCCGAATTCAGTGTTCTGATTTCAAAATCAGCCCTTAGTCCGTAAATTATCCAAGTCCTGCAGAATGTTCAAATTAAAGTCCGTCTTTCAGAACACAGTAGGACTGTAGCAGAGTCTAGATGTAAGTGTAAAGCGTACAAAAGATTATACATTCCTTGCGGAACATCAGTGGCTTCTGTCCTCCAGGCATAGCAAACTCCATCCACAGCGTTGTCGGCCTTCCCTTGGTTCGCCAGTTCTGAATCTTTGCAGTTAGGTTTCACTCGATCCCATGCCACCTGACTTTCTGAAAGTGTGCACCATAGGGAAACCATTCTAATACTTACAAAACGAATATAGCCCACATTGACTCTTGTGCTTCTTTTGCCTAATTTTCACTTTTTCATGGAATTTATTCAGGCTCATAAGGGACAGAAAACCATGCTGTTTATCCCAATCAGAATACGGTTTTCAATAAATTCCGTCTCTAGGAAGCCTCTGCAATAACCTGCCCACTAGTGATCGAAAACTCACTGGTCTGTAATTCTTAAGGCGATCCCTATTTCATTTCTTGAAAAAGAAATAACATTTGCTATTCTCCAATCATTCTGTACTACTTCTGTGGCCAGTGGTGGCGCAAAAATAAATGCCCAGCAATATTTCCGCTCGCTTTCTCTAATTACCTGGATTTCGTACCGTGTAGCACCAAGATATGGAATATGTATTCCCACTTTCCAGCTCATATTTTGAAGCGCCTACATGCCTCAGCACACCTGAGGACTTTCCATAGCTCTGTCTGATCTTTTCTTCCAAAACCTTAAGTATATTTCTTTCTTCTCCCTGAAGAGGTGTTCTATATCTCTTATCAACCAGGGTTACTTTACGAGGCCATCCAATATCCGTCTCAATGAAAGAAACCGATGCTGAACCCTAATCAAGTGCTCCATTAACAATCTCCATATTTCTCTTGTGCATTTGAAGCATCAAAACACTTCCCTAATTCGGCACCCAGGTTCTTACTCAATAGTATCAATTAAGTGCATTCCATATAGTCTGCTGCTATCACAGTGTAAGGTATGTCGAATAGCTGTGCTCTATCGTGCTGAAATACTGAAACGCGGAGAGATCAGATACCTGACCCATTTTACTCTCTAGTATTAGCACAAGCTGGAATGTTCACGAGTCAGCCTGCCCTCTGCTTCCTGTACACAACTGAAAAATTCTGTTACACTTAAACCTTTTAAGCAGATGAATTGCTGATGAATATCAGTGAAGTCTAATTTGTTTAAGTTTCATTAACACGACAACATTAACATGAAACAACCTGTGCAAAATCTATCTCCCGATCTGTCACTGTCTGTGTGTGTTTTTATCGTTTTCGTAATGGGAGCTCTGTACAGAATACTCTCAAGCAAGTGTCTCTTCTCTATCGAGATCCAGTGACAGCCTATTAACAAACAATCCCACCACAGCGTCCTTCCTTTCCGCAGCTGTGATATAACACACCCTCCCTGTGTTTAAAACGCTTTCACTTTACCCTTTCATACCCTGCTATGACCATTTTGAAATATGTGAACCCCTAAAAGTCAGGAAGTCATTCCTCCCCTTATGATTGTACTGACTTTATTTGTTACATCCTTCACATACATGAGGAATAAAAATCTTTAGGTTAGGTCTCCGTCTGAATATGCAATGTGCAATCCTAGTAATTTATAATGACGTATAATAAATAGAACAGTCAATGTAACATAGAAAACACTCAGGTCAGTCTGATGGCCTGGTGGAACACACTGTCCGGGAGTCTGTTGGTCCTATCTTTTATCCTGAGGTACCGGTCCCAGAATGATTGTCAAATCTCTGTGATAGTTTGGAATCTATTCAGTTCAGAATGACCAGGCACAAGATTGTTTGTATTTATGACATATTTGCCAAACCTAATGATTTATTCCAACAACTATATTCTAAAACTCCGCTGAATTAAAATTGAAGTGGGCGTTATCGACACAGATGGCCATTTAAAGTAAAAACATACTTCATTCCTTCCTTCAGCTGTTGTCTGAATTTCCTCTGAGTTAGTGTATAAATACAAGTATTGGTGCACATACTGAGAGTTTGCAACTTCAGGGCACGGACTGTATACGGCATCCAAAACAATATGAAGTTAGCTGAAATTGCAAACAATAAAATCATCGATTTTCTGCGTTTTTCCACCTCGGCATCTTTCTGCTTATCGCTGCTCAGCCGAAGGCCTCTCCGGACTTTATTTGCTGCAACTATATGTCTTACTGTTAACCCATTAAAGATAAGAATTAAGCCGATTGGTAGTAATGATGTTAAAATGCCATCTAGTATTTCCACTCCTTTCCACACGGGTGAAGTGTTGTATTCCTGTATGAGAGCGCAACGCCATGGTATGTTGTCAATGATGACGTAAGGTTTAACAGCAAAGTAAAACGGGACACTTCTCCCGCAACTCACTATAACCACCGTCACCATCACCACCGTTGCTGTTCTCTCGGTGCAGTATCGTTCCCGCAGCCTTCGACAACATATTGCAATGAAACGATCGAAGGTAAAACTGACTGTAAACCAAACAGAACAGTCCCTCGTTACAACAAATAATGAAAGTGTCAGAGCGCATACAGGAGTGATGAGTAGGAATCTGGAATACATGTAGATACTGTTGGTCTGATCCACTAAAGCGAAAACTATAACCACCGTCATATCTGCTGTTGCCATTCCAACCAGGTAACGGGTGATGCATTTGGAGAGTCCGCATTTTGCCCGAGATAGAATCACAACGGCCGTTAAATTAACTGCAAGAAATTCGGAGAGAAAAAAAAATCAACACAGAGTTTTCGTTACCTGCAAATGTCTGAATTCCCACCATTTTACCAATGCTACGCAGGGTATGATGGTATTTGGAAGTGAAAAGCAGAAATTCAATTTGCGGTTGACTCTGTACGTGCACTCCGGCTGGACAGTAATGGGCAGAATTAGCAGTGGGTGGGCGACTTTCCCACAGATTAGAGCCAGGCATCAGATTTCCACGAGTCATGTACCGGTGAAGGTCGATCGCTCCATAACCAACACCATTCCCGTTATTTGAGGTGAAACAGATGAAAGGTTTATTTGTAGTGAGAATTAATGCATAAGTGATAATTTAACATTTTATGGAAGAACAGAGCTGATTGTCGATATCCGTCTGGCCGTTCAGTTACAAAAGCTTCTGGTCTCGAAATGCGTCTACAGTTAGTTAAGAAAGCCGAGCAAGATGAAATTATTGAACTGTAGCGATATGGGCAACAACGTCATTGACAAAAAAAACGCTTCACACAGAAGAAATCTGGAAGCTGAATAACTGAACTATCAGATGCTTGAATCCTCAATTCTGGAAACACATTTCAGACGAAGATAGCATCTGTGCTCAGTAAAAGTACAAACAGTGCCATCGAACGAAAGCAGAGACGACGGCCCCATAGATAGAGTGAAGAGCTACAGTACTTTACCGGGGATACCGATCGCGACAATAGAAGGATAGAAAACGCTCGCAATGTAGTAAATCGCTGGATATTCCATATTCTGTCAGATGCAGCATTCAGTTGTACAGAGCGTTCCCGTTGCTCATATGGACAGTTGGCAGATTTTACAGAGTTATATACAATTCAGAGTGATTCCACTGAGACAATTAGTGTGGTTATGACATCTGTCGCATGAGGGACAACCCGCTCCACAAACACTTACATGAAAGTATTTTTCTCACTCGGTCAGCGTGCCATGAATTCGTATCCCAAGGGATGTTACACATTATTAACTTTTAAACAAAAGATAATACGAGCACGACCAATGTACTTTCCAGGACATCTGACGACAGCAGCTGAAATGGGAGAATTTCTCATTAGTGTTGTATCTAACATAGACAAACATGTTGAACAATCAACTTCAAACGTATTTATTCTGTCCTATTCAGCGGAACACATTCGCCTCTGACATTGAGGGCGGAGGATCAGCTCAGCAAGTAAAATGGTCTACAAATTATTGAGGGAAGAGATGGAATTATATTTTTCTGTCACTTGCTTTAGTCATTTCGACTCGTTGTCGAGTAACAGCTGAGGAAATGTATCACAGAAACACGTTTACGGATGTTCTTATGAACACATAAAAGAGACTGA
This sequence comes from Hypanus sabinus, assembly GCF_030144855.1. Lineage (NCBI taxonomy): Eukaryota > Metazoa > Chordata > Chondrichthyes > Myliobatiformes > Dasyatidae > Hypanus > Hypanus sabinus. The sequence goes on along the minus strand of NW_026781441.1, from coordinate 59,113 downwards.
GAGTAAAATTCCAGGGACCTTTGATAATAAAATAAAGTTACGCGCCCACACAAAAGTTATGCGGCTTATGGACGGATTGGTGAATGTTCTTTTCTCTATTAGTAGAGAGAGGATGGTTGACTCTTTGACTCTGACAAGTGTAGTGCAGGGATTGGTGTTTGGCCCATTGTGTCAATGTAGAAAACTGAATCAGAAGAATTACGATCGATTCCTAATTTGGAGGCGTTGTTCCAGCAAGGAACTATCCAAATTTGTAGCTTGATTTTGACTGGGTTGGAAATGGGCTGAAAAATGGCAGATGGCATTTAATACAGACAAGCATGAGATGGTCGGCGTTGTGAGGAAAGTTGTGCGATACAGATCGACAATTACTGGAAATCGGTGTCACGGGCAGTTCGGCCCGTATTGAGCTCTGATCACAGTGGCCTTCACAATCAGATCACGGAGTATAGGGATTGGGACTTGATGCTGAAGCTGTACAACATGTTGGTGAGGCCGTAGATAGAATATCGTGGGCTGTTCTGGCCACCTACTTACAGTTTTGTAATATCAATAAGCTTCAAAATGTCCAGCGATAAAGTAAAGGGAAAATATCGGGCAATGCACAGTGTGAATGCAGGCAGATTTTCGCCATCCAGGGTTTATACTATAGATAATATAGAGAGGGTGCGTGGATACTAGAGAGGGAGTGAAGAGGAGATTTACAAGGGTGTTGCCTGGAATGGAGATCGTACCTGAGGAGAACAGGGCCTTTTCTCCTTGTAGTGACAGAGAATGAAAGATGACCTGACAGAGGTGTATATGATGAAGAGAGTCATTGATCGCGTGGATAGTCAGAGTTCCCCCCAACCCATACCCGAACTGGCTAACACAAGAGGGCATCGTTTTAAAGTGCCTGGAAACGGGCACAGAGTTGATACCAGCAACTCCAACACCACCACACTGAACACGGGTATCCACCAGGTCTGTGTGCCCGTTCCACTGTTGATCACTCTGCTGACTCACGACTGTCCAGCAACGCACAGCTCGAAACACATCAACAAATTCGCGATGACACGACAGCTGTGGATCTTATCAGTAAGAACGACGAGTCATCTTACAGAGAAGAGGCGCAGCAGCTAACGGACTGGTGTAGAGCCAGCAAACTGTCTCTGAATGTGAAAAACAAAAACAAAATAGATGGTTGTTGACTTCAGGAGAGCCTCCCAGATGCGCTGAATAACTTCTACGCCCGTTTTGAGGCGGAAAATGACGTGACGGCGAAGAAGTCCACACTTCCTACAAATAACCAGGCGCTGTGTCTCATCATGGCCGATGTGAGAAGACCGTGAGCAGGGTCAACCCACGGTAGACTGCTGGACCAGACAACATCCCTGGTAGAGTGCACAGAGGACGTGCAGACCAGCTAGCAGTTGTTCTCACTGACATCTTCAACATCTCCCTGAGCAGCTCCACCGTTCCCACGTGCTTCAAGGCCGCCACCATCGTCTCCGTGCGGAAGATGTTTTCAATGTCCTGCCGAAATGACTACCGTCCCGTTGCACTCACATCTATCATCATGAAGTGCTTCGAGATGCTCGTCATGAGGCATGTCAAGACCCCGCTGCCCCCTTCACTGGACCACCTGCAGTTTGTGTACCGTCCCAACAGCTTAAAGGATGACGCCATTTTCATCACCTTCCAACTGGCTCTACCCACCTTGACAAAAAAGACACATACGTTCAGATGCTGTTCAAAGACTTCAGTTCAGCATTCAACACAATCATCCCTCAGAAACTGACTGGAAAGCTGAGCCTACCGGGCTTGAACACCTCCCACGGCAACTGGATCCTAAACTTCCTGACTGGGAGTCAATCCGGATCGGGAGCAGCATCTTCGACACCATCACACTAAGCACGAGGGCTCCCCAGGGCTGCGCCCTCAGTCCACTGCTGTTCACTCTGCTGACCCACGACTGTGCTGCAACACACAGCTCGAACCACATCATCAAGTTCGTCGATGACACGATCGTGGCAAGAAAGACGTCATCTTACAGAGAGGAGGTGCAGCAGCCAATGGATTGGTGTAGAGCCAGCAAACTGTCTCTGAATGTGAACAGAACAAAAGAGAAGGTTGTTGACTTCAGGAGAGCACGCAGCAACGAAATTCCGCTGAATATCGACGGCTCCTCCGTCGAGATCGTTAAGAGCATCAAATTTCTTGGTGCTCACCTGGCGTAGAATCTCAGCTGCTGCCTCAACAACAGCTTCACAGCAAGGGAAGCTCAATAGCGTCGCCAATTTCTGAGAAGGATAAGAAAAGTCCATCTCCCACACTACTCCCCCACCCTCACCATGTTCTACAGACGTTGTTGATATCATCCTGAGCAGCTGTATCACTTCCTGGCTCGGAACTGTAACCAGCTCGTAACGCAACACCCTGCAGCAGATAGTGAGGTCAGCTGAGAAGATCATCGGGGTCTCTCCTCCCGCCACTTCTCCAACCTGCCATCTGGCAAAAGGCACCGAAGCATTCAGGCTCTCACGACCAGACTGTGTAATGATCCCCCAAGCCATTCTGGAGGGTGACTCGCCTTTCGGTATCCACCGTGGAGCTGGTATCGAAGCGCGATGTGTGGAATTTGTGTTATCACTGTGGCCGGACTCTGTATCCGTTGTGTAACATGTACAGATGCGTGGCCCTCGGCTTCTTTGAGAACACCTCGGCGCTGATAACACGTTTTTCCCTCTCACAACTTGAATACGATTTGTGAGGCTGACTGCACTAGACTCTCCTTGTGATTCACCATTTCATGTAAATTGCTTTCTTTCAGTAACTCGAAAACAGTTGTCATTTGCTGCGAAAGAAATTCATTTTAATTCCTACTCCGCCATTTTATTGTCCACTGCGCCATTAATCAATTCATCCTTTTCTTTGATCAATACATCAAAACCCGTACCAGTTTTTTTTTATCTCTGCGATATTTGTGTTATTACCAAGGCATCATTTATTATCTGCCTCCAATTGTTCCTCCGATGGCAATGATTAAATTCTCTTTTAGAGGTTTACAGCCTTCATGTAGCGAATGGGAAGAGGTGGGGAAGGACAGTGATGGACGGAGGTATATTTCTCGGCAAAACAGGTTTCTGACGCACACGTGGACTGATGTGGCGAGTTCCCCTGCGACTGTTGTCACTGGTCCAGAAGCTGGAAATGCTGCCTGGACAAAGACTGAACACAATACACACGGTACACACTTGCTGAAGATGTAAGTGTGGAATATTCCATCATACTCTTGTTACGTGTCACCCGTGAACAAAATGTCGGATATTTTAGGAGGGGAGTCACAAAGTTCCCAACGTGAATTAAAGAATCTTTTTGTAAGGCAATTTGAAACTCATTCTGCCGATCGTCCTGGGATTCACTGGTCTCCATTCTTATAGACCGACTACATATCGATCTGGATCGGAACACCGGGGAACGTTGACACGTTCATCCGCTAATGCAAAAAGCATGGATTTTAGAGGGTGAATGCGAAGCGATAGAGTTGCAAAATGCGCTACCTCAATCTATATTGGGTCTCACCAATGTGGAATGAGGGCGGGCGTTTAGATGCAGGTAGGGCTGGGAGCTGTGCAGGGAATTGTATCTTCGTAAGTTTCCCGTTGACGACGGAGGAAGTTATGGTGGAGGACTGCTGGAGGTGTGCTAGGTAACAACAGGAAGACCTTTTTTTTCTGCTCTTCAGCTATAAGAATGATGTGGAAACCATAGGAATGGTGCAGAGGACATTTACAAATATTTGACTGAATTAAGAAGCATGCATTGTGAGAAAAGTTTGAGTGAAATCGGCCTTTTTTAATTGGAGAGTTGAAGGATGAGAGGTGACCTGAGAGAGGTGTATAAGATGATGAGTGGCATTGATCGTTTGGATAGTCAGAGGCTGAAGTGGCTACACGAGTGAGCACAGTAATAAAGTGCTTGGAAGTAGGCTCAGATGAGATGTCACGGGCATATTTTTTTCGCAGAGAGTGGTGAGTGCATGGAATTGGCTGCCGGTAATGGTGGTGGAGGAGGAAAAGAGAGCGACTTTTAACAAACTCCTGGACAGGTCCATGGAATATAGAAAAATAGACGGCTATGGGTTACACTAGGTAATTTCTGATGTAAGGACATGTTCGACACAGATTTGTGCACCGAAGGGGCTGTATTGTCCTCTAGGTTTTCTATGTTTCTATGACGCTGGAAAGGGGTAAGGATAAATTCTCCAGTAGGTGAGACACAGATTACGAGAAATACTCACCCTTTTCAGGGTGATAATGCCGTTTAGTCAGTCAGTCAGGCAAAATATTGTGCAAAAGCAATTAAACCTGCAAAATAATGAAGGTTACCATCTCACTTAATGAGTATGCAGGAAACTGAACAAAAATTCCAGCGTGTGAGGATGGTTCTTCTGGATCTTCAATGGGTAGTAGCTAAGGACACAGGCCGATGTAATATTTACGACCTAGAAGGTGTTGTTCTGCCAACTCTGCAACGAAATTCCAGATGTTGACTCTCCGGTGAATAAAATTACTGTCATTGTCATCCTGAAAATAAGGATTTTGCACTGGTCGAATAAATAATGTAAACATTTATTATGCTAAGTATTATCATCTACAACCAGCATTGAATTACTAACGGCTCAGTGAAACGTGGGTCTTCCACCCTCAGGAACGCAAATACATTTACTTCATTTTATCCGCTTAAAAAATCCCTGTCGTTAACAGATAACCACTGTGATCTGCCAAAGATCAGATCTGAAAGTTATTTAGTGCATGGTATGAAAGTGAATAATTATTAATATTTCTCTGATTAGCATCTCAAGTTTCGAGCCTAAATAAAATCTCCAGGACCCTTCATTTTAAAATGTTGTAAGCAGTATGTTCTTGACACCTCTGGTGCCAGCCTTGACGTACTCTACCCAGGAGCAGCTCATCAATTTTTAGTTCCCTCCTGACTGCAACTGTTGTCATTGGTCCAGACGCTGGAGGAAGATACAACGGTAAGTTCTCCAGATGGCGAGATATAGATATCGAGAAATCCTCACCAGTTCCTGGGTGATAATGTTGTTCGGTCAACAGAAGGTTGTGCAAAATTATTCAATAAAAAACCTGCAAAATAGTGATGATTACTATCTGAAGAAAATGAGAATGCATGAATTTGAACCAAATTTCAAGCATGTGAGGATGGTTTTCATAATCTACAATAGGAAGTATGAGGAATAGTGCAGACGGTTTATTTAAGTGCTAGAAATTGTTATTCTACCAACTCTGCAACAATATTCCAGATGGGTTTCTCTCCGGTGAATACAACTATTGTTATTAGAATCCAGAACATGTTTATTTAGTACTGGTCAAATAAATATTGTGAACATTTATTATGCTAAATATTATTAACTACAACCAGCATTGAATTAAGAACGACTCAGTGAAACATGTGTCTTCCACCTTCATGAAAGCATATACATATACTTCATTTTACCCGATTAAAACTCTCGGTCTTTAACAGAGAACCTGCTTTGTTCTGCCAAAGATCAGATTTGGTACTCATTTAATGTACGTTGATAATGCTAGGAAAGTTACTAAGCATTAATAAAAGACCTAACAAATCAGTTAAGTCATAACACATTGATATACTTCCAGGATATTACCATGAACGATTTTCACAACGATTTCAAGTATACATCCGTTTTCTAGTTTTAATTTTACATACTCCATAGAATTATTCACCACGACTGTCTCAAAGAAAGGAAATTACAGATTATCGCCAATATGCACATATAAATAGATAGATAGGTGCATAGATAGTTGGATAGATAGATAGATAGATAGATAGATAGATAGATAGATAGATAGATAGATAGATAGATAGATAGATAGATAGATAGATAGATAGATAGATAGATAGATAGATAGATAGATAGATAGATAGATAGATATGGATTACATTTAGGAGGTAGGTAATTTTATTCCTTTTCTGAGCTCTGGGGAGACAACGGGGTTTTTTTCCTTCCATCTAGGGGACCCATCACTGCAATGAACAGGACTGTCACAGGCTACAGGAACATCGCTGCCCTTGGGGGGTTATCAGTGATTATTCTGACATGCCAGTGACCACGTGGATATTATCCTTCAATTCTGCAATATTATTGTCACATCTCATTCGGTCCCAGGATCTCTCACACAGAGATTATCACTGATTATTCAGAACCCTCTCTAAGTATACCGGTAAATTCATTGCATGCCCAACCTCATGATGGACACAGCGAAAACAAGATGTATGTCCATTGAACCATATGACTATCTCTCTTTATATAAAAAGCTCTTCAGCAGAATAACACAATTAGCGATGATTCCCTGCAATCAATGATCACACTGTCGCTGCATATCAGATATATATTTACTATGTATTTAGACGCCAATGCCTGTTCCTTTGCAGCAAATAAATGCTGATAATACACTCATTACAAATCGCAGAGTCAACATCTCAAATGTGTTATCATTAATGGCATTTATAGTACCATGCACAGCAGGAGCTGGCTGCATGATGTGGACAGAATCTCCGTGCAACTTTTTGTTCAGAGGATCGAGTTGTACGGTCAATGTACCAAAGAGTGACCGAAACAACAATGGGAATAAAAAATATTCAACCTCGGCTTTTGTTCTTAGTTTCGTATTAGCGTGACCCAGCGGATAAAGAGAAACATTCATTCTTTGTTGTCTATCACCACATTGGGCCATGTTTATTTTTTCGGGCACATGCATATTTTAATTTTCGTGTATCTAAAATATATTCAGTGATATGTATTTGCAAGTACAGGTTCACGCTAATATTTAGTGGGTTCACTGATAAAGAACCGCAATGACAAATTGATGCAGCTTTTCTTCAGGGGATTCAGTTAATGGAAACCACCGGGGACATGAGAATGCCGAGCTTTCATCGCCTTTAAATAACCGATATGATATCCTCTGATGTCTCAGACCAGCATTAATATATGAATATAATTGTTAAAATACCCTGTAAGCGTGAAAACCTACGTTAGGTGTTCTTAAACATTGAAAAAAAAACGTGCTGTATGCTGCAAATAAATGTGTAAGCTTTCTGTTGTTTCAAGCAGACGGTGCAGAACAGCAACGGAAAATTATTGTACATCTCTAGTCAGATTTGTTACAGTCAAGGTGGGAAAAATATGTTACAGTTCGACACTTGCAGAATCACGAGATACGCTCAGTTATATGTTGGTGTACAATAAAATTGAGACAGTTTTTTAAAGAATTTGAAATGATTTCTAAATATTGCTCGGATGAGACAAAACATTGCGAGGAACAGAATAAATCTGCTTATCTACCTCTTGAAGCAAGTCAGGGAAAGATAGATTGTGAACTATACATATTGGGCAATACCTATTGGGAAAACCACTTGCCGACAGCGAAACCCACCGAAGCACATTTATGCTAACATATGTTTTAACTATGTGGTCCTGCCACCAGTTTTCATTACCCATTCTCAGACATAACAAGTAAACACAAACGTGATTAATGACTAATTTCCTATTTCCTTTAATGGTCGTAATAGCAAAAAAAAAAAACCCGACGTATTGCATTCTTTCAATACAATTTTCATCTCTTAAGTAAGATCATGTCTGCAAGTGTTACGCTTTCATATGTGTTCTGACACGTTTTGTATGTCAATTAAAATATCTGATAACACGAGCATATATCCTCAAAGATTTTACTCCACCACTGTTCAAATCAAGGGTAAACATTTCATATCATTTCATGGAGTATAATTAATATTATTTCAAGGGTGGCTGTAATACCGCCGGAGTGATGTCTTCTCTATTTAACACGCTTGCCGTTCAATCCGTCAGGAAATGCAGAGGAGGCCTGAACCAGAATCAGGGCAGCGTAACGGATTCATTGGGGAACGATAACTTCCATAATGGATCGCAAAATAATACAACAGAATAACACCAGAAGCCACAAAGCAAAGGCCAAGGGAAATTAAACGCCATTTGCAACAAGGTAAACGTAATGCAGGTCGAGTGAAAGCCAAAAAATACTGGTTGAGCTGAAAGTTTCGATTTGTGAACAAGGATGGCGTTTGAAAACTGGGGTTAAGTAGGGTGTGTATTGAACAAGTGGCAGGTAAACCCTATCGGCTGGGTGGAGAAAAGGACATGGCAGATTGAGCAAGAATGATAGAAACCTCAATACCACCCTCCATGGCTAGTCCCCTACGGCCTTAGCCGATCCGGATGGTCCTGGTAGAACTCACTATTGAACAATTCATCCAAGATTTTGCTACGAAGGAGGAGACCACGGATTTGACAAGTGAGACCGAAGACACGGATTACTAATAGCTCAATACTCATTAACTTCCCTACAGCAAGTGCTGTGACATTCCTTGAAGTAGAAAGACAGATCCAGATTTCCTAGGATAACATCCCCTATTTGCTTGTATATCAACCGCTGCCAATAATTGGTAATATTTCATGGGGTTTTGAATTTAATCTGGATGCCCTGTGTACAAAATGCACAAAGTGGCCAAATATTACATTTAGTTGAATGAAAACGGCAAAGCTTAACAGCATTTACCGCGTTCAAACTACTAAAAGTTATCTTAGCTTAATTTGCGCATTTAGTTTAGTAATTCGGTATATGGAGAGGATTTCAGGCATTTCTTGCGTGGCCAGAAATTCATAAACAGAATCCCGGAATTACAGTAATGTTATTTCTCCTGACCTGGACATTATGAGCAGAAGACTATCCATAATATTTCACTTCGCTCTACCGGGCACCTGTATGTTACTCAGTCTGGTAGCATTTGTGAATAATTTTATCCCCTTTTTCGCCATGTAGTCAGGTCCCGACCATTATTCCCCAGCAGATATTCTTGAACAAACGGAAACATGCTCATGCCCCTCAGTTCCTGTGCAAACATCGTTATTTAAGCACTTAACCACACTAAATTCAGAGAAGAGCCAAAGATTTTGATAATGCCACATTGCAACATTATTCTGACATTGACCAAAAAAAAAGAAAGTCAAATCACTTCGTCGTGTTTTCGGTAGTGTGCGGTTCCATTTCATGTCCGCTGTTACAACATGACCATTCTATCAGGCATCCCGAATGTTATTAAAAAAACGTGTGTTATCTGAACAAGGTGATTCATGTCCTCTTGGATAATTGCAAAACCTATGTTGTTATGAATCGGCAACAATGAATATAGAATTGAGGCAGGTTTATGTAAACATGCATGTTTATGTAAACAAAGAAACATTTATTTAAACACAGTTCAACAACAAATGTAAAGTAAACAACTTAACCGGAGGTTGAATGCTGTACGGCAAATCGAACAGTTCTTAAAGCGATAAGTGCGAACACAGTTCCTAAAGTGGTAAATTCGAAAGTCCAAATGATTTATGCAATCATTTAGGAGCGACTTTCCTGAAGTAGCGTATTCCTCGACGACGTGATGTTACTGCTGATGCCAACCGAAATATGTCTCCACTGAAGGATTTACGTCGCAGGAAATAAAAACGGCTTAAATGACCTGACCTTTTTCTTTGGCGAATAACTCCGCGTCCAACACTTTATGCTTTCACAATGTAGGGGCTATCTCGGATGCAGGTTACTACCTTCTGAACGAGGATGTAATGAAGTCGATATTGTAGTAAACCGCCGAGGACCCCAACTTTACTCGATCATTCGGGTTCCCGCACTTCTATCAATCTTCACTCTCCGGCTGGACTAAAACTGGCAGCGTTGTGGCGAAACTGCCGGCAATACCCATCGACACTTAAGATAGAAATTAAAACTCCACTTTAAAACAAAACTGCCTCAGGAGACGAATACGCAGCATAACGGAGTAGCTGACGAATTAAACGACGAACTGACCTGCGACACTACAGGGCTTTCACATTTTACACCATTTGAAAGTGGTCATCATGTCACCTCCCACTGGAGGGAAAATAAGATCTTGTGACCTCACATTCGCTGGAAATTACCCCACCATCCCAAGACTATTACGTCTTGCTCACCAGATTACTTCATTAGTAACATTTTCACAATTAACTATTCACATAAAAAATACAAAAGTTTAAAATTTACAACATACACAATATACTGTACATAGTATTATCATACAGCACCTTACAAATTACTGTTTCAAATGTGTTCCAAATGTTAAAATATCACACCATAAACAATCACATTGTATCTTCAACCTCTAGATAAAAAAAACACAGTAATCTCGTTATCTTTGCCTTTAATATGAGTTATCAAAATATTATACTCCTGTAACATCAAACTCCAATTTAATAACCTACTAATTTTGTTTTCCATCTAGTAAGAAACACTCACGGAAATGATCGGCTTTTGAGTTTGAGTTTGAGTTTGAGTAGCTTTTGAGTTTTACCAACGTACACGTCAAAATGTTCTAAAGCCAAAACAAGAAATAATAATTCTTTTTCCATAGCCGTATAGTTTATTTGATGCTCATTAAATTTCTTAGAAAAGTAAGCTGCTGGATAATCAACCTCGTCACCCACATTACACTGAAGTAATACTGCTACTTAACGCTAGCATCTACAGCTAATCAAAAAGGTTTTTCAAAGTCAGGTGCCCTGAGCACCGGTTGATGACATATCATAGATTACAATTTCTCAAATGTTTCCTGACAAAGCACTGTCCACACAAACGTTTCATTTTTCATCAAAAGGTTATTTAATGGAAGGGAAATATTAGCAAATTACTTCCAAAATTTCTGGTAATATCCTACCATGCCCAAGAATCTTCTGAGAGTTTTTTTTCCCTAGTTGGAGTGGGGAACTCTAAATTTGCCCTAACCTTTGCCTGAACGGGAGCTGCCTTACCTTGACTCATAACAGAACCCCAAGGTAAGTCATAGTGGCATGACCAAATTCATTCTAAGCTGAGTTAATAGTTAAGTAAGCTTTAGAAGGCATTTCAAATAGTTTCTCCACCGCAGTAATATGTGCTTCCGAAGTATCAGTTCCTGTAACTAAATCGTCAATATTGAGATCTGTATCCTTTAGCCCATTTTGGAGAAGAAAGTCGGAGGAGCAGAACGGGAGTGCGGCGGGTGCCATTTTGATTATTTTCTTCTTCTCATTGGAGGTAGGATTGCGCAGGCGTGTGACATCTTGCACTGATGCGGGAAGGATTTAACAAGGACGCAGCCTGAAAAAGCATAATCTCCAACACCACCACATCGGGCACGGAGGCCCCCAGTGCGGTGTGCTCAGTCCACTGCTGTTCACTCTGCTGACTCACAGCTGTGCAGCAACACACAGCCCGAACCACATCATCACGTTGGCCAATGACAGGACTGTGGTAGGTCCTATCAACAATAACGACGAGTCAGCATGCAGAGAAAAGGTTCAGCGTCTAACGGACTTGTGCGAAATCAACAAACTGTCTCTGAATGTGAAACAAAAACAAAAGAGATAGTTGCTGACATCAGGAGAGCATGGAACAACCGGACTCTGCTGAATATCGACGGGTCCTGCGTAGAGATCGTTAAAATAACAACATTTCTTGGTGTTCACCTGGCGTAGAATCTCACCTGCTCCGCAACACCAGCTTCAAAGCAATGAAAACCCAACAGCGTCCCGACTTTCTGAGAAGGCTGAGCTAAGTCCATCTCCCACCCCACTCCCACACCCTCACCATGTTCTACAGAGGTTATTGAGATCCTCCTGAGCAGCTGTATCACTGCCTGGCTCGGAAATTTCACCAGCTCGTATTGCAAGACCCTGCAGCAGACAGTGAGGTCAGCTGAGAAGATCATCGGGGTTTCTCCTCCCGCCACTTCGGCCACCTGCCTTCTGGCGAAACTCACCGAAGCATTCAGGCTGTCACGACCAGACTATGCAACAATTTCTTCCCTAAGCCATCAGTTCCTGAATACCAAGAGCCTAGACTGACACCAACATACTGCTCTCTGCTGTGCCTACTGTCTTTAATGTGCTGCCTGCACTGCTCTGTGCGCTTTATGTAGTCCGGTGCAGGTCTGTAGTCTAGTGTATTTTTTGTGTTGTTTTAAGAAGCAAAGGACTACGCTACGTCGGAGTAGCAATTGGAGACAGACAATAAATGATTCCTTGGGAACAAAACAAAAATCGCAGAAGTCAAAAAAACTAGGACGAGTGTTGAAGTATTGATCAATGAACAGGGAGTATTGATTAATGGCGGTCTCCAGATGAAATTAATTGATCAACACATCAACACTCGTATTTGTTTCGTTGATTTCTGCGATATTTGTGTTGTTACCAAGACATCATTTACTGTCTGTCTCGAATTGCTCCTACGATGGCATTGATTTTATTTTCTTTTTTAGGATTTCAGACAATCCAGTGGCGAAGGGATGAGGTAGAGAATTACAGTGAAGTGCGGAGATATATTTCTCTGCAAAGCATGCTGCTGATTCACACGGTGACTCTGAGATAGCAGATCCCCTGTGGTCAATGCTTAGACGCTGGTGGTGCTGCCTGGTCGATCACCGAACACCGTTCACACTGCAGAATGAAATGACATGCAGCATAGTCCTTTGCTGGATGGCACCAACAGTCTTATTGATTTGCTGAAGATTTAAGAATGGAATATTCCATCATACTCTTGTTCCGTGTCCTCTGTGGATAAAAGGTCGGATATTTTAGGAGACGAGTCACAGAGCAAGTCTCCAATGTCCAGCTATGCATCCTGTTGCAAGGCAGATTGAAACTTATTTTACCAGTTTACCGGGATCCACTGATCATTCTTACAGTCTGGCCGCACATCCGCCTGGATCGGAGCTCTGTGGAATGTTCACACGTTTATTCGCCAACGCCAAAAAACATGGATTTTAGAGGGTAAATGTGAAGTGATAGTATTCCATCATGCGGCACCGGAATATTTACTGGGTGTCAAACATGTGGATCGAGGGAGGACGTGTAGATGCAGATCGGGCAGCTGTTACGCTTGCAGCGAAAAGTGCTAGTAAAGAGATTAGTCGGGTGGGATTATGGACAAGGGAGTGAAATGATACCTGCAGAAACCGCAGAAGTTGCTAGAGGCCGTGAAGGGAATTGTATCTTCGTAAGGATCCTTTGAAGACGGAGGGAGTTACGAGTTATATCATGTTAGCACATAGTAGTTATCAGCAAAATTGAACTGTACACTCCTCTGAGTTGAATGCATTACTTTCTATTCAATGCATTCTGTGGTAAGGTTCTATACATAACTACTCAGGGTGATTTTGAACTGTATAGATATTGCATGTAGAGTGCTCAGTGCCATGGAATACTCCAATGCAAGGTGAATTCCGGAGAATGCCGGAGATGTGTCAGATATCAACATGAAGAGCTTTTTTTTTTTTTCTCACTGTCTCTCCAGCTATAGGAAGCATGTGGAAAACATAGAAAGCGAACAAAGGAAACTTACAAATATGTTAACTGGAATAGGGAGCATGCCCCATGGGAACTGGTTGAGTGAAATCGGCCTTTATTTCTTTGGAGCGACTGAGGATGAGAGGTGACGGAGGATAGAGGTGGATGAAATGATGAGAGGAATTGATCGTGTGGATAGTCAGAGGGTTTTTTCCCAGGACTGAAAAGGCTAGCACGAGAGGGAACAGTTTTAATGTGCTTGTAAGTAGGTACTGAGGAGATGTCATCAGTAAGCTTTTTTTTTACCCAGAGATTGGCGAGTGCGTGGAATGGACTGCCGGCGACGGTGGTGGAGTCCGATACGATAGGCTCTTTTCAGAGACTCCTGGACAGGTACATGGAGCTTAGCAAAATAGAGCTATACGTAACCCCAGATAATTTCCAAGTTAAGGAAATGTTCAGCCGAGCTTTGTGGGACGAAGGGCCGTTATTGTGCTGTAGGTTTTCTATGTTTCTGTGATGCTGGAGGAAGGAAAGTGTAAACTCTCCAGAGAGTGAGACATAGATCGAGAAATACTCACCTGCTTCAGGTTGATAATATCGTTCAGTCTATCATAGGTCAGGTAAATGGTTGCAAAATCAAACAATGAAACCTTCAAAATAATGAATATTACTATCTGAATTAAATGACAATGTAGGTAACCACTGATTTCAAACATGTGAAGATGGTTGATCAGGATCTTGAATTGGAGTTATTTAAGGACACAGGTCTGTTTACTTGCTGGAAAGTGTTCTTCTGCCAACTGCTACAAAATATCTGGTGGTGTTTATCCGGTGAATCCAATTACGCTCACTGTCATCCTGAAAATGCTGTTTCTGTACTGGTTAATTAAATACCGCAAACATTTATTATGCTAAATATCATCAACTGCAACCAGCATTGAATTACTAACCGCTCAGTGTATCGTGGGTCTTCCGTCATCAAGAACGCATATGCAATGTATACAATGGCTCTCTGTTAATGAAAGTGTGGTTTATTTAAAGCAGGTAAAATGTAGTATATGTATATGTGATCCTGAAAGTGAACTGTATTCAGCGGAGAGACTCCATCTGGAATCTTGTCGAAGAGTTGGCAGACCAACACTTTCTGACAAGTAAATAAACCAATTGAAGATCCTGATCAAGTTCTATCACACGCGTGAAATTTGCGGCAGTTTCCTGCATTCTCCTTTAATTCAGATAGTAATCGTCATGATTTTGCATGTTTCATTGTTGGTGTTTTGCTCAATATACTTTGAATTTATATTACCCTCTTATAAAGCTCCTTGTCATTAGCAGAGAGCCATTGTGCACTAAATACTTATTTAGTTCTTGATATACATGCTATGAAAGTTACTAATTATTAATAATTCTCAAATTAGCAGCTTAAGTTTTGTGACAAAATAAAATATCCAAGAAACTTCATTTAAAAATGTAATAAGCATTTACTTATTTGCACTTCTGGTGGCGGGCCTGTTGTTCTCTACCCAGAGGCAGCTCGTCCACTTTCGGCACCTCCTAAAATCCCGCTCCTACTGGTGACTCCGAGTTACTATTTGAATCTGAAAGTGGCAACCGCTAGTACGAAGCTTCGACAGGAAGGCTAAGCCAGGTGAGAGTATTCTGCAAACTTGAACCCTCGTGGTTTAAGGAATTGCTTAGCGCAGCATTTGAAGCCAGTTCCCTATCTCGGTGGATTAGATCAATTACAAGATGCATTAACCAGGAAGGCGGTGCAGAAAGCTTCATGGAGAGCGAATGGCAAAACAAGGCACAGAAGGCGTCATGGCTATCGCTGCAACCGAGGCCTTCTCCAATCTTGACGTTCTTTCCTACCATTGGACCAGAAATTAAGTTTTAAGTTTTAAGAACAAAGTGGATAGATATATGGATGGGAGAGTTCTGGAGGCTTATCGACTGGGTGCGTGTCAATGGGAGTAGCGCAATAAAGTTTCGGCACCGACTGGAAGGGCCGAGTGGACTGTTTCTGTGCTGTAGTGTTCTACTTTTGAGGCCGACAGAGTGGAACTGCCCCAAAGCAACGGCTTTTTGGCAATGAAATTCTTCCTTTACAAATTACGCCATTAGCGGAAAGACAGACAAATAACACTGCCAAACAACCAAACAAACACACAAATACATAAATAAATCAATAAGTAAATAGGGGTTAGAAAAAAAAAAGAAACAGCAGGCAAAACCGCTCGGAGATACCTCTTTGATGTTCTTTCAGAATTTTAATTTGCACGGTTTTCACAATCATTTCAACTATACATCTGTTTTCCAGTTATAATTCTGCATATTCCATAGAAATTCTCACCACAGCTATTTCAAATAAGGAGATTTTCAGTTTATCCCCAATGGGTGTATATAAATAGATAGATAGGTTCTTAAATATATAGGCAGTTCGATGGAGAAGGATTACATTAACGAGACAGATAATTTGATTTTTCTGGGCTGTGAGGGAGAAACTGAGGTTATTTCCCACCTTCCAAGGGATCCAGCACTACAATGAACAGGACCTCAGGATCATCACTTCCCATCCGGTGTAACCAGTGCATTATAACATGCCACTGAACATATGTCACCTCTTTTCCAGATCCCTCAATTCTGCAATGTTATTATCACAACACAATCATTCTGATGATATCTCACACATAGACTATCGCTGCTTATTCAGAACAATCTTCATGTATTCTGCTGAACTCATTGCCTGTCCAATCTCATAATGGACAGCAAAAACAGTGCGTATTAGCATAAAATCATTTCAACATCCCTCTTTGTAAAAATACTCTTCAGCACAATCACACCATTAGTGGTGATTCCCCGCAATCAGATATCGCACTGTCGCTGAATATCAAAACATATTATTTATTTATGTATTTATCCTTCAATGTCCACTATCTTGTAGCAAATAAAATGCTGATAACACACAAATTACTATATGTCTAAAATATGTAAACATTAATGGCATTTATAGTACCCTGAACAACAGGAGATGTCTATGCGATGTGGGCAGAATATCTGTGCAACTTGGCTTTCAAAGGAGAGAGTTGTACGGTCAATGTACCAAGGTGTGACCGAACATTTGTGAACATAATTACATTTAACCTCGACTTTTGTACTCATTTCGTACTCATATCAGTTGTGACGCAGTGGAGAAGGAGAAATACTCACTCGTTTTTTTCTATCATCATATTGGCCCATGTGTATTTGGCAAGGCATAAACGTTTAAGCATTCTGTTGTTTCAAGAAGATGGTTTAGGAAAAAAAACAAGAGGGAATTATTGTGCATCACTAGTCAGATTCATTACAGACAGGTGAGATGTGGTTAACTCGTCACAGATCGGCACATGCAGAGTTGCAAGAAACGCTCAATTACATGTTTGTGTACAATAAAATTGAGAGAGTTTTTAACGATTTTGAAACACTTTGCAACCTAAAACGGAACCTCATAAACATGCTCAAGAAGGTGAGCGATGAAAACAGGTGGAGTAGACATCCTTCTTGATCAGCTCTTTCTCTTTTCCTCCTGTCATTTCCCAGCTTCGGACACATCCTTTCATTTCTAAGATTAAACGCAATATTATAGATTTATACTGACGTCCTCTTACAATCATTTAAATCCGTTCAAATTCAAATCTGGGCTCGTTATCTGATCAGTGGAACCAGAATCGGGAGCTGCATAAAGATGCATTACTTGTATTCAGTGGCAAGAGGTAATGGTTCCGATCTGGGAATTGAAAAGTGAATCACTTTCTGCGTAATGGTGTGTAGAGCTTTATATTGTACAACCGAACTTGAATGCGATTTCATGTCATGATGAATATATTAATTGGTGCTTTTCCAGAACAATTACTACACACACACGGACAATGGCATTGCTGACCATGATGATGACGGCATTAGTAATCCAGGCCCACCACTGACCAGACTAATAATTCTGTTGTCTCAGCAGACTTACCAGTGAAAGTCATTTAGTAATGGACATTCATTTCAGGTGACGAAAGAGAATTAATGGGAAGTGGAGGGACAACATTTGACCAATAAAGTGAGTATGTTTATGGTTCTAGCTGCCGGACGATGTTTTTGAGGTACACACTTTTACAACATTCAGAATGTAATTGTACAGCCCGTAGATAGGAATGCTTTAAGGTGGATACGTTCAATATGAGAGAAAATGAGGATAGATTAAATGGTATGAACCGCTTGGGCCGCCGTTTCTACATCCGTTTATTAAGACTATTTACTTTTAGAAATGGAACATTAAAAACTTCAGAGAATCTGTACATAAGTTGAGCCTTGTTTCCGATTTCATTCACTTGTGGCGGTTGGATTTCTGCTGTCTATCATGAAGGGCGAATTATGAAAAATCACAACGATGACAAATGAGGTAATTTTGCTTGGTAATATATACAAGGTCAATTCGAATAACGGCAATGATGCATCTGGATAAATCGTGTCCTCTCATCATACTTCTCTGCATCTAAGGGAGTAGCATCAGGTGCCATATTCCGGAACTATATTTTACACCTGTTGTATGGGAACATGTACGGGTTTCGTTGCAAAGAATTCATTTTTAAATCAATTTAGTTTTCCTTTCTGATTCAATAGCTGCATGTATTTACAGAGAAATAGCGCACCGTGGAAGGGTTGACATCCGTAAACACTGGTCTGGTCCCTGTATATGTTTCTTCAGAAACGAATCTCTTTCACAACTATGGCAGGATCATTAATCATTTCTGACAGTGTCAAAAGCTGTTGTACTGTTGATGAAACATAGGTAGATTTATTTCGTACCTGGATGGCTCGTTCACATAGGCAGGGAGAGGGATGAAGTCCTGAATTGCGAGTTTCGGGAACTAGGCAGAAGGCTGAAGAACAGGCTCCCAAGGGTAGCGTTCACAGGATTGCTGCCAGTGACGGTAAGAATTGGAGGATGTTGAATGCGCGACCGAGGAGTTGGTGCTGGAGGCAGGGTTTTAGATTTTTGGACCATTGGGATATCTTCAGGGGCAGGTGGGAACTGTACAGATTGGCTGGGTTGCATCTGAAATCTAGGGAGAGCAATATCCTTGCTAGTAGTTTTGTTAGCATGGTTCGGGAGGGTTTAAACTAATTTGTAAGGGGTGTGCGACCCGTAGCGATAGAACAGTGAAAGAAGTGCATGGTATAAATCCAGATCTAACATATACAGTGGCTTTCAGAAAAGAGCAGCAGAATAAAGGGTATAAAGGTAGTAAGGTAGAAGGGCTAAAGTGTGTGTACTTCAATGCAAGAAGCATCAGGAACAAAGGTGGTCAACTGACAGCTTGGATACATACATGGAATTATGATGTAGTAGCCATTAAGGAGACTTGGCTAGCACCAGGGCAGGAATGGATTCTGAAAATACCTGGATTTCAGTGTTTTAAAAAAGATAGAGAGGGGAGGAAACAGGGAGGAGGTGTGGCATTACTGGTCAGGGAAACTATTACAGCTGCAGAAAGAAGAGTAATGTGGATGATCCTCTTCTGTGTCAGTATGAGTGGAAGTCAGGAAGAGGAAGGGGTCAGTTACTCTACTGGGGGTATTCTATAGCCCCCTGGTAGCAGCAGAGATACCGAGGAGCAGATTGGGAGGCAGATTATGGAAAGGTGCAAAAATAACTGGGTTGTTATCACGGGTGACTTTAACTTCCCGAATGCTGATTGGCTGCTGATTAGTTCCAAGTGATTAGATCGGGCAGCGTTAGTTAAGTGTGTCCAGGATGGATTCCTGTCACTGTATGTCGACAGACCGACTAGGAGGAATTCCATACTAGTTCTAGTATTAGGTAATGAACTGGGTCAGGTCACAGATCTGTCAGTGGGTGAGCATCTGTTGAACAGTGAACACCGCTCTCCGACATCTAGTATTAACATGGAAAAGGATAGAATCAAAGAGGATGGGATCGTTTTTCATTGGGGAAGGGCAAATTATGAGCTATAAGGCTTGAACTTGTCGGTGTGAATTGGGATGATGCTTTTGCAAGGAAATGTACTATGGACATGTGTCGATGTTTAAGAATCTTTTGCAGGATGTTAGGGATAGATTTGTCCCGGTGAGGAAGATAAAGAATGGCAGGGTGAAGGAACCATGGGTGACAAGCGAAGTGTAAAATCTAGTCAGGTTGAGGAAAGCAGCATACATGAGGTACAGGAAGCATGCATCAGATGGGCCTATTGAGCAATACAGGACAGCAAGAAAGGAACTTAAGAAGGGTCTGAGAAGAGCACGAAGGAGGCATGAGAAGGCCTTGACGAGTAGGGTAAAGGAAAACCACAAGACATTATTCAAATATGTAAAAAACAAAAGGATGACACGAGTGAATTTAGGACCGATTAGGGATAAAAGTGGGAAGATGTGCCTGGAGGCTGTGAAGTGAGCGAGGTCCTCAATGAGTACTTCTCATCGGTATTCACCACTGAGAGGGAACTTCATGACGGTGAGGACAATATGAGTGAGGTTGATGTTCTGGAGCATGTTGATATTAAGGGAGGGGAAGTGATGTTGTGAAAATACACTAGGACGGATAAGTCACCGGGGCCTGATGGAATATTCCCCAGGCAGCTCCATGAGGCAAGGGAAGAGATTGCTGAAACTCTGGCTAGGATCTTTATGTCCTTGTTGTCCACAGGAATGGTAGCGGAGGATTGGAGGGAGGCGAATGTTGCCCCCTTGTTCAAACAAGGTAGTAGGGATAGTCAAGGTAATTATAGACCAGTGCGCCTTACGTCTGTTGCGGGAAAGCTGTTGGAAAGGATCTTAGAGATAGGATCTATGGGCATTTAGAGAATCATGATCTGATCGGGGGCAGTCAACGTGGCTTTGTGAAGGGCAGATCGTGCCTAACAAGGCTGATTGAGTTCTTTGAGGAGGTGACCAGGCACATAGATGAGGGTAATGCAGTGGATGTGATCTACTTGGATTTTAATAAGGCCTTTGACAAGGTTCCACACGGTAGGCTTATTCAGAAATTCAGAAGGCATGTAATCCAGGGTAGTTTTTCCAGGTGGATACAGAATGTGCTTGCCTGCAGAAGGCAGCGGGTCGCGGTGGAGCGCGTACATTCGACTGGAGGGTTGTGACTACTGGTGACCCACAAGCATCTGTTCTGGGACCTTTACATTTGTGATTTTTATTAACGATCTGGATGTGGGATGAGAAGGGTGGTTTGACAAGTTTGCAGACGACACGAAGGTTGTGGTGTTGTAGATAGCGGAGAGGTTGGCAAAGATTACAGAAAGAAATTGATAGGATGCAGAAGAGGGCTGAGAAGTGGCAGGTGGAGTTCAACCCGGAGAAGTGTGAGGTGGTGCACTTAGGAAGGAAAAACTCCAAGGCGGAGTATAAAGTAAATGGCAGGATACTGGGTAGGGTGGAGAAGGAGAGGAATCTGGGTGTACATGTCCACAGAACCCTAAAAGTTGCCTCACAGGTAGATAGTGTATTTAAGAAAGCTTATGGGGTGTTAGCCTTCATAAGTCGAGGGATAGAGTTTAAGAGACGCGATGTAATGATGCAGCACTATAAAACTCCAGTTTGGCCACATTTGGAGCACTGTGTCCAGTTCAGGTCGCCTCAGTATAGGAAGGATGTGGAAGCTTTGGAAATGGTACAGAGGAGATTTACCAGGATGCTGCCTAGTTCAGAGAGTATGGATTACAATCAGCGGTTAAGGGAGCTGGGGCTTTACTCTATGGAGAGAAGGAGGATGAGAGGTTACATGATGGAGGTGTACAAGATGTTAAGAGGAATAGGCAGAGTGGACAGCCAGCGCCTCTTCCCCAGGGCGCCACTGCTCATACAAGACCACAAGGCTTTAAAGTAAAGAGCGGGAAGTTCAAGGGAGATATTAGAGGAAGGTTTTTCACTCAGAGAGTGGTTGGTGAGTGGAATTTCACAGATTATTCGTAGCATGAAAATTGCATTTCTGGTTGCAGTGTTTTCCACAAAGCCGCATTGTTCTTTGCTGATTTCACGTTTATAATAAAGTTTTGCTCACATCATGATTACTCTGCGAATAGTTTTTGCCATGTGGTTCATCAGTCTTATTGTACGATGTATATCACAGACTGTTGCTCCCTCTTTCTTTGGAAGTGTGATGAACATTGATTTAAATAAATCATCAGGTATCTCCCCATGATCATAGATTACATTTGCCATTTCTGTTATTTTCCCTATTCCAAACTCTTCTGAGGCCAAGATCATTTCAATAGCGATGATGTCTGGACCAGCTGCTCTGTCATACATTGTGCATGTTTATAGCTGTTTAAATTTCTGATTTTAGAATGTTAATTCCTTCAAGATTCTTCTTTATGTACAGTTTTTTTTTCTCTTTGGTCTTCAAGAAGTTCTTTTATATATCCTGTCCATCTGCTTAGGATTTCGTCTTTGCTCAAAATTAAGTTACCGTCTTTTGCTTCGATGCATCAAATTGCTGAGCAAGGTAACTTCCACGTTCGTTCTTTAATCTTACTGTGCATCACCTTTGTTTCAGAGTTTGTAGCGTTTCTATCTCTGAGCATTCTTCTTCCTTTTCCGCTCTTTTCGTGGGATGGTTTGTTTTGCAGCTTCATCAGTATGTCCCAGCAAGATTTGCCTCCTTCATCCTACAGCAACTGAAAACGGTGTTTCACCTTGGTTGTGTATTCTGTTTTCAGATAATGGGTGTTTTGTAGTTGTTGATAATTCATTAGCTCTGATATATTTAGTTTATTTAATTTTCTCATCTTCATCTTTATTTTGCAAATGACTGGTATGTGGACGCTCCCACAGAATCTGTTATTGATTGTTATGTCATCGATTTAATTTTTGTTCTTCCCATCTGGGCTTCTCCATGTCCATTTCCTTCTTGGATGTTGTTTAAACCAAGTGTCGGTGGCTATCTGATTGTTTGCTTTACACCATGATATAAGCTATTCCCCTCTTTCGTTTTTTTCTCCCAATCCCTGGTCTCCAACAATATGGCCTTCTCTTCCCTCACCAACTTTTGCATTGACGTCGTCCATGACTAGGACGACTTCTTGTGATTTGCATTGTTCTAGTGTTTAAGGTAAGGGGAGGGAAGTTCAAGGGAGATATTAGAGGAAGGTTTTACTCTCACAGAGTGGTTGGTGCGTGGAAATCGCTGCCTGAGTCAATGGCGGAGGCAGATACACGAGTGAAGTTTAAGAGACTACTAGACAGGTATACGGAGGAATTTAAGGTAGGGGGTTATATGGGAGGCAGGGTTTGAGGTTCGAAGTGAAAAACAGAAGACACTGAATGGAGAAATTGGACAGAGATAGTCATGAAGTTATAGATTATTACTACAAAGAAGTAGGCTCTTTCACCCATCTTGATCTTCCCTCTCTGATCTTTCGCTTCGTCCCATTTGCCTGCAGTCTCGGTCCGTCTCTCATGCACGTAAATAGACAGCCTTCCCTGTAATGATACAATTGAATCCGCATCTACCACTTACACTGGCAGATCCTTCTACACTCCTCGACCCTCTTAACGAGTCCGCCTTAGCACGCACCTCTCCTGAATATTTCAACTTTCACCCCACAACTATGAAGTAGTCTTAGATTCACTAAAAGAATTGGGGAGATCTGCGAGCAACCATCCTTTCAGTAACTCTCACAAATGTGTATACTTCTGTAAGATCTCCATTCATTGTCCTGCCGTCAAGGGAATAAATTCCAATTCAACACTTCATTCAAACTCTTGTCCTCAGTTCGCGAACTCCTGCTTTCAAATCATTGCTACACACTTTGAAGATAATTGATATTGTAAACCGATATTCTGTCTACGTTGTGCTGTACAGCTTCATCCTAACGTAAAATCGCCTGTACTCAATGAACTGACTGTGAAGGTCAATGTGATTGGAGATCAATACAAGCCGATCTACCCTTGACGCTGATTCCCTGACATTATCGATCTGTATTCCCAGGTCTCCTTCTGCAAACTAAATTCCACCTATTTAATGTGCTTCTTAAACTGTTGTATCTCTCCTCACAATGCAGGCGAACTCATACTTGACTCGATTAAATTCCGTCTGCCATTTTCCAACCCATTTTCCTGGCAGTCAACATCAAGCTATAAACGTGAATAGAGCGTCTGGCTGGAACAACGCCCACAATCTAAGATTCATCCTCATTATTGTTCTGATTCATTTTTCTACATCTAAGTCATTAAAATACATGATAAATAACAGCGGACTTAACACCAATCCCTGCAATACACTTGTCACCGTCAAACAATCAACCATCTACTCTCTGCTAATCCAGAGAAGAACGTTCGTCAATCCGTTCACATGCCGCAGATATAGTCGTATGGGCGCGTAATTTTTTATTATGAAATGTCCCTGGAATATTTTTCTCGACTTCGTTTATCTGCTTAGAAGAACATACGTAGGACATCTTGTGAAACATGCCAGAAGCTATTATTGTGACTTTCGTCATTCAAATGACCGGAAGTGACTAGAAGAAGCGAGAAATAATGAACCTATCTTCCCCTTCAATAACGTGTACTCCATTTCACCTGCCGAGCTACTGTCCCGACCCCAACGCTGGGAGCGAGTGCACTCCGCCGATGTGTCAAAATTATTCTCTTGGAAGGTGATTGTCGATGTTATTTGTTCGGGATGATTGTCTTTGTTAGAAACAGCACAGATAAGAAGATGTCTCATTTCAACAGCTGAAGCCTGGTGCCTTGGAAATTAAACTGGCAACGCTCATGTTAATTTACCTTTAAAAGCTAACAACTTGTAACAGCCTTGGGGATACGAATTCATGGCACTATGACAGAGTGAAAAAAAAACAACTTAATGCATGTGTTTGTGTAGCTGGTTGTCCCTAATGAGACTTATGTGATAACCACACTAATTGCCTCAGTGGAATTGTGCTAAATTGCATATAACCCTGTAAAAACGATCACCGGTCCATACAAACCTTTGGAACTTTCCGTACACTGGAACATTGCTTCAGACGGAATATGGGATATCCAACGATTTACTACATCGCGGGTGTTTTCTATCCTACACTTGTAGCGATCGGTGTCCCTGGTAAGATACTGGAGCTGGTCACTCGATGTATAGCGCAGTCCTCTTAGTTTTGTTCTGCTGCGCTGTTCGGAGAACACCAAAGATGGTACCATCGCCTGAATTCTGTTTCCAGAATTGAGAGTTCAAACATCTGATATTTCTTTTTAATTCAGTTTCCTTATTTACCAGATACGCTGTTTTTCTTCTCTGTTGTGAAATATGTATTTGCCGATAGTTTCATAGTTGGGCCTTGCTCGGCTTTCTGCAGCGACAGTGGCCTCTTTTCCAGATCGGCAGCTTTTTCCAATGTCTGGCCAGTCGAATATCGACACGCAGATCTGTTCTTCCATAAGTCACTAAATTATGACTTATGCTGTAAACCTCCTGAATTTCACTACAAATAATCACTTCAGCTGTTCCACTTCTTATAATGGAAATGCCGCTGCTTATGGTGATGTTTTCTGGAGCGATCGACCGGTAGGTGAGTCGTGGATATCAGATGCCTCGCTCGAAACTGTCGAAAAGTCGCCAGTCCATTGTTGTCCCCCAGTAGGAGTCTAGCAATGGAGCAGGCTCACATTGAACCTTTGCTTTACACTTCCAGAAAACATGCCGTGCATAGTATTGGAGGAATGGTAGGCATTCAGACAGTTGCAGCTAACGAGAATCCTGTTTTGTTTCTAATTTTTTGTAGTTAATTTAACGGCGATTGTGATCCTATCTCGGGGAAAATGCGGACTCTCCAAATGCATCACCTGTTACCTGGTTGGAATGGCAACAGCGGATCTGATGGTGGTTATAGTTTTCGCTTTTGTGCAACAGACCAACAATATCTACATTTATTCCAGATCCTTGCTCATCACTCCTGTATGCGCAGTGACAGTTGTATTATATGTTGTGACGATGGATTGTTCAGTTTGGTTTACGGTCAGTTTTACCTTCGATCGTTTCATCGCAATATGTTGTCGGAAGCTCGGGCAACGATACTGCACTGAGAGAACAGCAACGGTGATTATGGTGACGGTGGTTTAGTGAGCTGCGGGAGAAGTGCCCCGTTTTACTTCGCCATTGAACCTTATGTCATGATTGACAACATACCTTGGCGTTGCGCCTTCACAGATGAATACGCTATTTTACCCGTGTGGAAAGGATTAGAATTACTGGATAGCATTTTAACACCGTTGCTACCAATTGGCTTAATTCTAGTTTTCAATGGTTTAACAGTAAGACATATCATTGCGGCAAATAGAGTCCGCAGAGGCCTTCGAAACAGCAGTGATAACCAGAAGGATGCCGAGATTGAAAACCGCAGAAAATCGATGATTCTGTTGTTTGCTATATCAGCTAATTTCATATTATTTTGGATGCCCTATGTAGTTCATTCTCTGAAATGGCAAGCGGAAAACTTTTTTTTTTAGGACAAATATTTGAGTTCCCCGGTATATATACTACAACAATTTGGGTTCATGTTGCAAATTCTGAGTATGTGCACCAATACTTGTATCTATACACTGACTCAGAGAAAATTCAGAAAGGAATTGAGGAAAGGAATGAAGTATGTGTTTACATTAAATGGTCATCTATGTAGATAATGCCCACTCCAATTACAACTCAGTGCAGCTTTCGAATAAAACGGTTTCAAAAGGAGTATATTTGGAAATTATGTCATATACTCAAACATTCGTGTCCCGAGTCATCCTGAAATAAATGGATTCCAAACTATCACAGAGACTTTTCAATCATCCGGGAAACGGTAATGCAGCATAGAAGGCACGACTAACAGTCTCCAGGACAGCTTCAGCCACCATGCCATCAGAATGATTAACTCACGCTGATTCGAATGGTTTTCTATGCTACATTGACTTTTCCATTGATATTAATTTATTATAAATGATTAGCATTGCAGATTGTACATTTAGACGAAGAGGTAACAGAAGTAAGACTAGCATCCATCCCAATTGGTTAACAAATGAATACAATTCTCATTATCAGTAAGTATAACCCAAACAGGTTGCGAGAGAAGGCACTCTCTCAGCAGAAAGCATTCCTACTTTTACTTAACAAAGAAGCCATTTTGATTAACATACGGAGTAAAATAAGAAACTCCCTACTCTCTTCACCCAGCAACAAAAGCTCATGACATTCACAGAGTTCCCCAATGTATGTTGCAAGACACGAAACCCAACCAAGGTGCAGAAAACAGTGACATAACTTCGCAGGGCGGTAGAGATCACAACATTCAGTTCTCCCGGTGCTGCATATGTCAATCGCTCCGTGGAGTCCCTACTTCTCGGAGACCTCCGTACCTCCACTGCCGACCCTTCCGGCTCAGACACCACGGGGGACATCCCAGGTCTACCTGTTGTACCCTTACTGGTTCCCTCTTCACCTGAGAGCCCACTGTTTCGTGTTCAAGTTCCACCTTCTCTCGCCCCCCCCCCCCCCTACTGCCGACTGTACCTCAGTCTGCCCCTCCACTCTCTCTCCCCCAATGCTGGCTGTATCTCATTCTGCCCCTCAACACCCTCCCTCCTCTTCAACTCAGCGGAGGAAGGGCCAGGAGCCTTTTCTTCCGGTATTGGGGAATTAGCGAACGGAAAGCGGTGCCACACATCTGAATCGTCGTCGTCGGAAGCAGTATCCCTTTCCGGGGTGAGGACTCCGGAGTATGGCACCTGGTGCTGTTTTCATGGATACGAACCAGTAGTCTAAGAGGACAGGATTTATCCCAA
The DNA here is from genome assembly GCF_030144855.1 of Hypanus sabinus. Classification (NCBI taxonomy): domain Eukaryota; kingdom Metazoa; phylum Chordata; class Chondrichthyes; order Myliobatiformes; family Dasyatidae; genus Hypanus; species Hypanus sabinus. The sequence continues at coordinate 31,887 of NW_026781441.1, read as the reverse complement.
TGCATCCGTCTCAAGCTTCGAACTGACCTTGTATATATTGACAAGTAAAATATACTCATGTGATTGTTGTGATTTTGCATAATTTGCCCTCCATGAAAGATCACAGAAATGCAACTGTTGCAGGTGCCCAGAATCAGAAATGAAGCACAACTCAGGTACAGAATCACAGAAGTTGTTCATGTACTAGTTCTTAAAGTAAACAGTCTTAGTTACGTGATGGAGAAACGGCGGCCCAAGCGGTTCATGTCATCTAAGCTATCTTCATTTGCCGCACTCTGGACCTTATACCGTTAAGGGATTCCTATCCATGGACTTTCCAAATACATGTTTAATGTTCTGAAAGTGTTTTCCCTCAAATACATTCTCGGGTACTTCTTTCTATTTACCTACCCACATAATCTGTTAAAGTGGTATCTCCACTTCCTATTAATTCTCTCTCGTCACATTAAATCAATGTCCATTAGTAAATGATTCTCTCTAAACTGCTTGTCGCTGGTAAGTCAGCAGAGGCAATGCAGTATTATTAGTCTGGTCAGTGATGGGCCTGGATTATCAATGTCTTCATCATCATGGTCAGCAATGACATTGTCAGAATGTGTGTACGAATTGTTCTGGAAAAACAGCAATTAAAATATTCTTCATGACAGGAAACCACAGTAAACTTCGGTTGTGCAATATCAAGCGCTACCCATCATTGCACAGTAAATGATTCAATGAAAATGTTTCTTGATTCCCAGACAATTACTTCTAGCCATTGAATACAAGCGGCATATGTTTATACAACCTCCGATTCTGTTTCCTCGGATCTGCATAAGAGTCCAGATTTAACTTAGAACGGATAGTCAATACAATGTTTGTGAGAGGACTTCGTTGTAATGTACCAAACTCCGTTAGGTCTTACAAAGGGCAATGTATGTCGGAAGCTGGGAAATGGCAGGCGGAAAAGGCAAAGAGCTGAACGAAAAGGGGATCTTTCCTCCACCTGTTTTCATCGCTCACTTTCTAGAGGTTGTCTATATTCATGCGGTTGTGTTTCAGGTTACAGATCATCCTGCAGAGACCGCTTTATTCTGTAACTTGCAAAGTTTTGTCTCATTTGAACAATATTTAAAAAATATATATATTTCAATGTCTGTTTAAAAAGTCTCAATTTTATTGTACACAAACATATAACTGAGCGTATCTCGTAATTCTGCAAGTTCCGAACAATAACGGGTTAACTACATCTCACCTTGACTATAATTAATCTGACAAGTGATGTACAATAATTCTCTCTTATTCTACAGCATCTGCTTGAAACATCAGAATGCTTACACATTTATTTGCCGCATAAAGCACTTTTTTTCCCCAAAGTTTAAGAATACCTAACGTATGGTTACACGTATACAGTGTATTTTAACAATTATATTCACCATTTTATTGCTGGTATGAGACTCAGAGGAAATCATATCGGTTGTGTAAAGGTGATGAAAGCTCGCCATTCTCAGGTTCCCCAGTGATTTCCATTATCCAAACCTACTGAACACAAGCTGCATCCATTTTTGTCATTGAGCTCCTTTACCCGCGAACCCACTAAATATTAGTGTGTACTAGGATTTGCAAATAAATAGCACTGAATTTATTTTAAATAGACAAAAATAAAAATGTGTGGGTGCCCGGAAGTATAAACATGGCCTAATATGATAATCGAAAAATACAGTGAATATTTCTCCTTATCCGATGGGTCACACCTGATATGAGTATAAAAATAACAACAAAAGCCGAGGTTAAATGTCTTTATGTTCACTGATGTTTCAGTCACTCGTTGGTACGTTGACCTTTTAACTCTCCCCTCTGAACGATAAGTTGCACGGGTATTCTGTTCACATCACACAGCCATCCTCTGCTGTGCATGCTACTATAACTGTCATTAATAATTAGACATATGCAGTTTTGATTCTGCATACTGGAATTCGTGTTTTATTTTATTTGCTGCAAGGGAGCGGGCATTGACAAATAAATACATAATCAATATGTTCTGATATCCAGAGAAATTGTCATCATTGATTGCCGGGCATCATCACTGGTAGTGTGGTTTCTGCTGAAGAGCATTTTTTCATATAGAGAGAGATATTTATATGGTTTAATGGTCATACATCTTGCTTTCGCTGCGCCCATCATGATGTTGGACAAGCAATTACTTTGCCAGCAGACTTGGAGATGTTTCTGAATAATCAGTGATACTCTCTGTGTGAGAGAACCTGCGACCGAATGGGATGTGATAGTAACGTTGTAGAATTGGTGGATCCGGACAAGCAGAGACATTATCCACGTGGTCGCTGACATGTCAGAATAAGCACTGAAAACACCGTGTGGTCAGTGATGTTCTTGTAGACCTGTGACAGTCCTGTTCATTGCAGTTATGGATTCTTTGGAAGCAAGGAAATAACAGCTTTTGACTCCCCACAGCCGAGAGAGAGAATCAGATTTTCATTCGTGTTCTCCTTCTCAATCTATATATCTATTTCAGTATCGATTGGTCAATTCATATGCCCCCATTGGCAATGAACTGAAAACGTCTTTCTTTGAAATAGCCGTGCTGACAATTTCCATGGAATATGCAGAATCAGAACGAGCAAACGGATGTATACTTGAAATGATTGTTAAAATAGTGCAAGGTAAAATACTGGAAGAATATCAATGGGTTATGTCCCAGCTGATTTTGTTTCTTCTTTTATTTCTAATTCCTTTTTTTTTATCGGTGTTGATTGTCCGTCGTTTCCGACGATGATTTAACTTTTGAGGGATGAATTTCACAGTGAAAAAAATCCGTTGTGCCGAGGCAGTTCTGCTTTCTCGGCCTCAAGATGCTTGATCCAATGGCAGGAAAAAAAAAAACTTCAAGATTGGAGATTTCCTGCGCTGTGGCGGATATTCATGACGGCTTTTGTACCTTGCTTTGCCCTTCGCTGTCCATGAAGCGTTGCTGCACCGCCTTCTGGGGTGTTTGATCATGTAGTCGATCTCATCCGCCGAGTCCGGGAACTGTCTGCACATGCTGGGTTAAGCAAATCTCGAACTCACAGGTGTTTGTGTTTCCCGGCTACACTCACCTGGTTCAGCCCGTCTGTCGAAGCGCCGGACCAGGGTTTGCCACTGTCCGATACAAACTCGGAGCCACCGATAAGAGCTGAGCGTCAGGAGTGAAATAATAGTGGATGAGCTGCTTTCAGGTAGAGTACGACAGGCCCGCCACCAGAGGCGCAAATAAGTTACAGTTTATAACATTTTTAAATGGGTCTTGCAGATTCTACTTTGGCACGAAACTTGAGCTGCTAATTTGAATAATATAAATAATTAGTCTCTTTCTGAGCTTGTACAACGTGCACTAAATAAGTAACAACTCTGAGCTTTGGCAGAGCACAATAGTTCCCTGTAAAGGACAGGGAGTTACTTTTTCAAACCGGTAGAATGGAGGATATGTATATGCGTTACTGAAGGTGGAAGAGCCAAGTTTCACTGAGCCGCGAGTACTTCAATGCTGGTGGTAGCTGATGCTATTTAGCATATTAATTGTTTAGGGTATATATTTGACGAGTACAAAATCAGCATTTTCATGATGGGAATGACAGTGATTGTATACACCGGGAGACACCATTTGGAATTTTGTTGCAGAGTTGGCAGAACAACACTTCATAGCAGGTAAATATACCGTTTAGCTCGAGCCCTTATGTAACTCCATTTAAAGATACTGAAAAACCATCCTCACTTTTGAAAATTGGTCGTTTTCCTGCATTCCCATTTACTTCATATCGTGATCGTCATTTTTTGCAAGTTTCATTGTTTGATTTTACAAATCATTTGCCTGACGTTCGATTGACTGAACGACATTATGCCCCTGAAACAGTAAATATTTCTCAACATCTATGCCTCACTTTCTGGAGAATGTGAGAAATAGATATCGATACCTTTCTCAAAAGACCCTGTAGTATCCGTATTCAGCAGCGTAGCCGCCAACCCATTAAGCACACTCACCACTCTCTGGTAAAAAAAATACCCCTGACATCTCCTCTGTACCTACTTTCAAGCATATAGAATGTGCCCTTTCGTGCTAGCAATTCCAGCCCTAGGAAAAAGCCTCTGACTATCCACACGATCAAAGCCTCTGATCAACTTACACACCTCCGTCAGGTCACCTCTCATCATACGTCGCTCCAAGGAAAGAAGGGCAGAGCTGACTCAAACTATTCTCATAAGGTAGGCTCCCCAATCCAGGCAGCATCATTATAAATCTTCTCTGCAACCTTTCTGTGTTTTCCACATACTTCCTATAGCTTGGGAAAATGAAATCTTCCTGCTGTTACCCAAAGTACTTCCTGCATTTCTTCTCCGTAACTTCCTCCGTCCTCAACGGGAATCTTACGAGGGTAAAATTACTTGCACGGCCCCCAGCCCCTTCTGCGATTTCTCCAGGTTCCACGTTACTCCCATGTCCACGATTCCTTCCAACTGATCTCCTTTCTGGCACTTATCACTGCAGGCGTTACAAGTGTCCTACCAGGTTTGAACTGCTCAGTAATCCATTTGCAGCTGACGTGGAAAGCGCACCAACCAACATACAAATGGAGCTGATGAAACTCCAGTGTAGTGACACACTCAAGGTGAAGTATGTCTCGGTGGGCGCTGCACAGTTTCTACGTTTCATTCCCGACACAATGCTCCAGCTGCGTACCCAAGCTGCTCAAATGCTCTCTATGTTTGGCAGCACATATCTGTGTGAACAACTGTTCTCTTTGATGAAGATAAACAAAACATCACACAGGAGTCGTCTTTCTGATGAACACCTTCACTCAGTTCTGAGGATTTCTTCAGCTCAGAGCCTGCCTCCAAACTTAGACTAGTGTGAATCACAGAGGGTTGGTCTTTGGAAAATTGTTTTCATTAGAAATTACTCCGGAAAAGCTGCAGATAAAGCCATAAGAAATAAATGCAACTGATTTAAATGTCAATCTTTAAACTAAAGTAAATTTAAATTTAAACTGATTTAAACTGAAATAAATGCCAAAATAATAATAATAATAATAAAAAAACGGCACAAGTCGAGGGCCGGACTGGTTCAGCGTTTATTGCAAAACTTATTAAAATGAATTTATTACACATATTAATCTGGAACTAACAAAGCTTAGGTTATTGCCTACTAAAACAACATTGAACATAAAATAAATAAAAAATCAGCTGAGGCTGCAAATGGATTACTGAGCAGTTCAAGCCTGTATTTTTGGGCTTCAAAGTCGGCAAATTGCCGTGTGAATTCGGCACCAAGTATGCTAAGATATTCAGCAAACTTTGCATGTGGGAACACTGCGGTAGAAACCTGCTCTTTCAGAGTTTGGCAACACGGAAAAATGGCTCAAGGTTTTTTGCTGCATCTGCGTCTCCCACAGGCGCAGCTTGGTTTTAAAAGCCCTCACTGCAGCGTACATGTCTGTGATCACACGACCCCGCCCCTGAAGCTGCAGGTTGAGCGCATTGAGATGGCTCGTGATGTCACACAGAAACGCCATTTCACAGAGCAACTTTTTATCCCGGAGCTCTGTTGTGTCTTTCCCTTTGCTTTCCATGTACTGACAGATATCCTCACGCAACTCGAAACATCTTTTCAGCAATTTTCCTTGGCTTAACCATCGCACCTCTGTGTGATAGGGCAAATCATTATATTCTGAACCCAACTCCTCCAGAACCGACTTGAACTCGCGGTGATTTAACCCATGTCTCTAATGAAGTTAACTGCTCGTGTTATGGTGCTCATTATATGTTCCATTTTCAAGGCTTGCCACACAACGATTCCTGGTGTATGATACAGTAATAAGCTGTCTACTCACCTGCGCCGTTTTCCTCCCGCATCTTCTCCAGGATCCTGCACAATAATCCAGTCTTTTGACCGCACATCGCGGGCGCTCCATCTGTCGTCAGTCCCACCAGTTTATCCCAAGGCAGCCTCATTATATTTACACATCTGGATACCTCATCAAAGAGATCTTTTCCAGTAGTTGTGCCATTCATTGATTTTAATCCCAAAAGTTCCTCTGTTACACACAGACTTTAGTCCACTCCACGAATGAAAATTGACAATTGGGCAGTGTCAGAAGTGTCCCTGCTCTCATCCACAGCAAGGGAATATGCGATGAACTCTCTTCACTCCCCCACCAGCTGTTGTAGAGTGGTGGCAAGCTCTCGTCCACGGTCAGCAACGGTGTTTCTGCTCAGGCTCACATTTGAAAATGGGTGCCTTTTATCTGGGCACACGACGTCGCAAACTTTCATCATGCAGTTCTTAACAAATTCTCCCTCGGTAAAGGGCCGGGCTGATTTAGCGATCACTGCTGCCACAATAAACCGAGCCTTTACAGCAGCCTCACTTTGTGTTTTGTTTTTTTGTGAACATAGCCTGCTGTGAAGCCAGACTTCTTTTCAACTCTTCTACCTTCTGGAGCTTCTGTTTCTTGTCCAGATGCTTGTATTTGTCGTGGTGTTTCCTTTCATAGTGTCGTCTTACGTTATATTCTATAATTACAGCCACACCGGCTCCGCACACAAGACAAACAGGTTTGCCCTTTATATCTGCGAACATATACTCTGCCCCCACCTGCCTTGAAAACCCCTGTTTTCAAAGTCCACCTTTCGTTCAGCCATTTTTGGGGTGAGGGATAGCTGAAAGTTGACCACACGTGACTAGCGCCATATGGATGCTGATGAGAGAGTAAGGCAAGCGCGAGCAATGCACTGGCAGTGCATTGTGGGATTTGTAGTAATAGTGATGCATGCAATATACCGGTGGGCCAGCTCTAATAGAAAAAATAATTATTAATTAATGATATTCAGAAAATTTTGACATTTGACAATGTCAAATGTCACATTTTGCCACATTTGACCCCCAATCCGTAACGATGGTTTTTACCTCGTTAGTAATGGAGTTAATGTATATTTGTTTAATGTGATACCTCCCATATAGTCAGAGGGAGCAGCAGAGGATGATGGCTTTCGGATTTTCTCCTAAACGTTCTGCATATTTGAAGGTGTGACGTTTGTTGTGCAATGGATAATTCTTGCTAGGGGCATTGTTAGTTGTAGAGATTCAGTATTACGCACCGAGACAGGTTTATTGATGTGAAAATTATTCGAAGTGTATTTAACTGGCTTGGTGTGAATTGTACTGGTACCTTGACTCATGAAGCAAGGGTCGTTTCGCTTCTTCGTCTCCTTGCACACAAACCTAGTGAAATACTTAAGGGAAGAAATCGACCACCGCTCTCTTCCTTATACTCTGAGCCAACAGACACTCACCTCTCGTGCAGCCCAAATGGAAGTTTGTCCACGATTGGTTTAATTCCGTATGGAGTATCTATGTATGACAGGCCAGTTAAATAGTCATCTTCTTTAGCGCCTGAAATCTCCATGAGTAGATACCGAGCTCTCTTAGCTTAGTGTGGTCTTTGGCTGACACCTTAGGAAAATTTTCCATTCGTCGAAATAGTGCCGTTTCAATAATTTCAGGGGCCGCATAACACTCCCGAAGTCTCTCCCATGCTTTGTGTAAGGCTAGCTTTGGGTTGTTGATGTACACTGAATGTATGCGTCACACCTGATCGCATGATTCTTTCTCCAGCCATTTAGTCATAAGATTCAACTCTTGGGTTGCTTCGAGCTGGACTCCGCCGATAGCGTTGGCGAATGAGGAGTACCATGCACGGTAATTTTCAGGCTTATCGTCAAACTGGTATAGTCCTGAAGTGAGGAGATCTTGTCGTGCTAAATACTGTGTCATGGGTTCAATTGCAAGTGACATGCTGGCTGGGGGAATATGTTGGCGGGTATAAGATTGAGGGTGTACATTTGCTACGGGATTTGCTGTTCTGAATTCAGCCTTTGCCTCTCCTCTCGCCAAATCTGGTAAGTTTGGTGTCGAGAAATATTTGTTATCAGTCCTTTCATTCTTGAATTTATCGCAAGGGTAAATTGTCTTCCTCGGATGGACGTGATGCAACTGGGCCTCTCTGTGAATGCTCATAAGGTGGGACGTTAGCATATAAACATGGAGAGGAAGAACTAATTTTCAAGTCCATTTCAGATCGGACGTAGTCGATTGTGCGTTCCAATCTGGTCCTTTCTGAACTAGATTTGACGTCATTCAGAACATGAATTTCTTCAGCATTTTCTATTATCTCTGCTTCCACCCTGGCAGTTTCTGCTTCTCGGTGTAGCGTCAGCACTTCTAACTCTGACTCCACCCTTACCTTTTCCAACTGGTTTTCGGCTTCTCTGACAGCCGCTTGCTTTTTTTAAATTTTGCTTCCTGTTCATCATACAGCTCTCGGACCTTAGCTGCTTCTGCTTTAGGGCTTGCATGGGTAGTCTTATTTGCTGATGCCCTACTGCTCCTGGCGCTGGATGTCAACGACTTGATGCTGGATGGCGATGCCATCGTCGCACTTGAAACAACTGGTAATGCCGCCTTTTCACTATAGTGTTCTCGCAAAGGTGTAAAATAACTCTGAACTAAACACCAAGCATAAACTAATCAAAGAGGCTGTCCCAGTAAGATTAACCGATAAGTGTTTGCTCTTCCACATTAACGTATGGTGAAAACTGTCGATAAAACAATACAAAATATATACAGTATTTGTTTCCTTGTTGGCATCGCATTCACATTATAAATACTTGCAAAAGTAAAACTACAACAACTGTATTACATTAAAGTGCAACATACAGGCAGAATCTACATACGCCATTGACTGGCTTTAAATACACTTCAACACAAACTGTCCGCAACTCTTTTAATAACAAAGAACATATACTTTATCAACCGTCATTATTTTTAACAGAATCAGCGTTAACATTTTTACTTCAACATATTGATTATCTTAGGAAATTACGGCGTTGCTTCTCTGATGTTTCTAGTGCGTAGAAAGAAAACTTTTATCGCGCTGATCCTGCACACACAACCCCCTCCTTCCCCTTTCTCCAAACCGGTATTTTCCCACAGGAAACGGCGAAACCGTGTGTAACGTCATCGCATGCTGCGATATCTCACAGAAAACGAATTTACTTTAAACAACCTTAATTTTAGCTAAGAATAATTACAAACGAATTACTAAAGCGAATATATAATAAACTAAACGAATACCTTAAAGGCCATAAAATCTCTACCCACTTTCTCGAATAAAGGATCAACGTCCGCAAACTCCAATCTTCTGGAACCACTCCCGTCCCCATTGATGATGCAAATATCATTTCCAGAGGCTCAGTAGTCTCCTTCCTCGCCTCCCACTGTAGCCTGATTCAGTCCAGGCGATTCATCCAAAATGATGCTTTGCCAAATCTCCAGCACATCCTCTTTCTTAATATCTATATGCTCCAGCTTATCAATCTGCTGCAACCCATGACTACTATCTCTTAGATCCTTTTCTATAGTGAATACTGAAGCAAAACATTCATTAATTACCGCTGCTGATCCCTCCGGTTCCATAAACATTTTTCCTCTGACACAAATTTTAGGTCCTATTCCTTCACGACTTATTCTCTTGCTCTTCACATGCTTGTAGAATGCCTTGGGGATTTCCTTAATGCCGCCCATCGAGATCTTCTCATGCCCCCTTCTGGCTCTCCTAATTTCCTTGTTAAGCTCCTTTCTGTTAGCCTTTTAATCTTCTAAATCTCTAACATTGCTTAGCTCTCAACCTTTTGTTAGGTTTTCTTTTCTTCTTGATCAGATTTATTACAGCGTTTGTACACCACGGTTGCTGTACCATAACTTCCCTGCCTAATTGGAACCTTCCTATACAGAGCTCTACAGAAACAACCCCTGAATATTTGTCACATTTCATGCATACTTTTCCCTGAGAACATATGTTTCTAATTTAAGCTTGCAATTTCGTTCCTCATAGCCTCATAATTTCGCTTACTCTAACGAAACGCTTTTCTAACTTGTCTGTTACTAACGCTCCCCAATATGCTGTCGTAAATGCACTAGAATTATGATAACTATCTCCACCCTATTTAAACATATTGCTCGAGAGAGATGCCAATCGATATCTGTGAAATTAAAACCTCCCATCAAAAAACTCTATTAAGAACAACACCGCTTTCTAATGGGAAGATGGTGATTATTAAATATCAGTCTGAATGGAGAAATGAGAGGACGGGAGCTCTCTGCCGCACTATCAAGTCGCAATGAAGAGCAGAGAAACAAGGAGAGCTAAAGGTGCAATAATTAAATGCTATTTTTGTGGTCACAGGAGAAATATTAAGAGAGAATGCCTCAACCTGAAACGGGAAAGTGAAGAGCAAGGCGGTTTGCTCTTGGAGGGACCAGAAAGAGCGAGAACACAACGCAACATGGTGGATAAACCGCCGTCCAGGGAATTATGCATTAGAATTTATAATTATTAGAATTTATAATTCTAATCCACAAAACTTTACCATTGACTTTTTCGTTTATTGCTGAATCATTGGAAATATCTGTTGGAGTCGATGTTAGAATATCGGGAATATCGTTCTCAACCTGACATTTAGCCATCCAAAAGTCCCTCAGGGCAAAAGGTCTCATATTTTTCAGATGTTCAACTGTTCAGATCATTACTATTTGTTCTATATCCCTTATAATTCTGTCTCTTCTTCGATATTTTATGTACGTCTTTTCATCATGTATTTTTCTATAGATTTGCTAAGTATGTACACAGAAAAAAACAATCTCAGGGTGTAGGTGGAGACATGCAAGTATTCTGATAATAAATTTTGCTTTGGACTTTGAGCTGTGGCTTATAGTATTTCTCCCGACCGTGGGTATAAAAGGCTCCTGAATTGCGTGTATTCCGTCTTTAAATCGGCCCCATTGTAGCTCAACTGATTGAACGCCCAGTTTTTTTTCTTTCTAATGCACTAGCTTTGCTTTTCTAAAATTCAATTCACTGGCTCTGATTTTTATTCCTATACTGTACCTGAAAACTTCGAAACTAACAACGTTATGATTACTTGTTCATAAAGGATCAGCAACTTCCGTACTCAAAATTCTATCCTAATTGATACAGAATATCAAATTCTGTCAGGACTTCCCTCTTGTTGGTGCATTAACATAAGTAGTCAGAAAACAATTTATCAATCTGTCAATGAATTATTTTTCCTCGGATCCATTCGTCACTGGCTCTCCCTCTTAATACGAGTATTTGAGAATTTGAAGTCATCCATAACTATCACATCGCACTCAGAACTTGTTTCCTAAAAGTCTGATGGAGACGTAGGGAATGTTGAATTGTTCTCAGTTTGGAAAGTATGCTGTCATGGAAGTATAAAGGAAAATTATAATACTGTGATAAAGATTTGGATGATTAATCACGGGTAGGTATGCCGTGTGGAATTTAAACAAAGCCAGAGTAGAGGGGTAGTTAATGTCGCCAGCAAGCTAAAGTAGAGCGGGGCTGATTAGAAGAAGCATTCAAGCATTGCATGATGTGATAATCCGTCTTGAAGAGAAAGTCTTGACCTTAAATCGAAAGCAATTTTTTTACGAGAGTGATGGATGCGAGGAGCGTAGAAATGATGCATGTGAATTAATTTCATTAAACAAACTAAAAAAGTCTGAGCGATAATCAGCTTGTATCGAAGTGGAAGGATTGGGGAACTTGTGCACTGACTTAAACACATTTTGACTGTAATTCCGAATCATTATCAGGAAAAAAAAAAGACTAGAGATCACATGAGGATGTTTGTAAAGCAGACAGAAAAGCAGTAGGATCAACTTGCTCTTTCACAGAAAAATGGCTTTTGCTTTTGGATGTGAAATAGGAGGGGCCTTAACGATGGAAGTGGTAACGCACCTGTTTCAGTGGTACTCCCTTTACCGTCTTTTAATCGACTCTGTCCATTTTGAAACATCTGAACCGGGAAATGTCCAGAAGCCATTCCTGCCCATGTGATTGTCAAGACTCTGCGATAGTGCGGTCTAAATCAACCAATGTAACAATCATTGCCCAGGGGCCTGCCTTAACTGTACGACGTGTGCAATCATCCGTGGATTTTGCGATTGAAGGATGGCCAGTCACACGATTGTTTGAATTTATGACATATTTGCCAAACCAGTTTTATTTGGAGACTGCTGAATTGCAATTGAACATAGGTGTTATCTGCACAGATGGCCATTTAATGTAAATACATACTTCATTCCATTTTTTAGCTCGTTTCTGAATTTATTCAGAGCCAGTGCATAGATACAAGTATTGGTGCACACACTGAGTAATTCCAACATGAACCCAAATTGCTGTAGTATATATACAGGAGAACTGAGATATTTGTCCTGATAAAAATAGTTTTGCGCTTGCCATTTCAGGGAACGAACTACAAAAGGTATCGACAATAATATGAAATTAGCTGAAATAGCAAACAAAATAATCATCGATTTTCTGCGTTTTTCCACCTCGATATCGTTCAGATTATCACTGCTGTTCCGAAGCCCTCTGCGAATTCTATTTGCTGCAATGATATGTCTCACTGTTAACCCATTGAAAACTAGAATTAAACCGATCGGTAGCAGCGGTCTGAAAATGCTATCTAGTGTTTCGTATATTTTCCACAGGGGTGAAGTAGCGTATTCGTGTGTGAAGGCGCAACGCCACGGTATGTTGTCAATAATCATGTAAGGCTCTACGGCAAAGTACAAGGGAACACATTTCCCGCAGATCACTATAACCATCGTCAAAATCACCACCGTTGCTGTTCTCTCAGTGCAGTATCTTTCCTGCAGCTTTCGACAACATATTGCGATGAAACGATCGAAGGTAAAACTGACTGTAAACCAAACAGAACAATCTATTGTTGCAACAACGAAGATAAATGTCAGAGAGCATACAGGAGTGATGAGCAGGGATCTGGAATACATGTAAATACTGTTGGTGTGTTGCACTAAAGCAACAACGATAACCACCATCAGATCCGCTGTTGCCATTCCAACCAGGTAACGGGTGATGCATTTGGAGAGTCCGCATTTTCCCCGAGATAGGATCACAATCGCGGCTAAATTAACTACGGAAATTTGGAGAGAGGGGGAAAAAACAGAAACATCGTTAGCTACAACTGTTTGAGTTCCCAATATTCTTTCGATGTTATGCAGGGTATGCATTTTGTGGGAATTGGGGAGTAGGAATCCAGGCTGTCTGGGCTGCGTCAGTGCACTACCGCGAGTTGACTATAATGGACTGGAGAGACAGTGGGCTGGCGACTTTCCGACAGTTCAGAGCTGATTTCCAGCACACACGTGAACGATCAACCGCTCCATAAACAACATCTGTAGGGATTATATGCAGTGGGAACAAAGTGGAAATAATGAGATAGAAAACACACGTTCTCTCTACCTGACATATTGAAGAGCAGAACTGCGTCTCGAAAATAGACTGGCCGATCATTTGTAAAAGCTGTCATATTGTTGTTGTAAAGTCGAAGTCTCTGTTTTGACAAAGACTTAGAACTAGAAAACCATAGACCAGGGTCGATTCAGAAGTCCGATCAAGGTTAAATTATGATACTGTGCCAATATTGGCACCAACGTAATTGACAGGAAAAAAAATATACATGGAAAAATATGGAAGATGAAAACAAAGCTACCGGATGCTTGAACCCTCCATGCTAGAGAGAAAAAAAAAATCAGACGAGGATAGAATTTGTGTTGGCGGAATATCCGAGCTGTGCAGAGGAACAAAAGCAAGACGTTGGATAGACATATATCGACCAGATTCAATATCTTACCAGGGACACCGATCGCTACAAGTACAGGATGGAAAATGGCCGAGATGTAGTAAATCGCTGGATATCCCATATTCCGAAAGAAGTAGCGTTCATTTGTACGCTATCTGCTCTTATGGATTGTTGATCGGTTTTATTCATTTATAAGCAATTGAGAGGAATTCCACTGAGGCAATTAGTGTTGTTACCATGACAGCCACATCAGGGACGAACAGCCACACAGACACTGACATTAAATGTTTTTTTTTCTCACACTGTCACTGAGTCATGAATTTGTCTTCTCAAGAGATGTTCCAAGTTATACCAAAATATAATACGAGCATTGCCAATGTGATTTCCAAGACACGTGGCTTCAGCTTCAGAAGCAGAACATTCTCAGATCAGTTTTCTTTCTAACATAGGCTACCATCTTAAGCAATTAACATCGACAATCAAAATTCAAACAGATTTATTTTCTCACATTCAACCGAACACATCCGCCTGTGGCATTGGGGTACATGTCTTTAGCTCGGCAGGTGAAATTAAGTTCACCTTATTGAACGGGAAATGGCATCATTTATTTCCTTCGCATGTTCTGGTCATTTCGAAAGGCGCAGATAGCAACTGATGACATGTATTAAAATAAAACACTCTACATGTCCGGTCTTCTAAGCATATAAAAGAGATGGACAACAATATTCCGGGGTCTTTTGATAATAAAAGGTTACGCGCCCACACGAATTTAGCTGCGGATTGTGGACAGAATAATTACCGTTCGTTAGCAGGGAATGGATGTTTGACTGACTGTCGATGTGGAAAACAGAATCTGCAGAATTGATGATGAACCCGAGATTGGGAAGATTTTTACAGGCAGGAACTCTGTCCAAGCTTGTAGCTTGAAGTTGACTGGCTGACAAATGGGTTGAAAAATGTCAGATGGAATTTAATACACGCATGTATGGGGTGGTCTGTGAGGAAAGATACACCAGATTAAGAAGCAGATATTGAATAGAGTGCAGTATTTAAAAAGAGATGTGGGGCTACAGAGCGATAATTCCAGGAAAGCAGCGTCACGGGCAGATCGTCTCGTACTGAGCTCGAATCACAGTGGCTTTCACAATCAGATCACTCAGCACAGGAGTTGAGACGTTATGTTGCAGCTGTAAAACACGTTGGCGAGTTTGTGGATAGAACATTCAGGTTCGTTCCGATCCGCTACCTACAGTTTTGAAATTTCAATAAGCTTGAAAGTGTGCAGCTGTAAATTGAAAGGAGGAGTTCAGGGACTGAGGACAAGAGTTAGAAGGATAGCTTGAATATGTTAAGAATTTATTCCATTGAACTTAGGAAGATTAATGATGATCGTAGAGGAGGATATAAAATTGTGAGCGTCACATACAGACTGGGTGAATGCCCGGAGGTTTCCTGCATCGTCTGAGTGAATCTACAACTGGAATTCATAGGTTTGGGTGAATGTTGAAATATGCAACAGAGATATGTGGTATATCCTATTCACTGGGAGGGTGGAGCGTTTGTGCTGGTTGCAGATTCAATTGTATCATTTCAGTGAAGGTTGTGTAGATACGAGAATGAGAGACGGACAGTGCTGCTAAGTGGGACAAGGCGCAAGATCACAGCGGGATGATCTAGATGGGCGGAAAAAAAACATTTCTCTGTCATAATAATCTATCGGTCCATGGTTATTTCCCTTTAATTTCTCCATGCAGTGTCAATAGTGTCTTCTCATTTTCGGCAGCAATCTAAGAATGTGCAGAACATATTCGGTGACTATTATGGTACTCGTACCGATGAGAGATCGGCGAGATCGTCGACTTACTGGCGGAAGGAGGGACAGAGAGAGAGAGAGAGAGAGAGAGAGAGAGAGAGAGAGAGAGAGAGAGAGAGAGAAGGACTGACAGACTGATAGATTTATACTGGCATTGTCTGCACTGTCCGCTCCACACAGCCGTCTGACTTCTAGCTCTCCTTCACTGACTCAGTTTCCTTCTACGCACAGGGAAAGACTTCATTCGAATCCGATATGACCTTCAGTCCAGGGACAAGATATGGAACAACCTCACCTCTCTCAAACATATGGTGTGTTACAGAGCACCGACAGACCGGCAGCTCATCAGTTCCTCAGTCTCAGACAGCAGAGATATTCAGTCCCACAATAAGCCCCAAAATTCAGACACACGTTTCCAATATAATTGTTAAAGTGAACCACAGACAGTCAATCTTTCCATTGTACTCTGTAATCAGTGTCCTACAGGCAGGGACACACAAGCCCGCACCCCTCATCCCCACCCACGGGGCTGGATGGACAGCGACAATAGCGTTGGAAGAGTTAGCGTGGGTTCAGAAAATGATGAACAGATGGAAAATTAGAAATGAAGAAAGTGGTGTAGGTGTAATGTAAGAATTTTTCTGATAAGCACTTGGGATTGCGGTTAATGTACTTTTGTGGACAACAAAGTAATCCGCAGGTTAAAGACAGAGAGCCACAATAAATGGGCCGTTTTCGATGTTGGAAGTGGTGACGAGTGGGGTTATACAGGGATTGGACTGAGTCCCCAGCAGTTTTCCCTACAGGAAAATGAGCTCTACGCTTGGCTGACATTCCTCGCACTCCCGATTTCCACATATCCCTGTGCTCCTCCGTAACTACGATGTCGGTCTCTGAAGTTGCTGAAGTGTTACCGTCCCGGCATATTTGGAAATCCTTGCTCATATAGTGTTTCTCATAATTTGAACTGTTGGATCTCCATTCCATTGGCTCTACGTCACCTGAGCTACTGGCTCAGCTCCCGGAATTGTCCCGGAATGCAGCTAAAATAATATCATGGTTCTGTCTACTGCCCCTGCTTTTTGTATTTCTGATTGTTTTAACTCTGACTGGTCAAGACCAGTTAAAAGACGACACAAGACAGTCCAACGAAATTACAGTTTGTTTATTTTGTTGGTATTGCAGTTTACAGAGTATGCAGCTACTCATCCATGAACCTTCTATTTCCATTATCCCAGAGCAAGTATCAGTATAGAGACCACCAGAACGTGGAAACAAAGACAACCTGTTGGCTTCCCCTGTCCTTAATTAGACTTCAGTTTCGTCTGGCCAACATCTGCCTCCTCTTCACCCAAAGACTAATATCTTGGAATCATTATTCCCCACTCATTCAGTTGCCTGCCCAGAGGAATCCTCTGGAACCTCATTGAATAATTAAATTCTATATAAAATATTAACGTTCACTAACTAAATTCGCGAAATTTATACTGCAATTATGAGGCTACTTTAAATTGGAATTACAGCATCATGTGTTACAATTCTTATCCACGGATATATTTGAACGTTTGTCCCCCAATTCCAAAACTTACACCAAAAGCCTGGTATCAGAATATTTCATTTGCCTTACCAGCGTATGTGTCAATTTGTCCAGTGTGTTCCGTCCAGTGATGCATTGTCTCCCTTGCCTCCTGCACAACACATGTCCAGGCTGCAGTCAAGTGAGGGATTGGTGGCAACTGAGTAACAACATATTCCCACAGATAGGCATTTGTATCAGTGCATTGGATCTGGAAGTTCTCCCTCATTACGGTGCATAATATAAATTTCAGTCCTGTACCCCTTTATCAGATCGTATCACCCGTGTCCATTGAGAAGATACTATTTTTTTCTTGTTCACTAAGTGTTTTCCAAGCAGTGATATCACTGTTGACACAGTGGTCCGCCGTAGTGGCTCTGGGACAAACTTACTCCGTCTCAGTCATGGTTAACGTCATGGTAACGAAATACAATATTCTCTTCATGTAGAATGAAATCTGTAACGGGGGTGGGGGAGGGTTCTGATCTTGTTTCCAGTGAAAATCTCAAATTACTTGAAGTCCATTTTTTTCTAGGCCGTCTCATCTGGACTATCAGTTGTCTTTGGACTCAAGGCTTCCATTTCCCCTCACCCAAATCTGTTTCGGAAAAGAGGATGAGCACAAGCACTCGGATATTTTCATTTATTTTTGAATTTTTGTTAACAAAGCTGCTCTTTTTCTCAGCATGAGTGAACTGAAAATCACCCCATTGATAGAACCTGACTCAATCTCGTTGGACAGTTGTTCCATTCTCAATTCACCCAAGTCAGAGCAGTCATGTACATCTGGTACCGATGATGATAGCATTCCTGTTTCCCCTCCAAACATTTCAGCTGGTTAATATGGTACCACCCACGTTTAATCTGTGAAGGCCAGTAGTTTGTACACTGATGGACTTTGTTTGCCTATAACTTCAGCCAGCCCCGCAAAAGCTTCGAATTAATAATGAAGGTCAATGTATTCTATTCATCACTCTTTGTCCTTAGCAATTCCGAAACCAGTCTGACCTCTGATTCAAAGTAGGTTTTACTCTGTTATTTCGTCATCCCTTTTTGGTAGGCTGCCACATAACAGTCCTCTTTCATGGACTGTATCATTGTTGTACCCTCATTTATGACACAATTCCATTGATTTCGTGTTCCAACAACTTTCGTCCCAACATCTCCTCGAAACCTTCCATGTCCCATCCAGTGATAAATTTATAAGGGGAGTAACCTGTTGAAAATGCTAAAGTATTCCATATTATCATAAAAGCATAATGATGTCCCATGCTGTTGCACCATTGTTAAATCATAGTTTTTCTGTGTTCGATTCATCCTTTCCACACACGACCTCCTGATTGCAGTCTACGGGGTTTATGAAATCTCTGTATGATCGCTAAAAATACCGTTACATTTTTCATTATCTGGGCCGTGAAATGTGTGTTTTTGGAATACGGGGTCGTCACCAGCAAGTAAAGACCCTTTCCGAAAAGATTTTTGCAATGGCCTTTGCTGTGTCTGTCATAGCTGAGAATGCTTGTGTGCCATAATCCGTTTCGATACTCCGGGCTAGACATAGTAAGTGAATATTTATCCACCCACGCCATAAATCTATCCATTATTACCAGGACATATCTGTACCCTACTGGGGCGGGCGGTAAGAGAATAATTTAATCTATTTGTAAAGTAGACCATGACACTTCTACCGGTCAGGTGTGTTTGAAGGCCTCTCTTCTTTACATTTCAATGAGGACTATACTGTGCACAAATTAAGCAAATTCCTCACAGAATATCAACACCATCTTTCTTCTTCGGCCACCAGCACTTCCTGGATCTCTTCTGGGGGGCGTTTGCATCCCTGGTGTCCCATGTGGTTCCCCTGGAACCACAAGCTTTTAGTCATGAAGGACAGCTCCATCTTTGGCAGATTGTCTCTTGTGTTCATCGAACAGGCAGTTTCATCACTGAATCCAAGCTGTCGAGTGTCTATTGTGAACCTGCAGCTACGATCTGGTTTCTTCACTGGCCATTTGGGTGAGGTATCAGTGGAGGCTACTGACCTCAGTACTCCTTGTTGTAGCAGCTTGTGTATTACCTTACCGATATCTTTCTCTATTTTTCATTGGGAAACACATATTGCTTCTTTGGGGTCTGGACCTTGAACGCACAAGCTGCAGGCCACCTTTCTGCAGTCATGCTAGTGCCCTGGAAATTTGTCAGAGTTCTATACACTAATTTGCTGCACCTTCTGTTCATTGCTCATCTCCTCCGATTTGATCCACAATTCAACCATTGTGCATATTCTATCCTCATGTTCTCCTCCTGCGATCTAGATGTTGTGTATCTATTCATGCAAGTTGCATCTTCCAAATCATGCAATTAACTGGCTCAAAACAAATGCGGATTTGGCCATATAATCACCCCTCTATATGTTCCTGCTACCTGGGTAACTTCACGAAAACTATTGAATGCTTCAACACTATGTCTCCTATTCTAACTTTCAATGGTACACTCATACAGTATGTCCCATTAATCCACGTGAGATAATATTACATTGTATCTTCCAATCTGTTTGCATTTTTTAAATTAGTGGTGTTGACGGTGTTTTCGAGATCTGGCTGTGTCCATAACAAGTTAACAGGGTGGCCTAAACCTTCCACTAACCAGAGGTCATCCGGTTTCATCTTAATTTTTGTCACACACCCTTATAAGTGTGGTCTGATACCGTTATTGAAACTCAGCGTGCAATTCCATGGATGGTCGTTTGTCAACCATATTATTTTGTAATCTCGGTCTTGCTGACCCTTTCAAGGGCAAACTGCTTTGCTCTGCTCTTTCACCTCTCAGGTTCGGGCATTCTTTCTTAAGGTGTCCCCCTTGAACATTGTTGCTGGATTTAATTACCACACCTTTAGTTATCCCTATTCCTAGCCCTGTTCCATTTCGTCTGTCCTTAGTTGCCCTTTGATTGTTTGCCAGGGAGTTCCTCTTCCCTCATTTCCACAGACCGACGGATATTTAATAGACATCACCTTCCTATTAGAGAGTTTTATTGGTATTTTTATCTCCTTTTCACACGCTCTACCCATGTTCCTCAGCACCCACGGCTGAGTATTTGTGGGTTCCAGTATCGTTCTATTTTCATCGGTACTGTGAGACGCAACTGTCCTCAACGATCTATTTGAGGGTTCTGTTTTTAAATGGTCCGGATTTAATGCTGGTCTAATCCTACCTTGGAACACGGTCCATCAACATAATGCAAATTCAGTGCGACGTTCGCTTCTCCCCTCGTAATATTTAGAGAATGATTCTACCGGGTCCCCTTTGTCAGGACGCATAACAATCATCATTGCGTTCTTCAAACCATCACGTGTTCCTCCATCACGTCGTTGTATATCTCGTGAAGCTGAGTGTATATTTGGATGCAAACACCTTATAGTTAATTTCCTTTCTTCGTACTATTCTAGGTAATGTATTGCTCTCTCATGACCAGTTGATTGGAAAGACTCTCAAGGATGTGCCGATATATTTACCAATTTTCTTAAGCTACTGCACCCAGAACGGTGTGGTTTATGTATGTCCTGATTTGAGTTGCTCCCCCTGCTGCCCCCTCTCTGATAGTTGATCGATAGTAGCATCCCCAGCAGTTTTCCCTTCACAGCCAGGGTGGCTGACAATCTCCTCATACTGCGGCAATTATCCCAACTCGTATTTCTGAAGGTATCCACTCCAATTATAGAAATCCAAGTCCTTTGAAATTGCAGAGTTTCCGAATTCATGCTGTTAGAAACCGCCCTAGATCGCTTTGTGCCTCACCCACGTTGTCCGACTCGAGTCCCCCGGTGAACGAAAAAAAAAATATCTTCGAGCCCACCCAGGAACGTAAAGTTTGAATCACACCGTGCAATAATGATCAGTCAGGTACAGAGAACCTGTATTTACCGACAAATGACTTTGATTGTCTCAACGTAGGTTCATAAACTATCTGCCTGTGTGTATCCCATGAGATTCCCTGACTCACCATGAACAGTCAATGATGAGAAAATGTATTACCCCATCTCAGTATGGTGTCATCTCCACGTACCCGTCTTTTCTCCTTAACCCTTAAATCCCCTACTATGCAAAACTCTATCCAACTTTGTCTTAAATATATTCTCTGAGGTAGCCTACACTACAAATTTGGGCAGAGAGTTCCGCAGATTCACCAATCTCTGGGAAAAGCAGTTCCTTCTCATCTCCGTCCAAAATCTAAATGGTGATGCTATATCCCTAAGATCTGGTCTTATCTACCAGTGGAAACAACTTTCCTGTCTCTATCGTATCCACCCGTTTCATAATGTGATATGTTCCTATCGCCTGCAACTCCAGGCCACAACCTTCAAAAGACCCCTGGAAAGGAAGAAAATATATATTAAAGATTGAAATAGAGCTGTTTCGGAAGATGCAAGCAATGCAGTTTCCGTTAGGCTCCATCATCCTCAGCTCTGCCATGAGGATAATCACATGGGAAGTATCACACCAAAGGCGTTAAGGCGTTAAGGCGTTAAGGACAATAATTACCGATAGGAGGTGCTTGTGACATAGGTCCCAGTGTAGTCCAAGTCTGTTACTTAAACGGTGGGAAGCTAGATACTATGCAACAAATCAACCACTCAGTCTCAATCCTATCTTTGGTCACTGATTGGAGGTGAGAAGACGTTTAAGTCATTGGAGATTTGGTCACGTGATGAAGTCATGATCTGTTGAATATTAACTTGCGTAAGATTCGTAACTATCAGCGTCCCTTTGCTTTAGACTCGAAATGATTTATTAAATAACGGTTGATTCTAATCATAGATTATTTGTTCGCTGTTCAAGAAAAACATATCATGCTCTGCTATAGTTTGAAGTATGAACGCACAGAGAGTGTTAAATAGTTCGCAAGGACTCGGCATTTGTGAGCTCAGTTGAAAGAGAAACACAGGTAATACGTACGTGAATAAACGGACAGCAGTCGTGGGATTCTTAGGATTGCATTGAAAACATGTTTAAATTAATCGTTTCTTTCACAACGGGAACTCACTGCTTACAAATGTCTGTTGTAGTCGGTTGAAATAAATTTGCAGGAACATGTGAGTATCAGAGACTGCTTCTTTTTCCGTAATTCTATGATGTGTTAGTGTATGTGGGCCGCCCTCAACCACATCTGGTTTCCCTGTGTTCTTTATAATATTTGATAAGGATTTTCACTCCAGGTAGTAAATGTTTATTCTATATCCGCCCTTTAACGTCGACAGTTTTGAATGAACAAACGTTCGAGTTTAGATGTTTGTTTTACCTTCCCTGTGTATTTAGATCGTGTTCTTTTGTTTGTTTGCTTTGGTGTTGATTTCAGAGCGAGACACAGATTCCACACTGGCCGTGTGAAATCAAGGTTAAAATGATCGAGATATGATTGTATCTATTCCTGGTAAGATAAACCGGCTGTGCAAAGGTAAATCGACATTCGGTCAAACTCGTGTGTACTTGAATTGTGAATTTGACATTCGCATTCTCGGAGCTGGTTCATTTGGGAAACACTAGAGGATGCTGCAGAAGATTTTGAAACGCTGGTTGTGAGTTGAAGGGTTCCATGGGAAAAGATTGCTTTAATGTAATCGCAGCATCTGCCCTGTAATAAAAACAGGAGAATTCAGCTTAGTGAGCGTGCAGTTTCATTCCGGATTCAGTATTTTGCTTTCATCATCAGCCCTAACTCAGTAAATTATACAAATGCTGTAGAATGACTAAATTAATCCCGGACTCTCCAAACACTATAATAGCAGAGTCTAGATATAGTTGCAGCGTGTACTAAAGATTATACATTCCTTGGGGAACATCTCCATGCACTGCCTCATCCGCTTTCCCTTGCTTAGCCAATTCGTGCCCAGTCAAACGCCTTAACAATTAATATGCCCCAGTTCAACTCTTCAGACTTCATCTGCCTATTTTGCATTTGTTCCTGGAACTTATTCTGGTTTAAAGGGACAACCTGACCTCACAGAGCCATGCTGACTATCCCCAACCAGGATACGTTTCTCCAGATACTGAGAAATGTTGTCTTTAAGAAACCTTTCGTTTCCCTTGTCCACAACTGACCGAAGCCTCACGGGCCCGTAACTCTCAGAACTACATTATATTTTTTGATAAGAGGAATAACATTTGCCATTCTCTGTGGCCAGTGATGACACAAATGTCACGTCCTGAAGCGCAGCAATGTCTTCGAATACGTACACTACGCTGGAAGAACTAATCAGGTCAGGCAGCAGTCGTGAGAAAAGAATAGCCAACGTTTCGGGCCGAGACCCTTCATCAGGAATGGGGAGAAGAGAGGGCCGAAGCCCAGTAAAAGAGATAGGGGAGGGGGGAGGGCCTAGAGCGCCAGGTGGAAAACCAATCAGAGAAAAGTTAAAGGGGGGAGGGGATACGCATGAAAGAACTTGTAGAGATAAAGGAGTAGAAAGTTGAAAGGGCAGAGAGGCAGAGAAGGACCTGGGATAGGGGAAGGGGGAGGGGGAGTGAATTACCGGTAACTGGAGAATTCAATGTTAATACCACCAGGCTGGAGGCTACCCAGACGGTAGATGTGGCGCTGCACCTCCAACCTGAGTTTGGCCTCATTATGGCAGTAGAGGATGCCATGTATGGACATATCTAGATGGGAATGAGAGGCAGAGTTGAAGTGAGTAGCAACCGGGAGGTCCTGTCTTTAGTGACGGGCGGAGCGGAGGTGATCGACGAAGTGGTCCCCCAATCTGCGTCCGGTCTCGCCGATGTAGAGGAGGCCGCACCGGGAGCTCCAGATGCAATAGACAACTCCAGCAGACTCGCAGGGAAGTGTTGCCTCACCTGGAAGGACTGTCTCGGGCCCGGAATGGGGGTAAGGGTGGGTGACAGATGTAGCATTTGCGCTTACAGGGATGTGCCGGGTGGGAGTTCTGTGGGTAGGGACGTCTGGACCAGGTAGTCGCGGAGGGAACGATCCCTGCGAAATGCTGAGAGCGGTAGGGAGGGAAGGATGTGCTTGGTGGGGTCCTGTTGAAGGTGGCGGAAGTTGCCGAGGATAATGTGTTGGATCCGGAGGCTGGTGGGGTGATATCTTCGCTCGCTTTCTCTCATTACCTGGATTGCAAACCTTGTAGATCCTGGGAAAGATTTATTTTCATGTTTTCCCAATTTCAAGCTCGTAGTTCTAAGCGTCTGCATGTCCCAGCTCATCTGTCCTTTTTCTTTGTATCCACATTCATCAATGTCGTACTCACTAGTGAATACCGAAGGAAAGAGACAGTAAGGACTTTCACTGCCTCCTTGCTGTCCAGACACATGCATCCTCTTTAATTCCTGATCTCTCCCACTCTCTATCTCGTCGTCCTCCTGTTTTACACTTCCGTGGGCTTCTCATGTCCCCTTCTAACTCTCTGGCCGTTGTTAAATTCCTCCTGGTTTCCTTGTGTCGTTCCATAGCCCTGCCTGATCCTTTCTTCCCAAACCTTAAGATTATTTATTTCTTCCTTTTGAAGAGGAGTTCCTTATCTCTTACCAACCAGGGTTACTTTAGGGGCAATCCGTTCCTCGCCTCATTGAAACTGCTTCTCCTGAAACGCAAACTAATGGTCCGTTAACAATCGTCATATTTCCGTTACGCATTAGAAGGAACCAATCATGTCCCAAATTCGGCTACTAATTTCCTACCAAATAGCATCAATTAAATGCATTCCCTATTGCCTGCTCTCATCACTGTGTAAGGTATTCGTAAACGTCCATATAACCATATAACTAGATAAAAATTACAGCGCGGAACAGGCCATCTCGGCACTTCAAGTCCGTGCCGAACGCCTACTCTCACCTATTCCCACTGACCTGCACTCAGCCCATAACCCTTCAATCCTTTCCTGTCTATACACCCATCCATTTTTAATGACAATATTGAACCTGCCTCTACCACTTCTACAGGAAGCTCGTTGCACACAGCTACCACTCTCTGAGTAAAGAAGCTCCCCCTCGTGTTACCCCTAATCTTTTGCCCCTTAACTCTCAACTCATGTCCTCGTGTTTGAATGTCCCCTACTCACAACGGAAAAAAGCCTATCCACGTCAACTCTATCTATCCACCACATAAATTTAAATGCCCCTTTCACGTCCCCGCTCAACCTTCTACGCCACAAAGAATAAAGACCTAACCTGTCCAAACTTACTCTGTAACTTAGGTGCTGAAACCCAGGTAACATTCTGGTAAATCTCCTCTGTACTCTCTCTGTTTTGTTGACATGTTTTCTTTAATTCGGTGACCAGAACTGTACACAATACTACGAATTTGGCCTCACGAATTTGGCATTGTGCAATTCTAACATTACATTCCATCTCCTAGACTCAATGCTCTGATTTATAAAGGCCAGCATAACAAAAGCTTTTTTCATCACCCTATCCAAATGAGATTGCACCTTCAGGGAACAATGCACCATTATTCCTTGATCACTCTGTTCTACTGCATTCTTCAATACCCTACCAGTTACCTTGTATGTCCTATTTTGATTGGTCCTACCAAAATGTCTAATAGCTGTGCGCTATCGTTCTGAAATGCTGACCCGCAGAGAGATATGTTACCTGACTCGATTCACTTTCCAGTACTAGTTCTAGGATGGACTATTCGCTAGTCCGCCTGCCCGCTTAATGTGATAAGACTCCTTCCCGGAGGTAACCGAGAAATTCTCTCTCATCTAATCCTTTGTAAACAGAGTAAGTGAACATGAATATTAGTGAAGTTTAAGTTGCCTGTGACAACAGCCGTGTTAATATGGCATCTGTCCAAAGTCCATCCCCGATCTGTCACTGCCTCTGATTGTTGTTTTCGTTTTCGCGATAGGAAAACTGTACAGGATCCTCTCAAGCGAGTGCTTGTTCCCGTCCTGCTTCTGAGTTCCACTCACAGTCTATTAACGTGCAGTCCCATCACAGTATCTTGCCTTTCCGCAGCTGTGATACTATCACAATCTCCCTGTATTTAAAAAGGCTTTCCTTTTTCCCTACTATGAATATATTGATATATTTGAACCCCAAGAAGTCCCGATGTCATTGCTCCGCTTGAGATTGGACTGACATTAATTCCTCTACATGGTGGCATCCGTTAGTCTAGCGAGACCATGGATCTGTGCCTGGAATGTCTACTGGGGTGTCCTCTCCAGAGCGCAGGCCTGGGCAAGTTTATATGGAAGACCGACAGTTGCCCCTGCTGCAAGTCTCCCCACTGCATGACACCGATGTTTTCCAAGGGAAGGGCAAAGGCTTGGCAGCTCATACATGAGGAATAAAAATCATTTGTTTACGTCTCCGTCTAAATATACAATGTGCAATCATAGACATTTATATTAAATTGTAATAAATCGAATAGTCAATGCAACATAGAAAAAAAACAGTCAAATCAGCGTGAGCTAATCAGACCGATGTCATGGTAGCTGAAGTTGACCCGGAGGCTGCTGGTCCTGACATTTATGCTGCGGTACCCTTTCCCGGATGATTTTCAAGTCTCTGTGATACCTTGGAATTTAATCATTTGAGGATAATCAGGGACATGAAATGCTGAATTCATGACATATTTGCCAAATCTACTCATTTTAAAACTACTTTATTCGAAGCTGGGCTGAATTGCATTTAGAGTGGGCGTTATCTACACAGATGACCATTTAATGTAAACACATACTTCATTCCATTTCTCAATTCTTTTCTGAATTTCCTCTGTGTCAGTGTATAGATACAAGTATTGGTGCACATACTCAGAATTTGCAACATGAACCCAAATTGTTGAAGTATATATACCGGGGAACTGAAATATTTGTCCTCATAAAAAAAGTTTTCCACTTGCCATTTCAGGGAATGAACTACATAGGGCATCCAAAATAAGATGAAATTTGCTGATATTGCAAACAATAAAATCATCGATTTTCTGCGGTTTTCCACCTCGGTATCCTTCTGATTATCACTGCTGTTCCGTAGCCCTCTGCGGACTCTGTTTGCCGCAATTATATCTCTGACTGTTAACCAATTGAACACTAGAATTAAGCCGATTGGTAGCAAAGGTTTTAAAATACTCTCCAGTAATTCGTATCCTCTCCACACGGGTAAAGTAGCATATTCATCTTTGAAGGCGCAATGCCACGGAATGTTGTCAATAATGACGTAAGGTTCAATGGCAAAGTAAAACGGGGCACATCTCCCGCAGCTCACTATAACCACGGTCACCATAACCACCGTTGCTGTTCTCTCAGTGCAGTATCGTTCCCCGAGCTTTCGACAACATATTGCGATGTAACGATCGAAGGTAAAACTGACGGTAAACCAAACAGAATATTCCATCGTTATACCCCTACAAATATCTGTCAGAGCACATACAGGAGTGATGAGCAGTGATCTTGAATACATGTAGATACTGTTGGTTTGTTGCACTAAAGCAACAACGATAACCACCATCAGATCAGCTGTTGCCATTCCAACCAGGTAACGGGTGATGCATTTGGAGAGTCCGCATTTTCCCCGAGATAGGATGACAATTGCAGTTATATTAACTACAGGAAATTAGGAAAAAAAACAGGATTATCATTAGTGGCAACTGTCCGAATGCCTACCATTCTTCCAATACTGTGCAGGATATTTTTTATTTTTGGAAGTGAAGAGCAGAAATTCGATGTGTACCGGCCTCATCGGAAGACTCCTGCTGGAGGACCACAGTGGACCGCTGACCTTCCGACAGTTTAGAGCGAGGCTTCTGATTTCCACGAGTTACCTACCGGTGAGCGGTCGATCGCTCCAGCAAACATCAACATGAACAACACCGTTTCCATTATTAGAGATGAAACAGCTGAAGGGATTATTTGAAGTAAAATTCAGGAGGTTTAAAGCATAAATTATAATTTAGTGGTTTATGGAAGAATAGACCGACGTGCCATAATTCGACTGGCCAGTCATACGAAAAAGCTTCCGATCTGGAAAAGGGATCACTGTCACTTCAGAAAGCCGAGCAGGGTCCAACTACGAAACTATTGGCAACAACATCTTTGAGAAAAAAAGAAGAAAAAAAATCACATCGGTAAAATATGGAGACTGACTTAAAAAAATATATATATAAAATCTGCCTGAATCCTCAATTCTGGAAACAAAATTCAGGTGTGAAACCATCTGTGCTGTTCTCCGAACAGTGCAGCGGAACAAAACCAAGACGACGGCGCTATACATTGAGTGACCGGCTCCAGTCTCTTACCAGGGACACCGAAGGCTGCAATTGCAGGATAGAAAACGGCCGCGATGTAGTAAATAGCTGGATGCCCCATATTCCGTCTGAAGCCGCGTTCAAAGGATCGTATGGACCGGTGATCGGTTTGACAGAGTTATATGTAATTCAGAGTAATTCCACCGAGGCAATTAGCGTGGTTATCACATGAGTCGCATTAGGGACAAACAACTACACAAACACATATAATATTTTTTTTCACTCTGTCATAGTGCCATGAATACGTATCCCCAAGGGACGTTACAAGTTCCTAAATTTTAAACTATGATAATATGAACATTGACAATATAATTTCTGGCTTCAGCTGCTGAAATCGGGCAATTTCTGATTAGTGTTTGTATCTAACATAGACAATCATCCTGAACAATGAACATGGACGATCACCTTCCACTAAATTTATTTTGTCACCTCGGCGGAGCACATTCGCTTCCAACGTTGGGGTCGGGACATTAGCTCGGCAAATGAAAAGGAGTACACGTTATTGATGGGACAGATAAGACATTTTTTTACTTGTTCTTGTCATTTCCAGTCATTTGAATGATGAAAGTCACAGTAAATATCTGATGACATGTTTCAAAATAAAATACGCTGTACGTATGTTCGTCTAAGCACACAAACGGGATCGAGAGCAATATTCCAGGGACATTCCATAATAAAAAGTTACGCGCCACAGACTTTATCTACGGCTTGTGAACGGATTGTTGAACGTTCTCTTCTGGATTAGCAGCGAGGGGATGGTTGATTCTTTGAATGCAACAAGTGTAGTGCAGGGATTGGTGTCCAATCTGTTGTTACTTATCATGTATTTTAGATATATCTTAGATGTCGATTTAGAAAACAGAATCAGTGGGAAAAGAAATCGGACAAACCCTAGGTTGGGGAGCTGCTACAGCAAGGAACTATATCCAAGGTTGCAGCTTGTTGTTGACTGGCTAGAAAATGTGTTGGAATATGGCCGATGGAATTTAATAGAGACAAGTACGAGTTCGTCTGCTTTGTGAGGATAGATACAGCTGGTTAAGAAGCTCATTGAACGGGTAGAATTTAAGGTGCAGAAGGTAAGCAGCGTCACGGGCAGATCGGTTTGTATTGAGCTCTAATCATATTGACCTTTGCAATCATTTCACTGAATGAAGGAGTTGGGACGTTAGGGTGAAGCTGTACTACACGTTGGTGCGGCCACAGCTTGGCCCTCGGCTCATTTGACAATGTCTCAGCGCTGATACACGCCTTCCACTCTTACACTTTGAATACCATTTGTGAGACTGACTATACCCGTCTCCCCCTTTTACTCAACTTTTCTTGTGAATTATTTTCATTCATAACTTGTGAACAGCTTCTCTTTGTTGCAACAGCTGTTCGCTGAATTCCTACTCCGATATTTTATTGCCAACGGCACCATTAATCAATGCATCAGAGTAATTGGTTAATACATCCACGCCAGCACTGGTTTTGTTTACTTCTCCGATATCTGTGTTGTTACCAAGGCATCCTTTATTATCTCTCTCCAATTGCTCTTCAGATAGAACCGAATAATTTCTCTTCTGTACGATTGTAGCCTTTCAAGTAGCGAACGGAAAGATGTTGACCAAAGAACAGTGATGGATGGAGATTTATTTCTCGGCAAAGTATGGTCTGACTCGCAGGGGATCGTTGAGGTGTCGAGGTTTCACTAGAACTGTGGTCATTGCTCCAGACGCTGAAGATGCTGCCTGGACGATCAGTGCACCCGGTACACAGTGCCGAATTAAATATGATGAAGTGGAGTTCCTTTTCTGGATGGTATTAATAATCCTGCGACTTGCTGAAGACTCATTTCCCCGTTCAGCGGGCAATGTACCATTATTACTCTTGCTCCGTACAATGTGTGGAGAGAAAGCTGGATATTTTAAGAGGCGAGTCACAGAGCGAGTTTCCAGCGTGAATCTGTGCCTCCTGTTGCAAGGCAGTCTGAAGCTCAATTTACCATCCAGCCTGGGAATCACTGGATTCCATGCTTATAGACCGGCCATTTGGATAGAAATAATGAGAATTGTTTACAAGTCCATTCGCTAATGCAAAGGCCGTGGATTGCAGAGGGTGACTGCAAACAATGATGTTCCACACTGCCACACCCCATCTACATTGGGTCTCACCAATAAGTAGCTGTCATACAAGCAGATCCCTACATAACCGTCGGAACTGGAAGGACAGATTTCCGTGAATGGTGGCTGGTGAGGGAGGAGGTGTAGATGCTGTTGTGGCGCTTGTAACGCTTGCAGGGATAAGTGTCTGAATGGAGATCAGTAGGCAGGGATGCTGGGTAAGGGTTTGATGCTGGGTAAGCGATACCTGTAAATGGCGGAGAAGGTGGAGAAGGTGGTGGATCTGGGATAAGGGATGTGACTCGTGGTAAGATCCTGTTTGGAGACCGAGGGTGTTACGGAGGACGAGATGCTTGTGGTGTGGTAGGCGACGATATGAAGAACCTTTTTTCCAGTTGTGACGCGGGGGAATAGTACGAGGGCGAATTCTCTAAAAGCTGAGACATGGATATTAATAAATTCTCAACGAGTTCTGAGTGCTAATATCGTTCAGTCAAGCCAAGGTCAGGCAAATTTTGGGGTGACATCAAAAACACTGGAACCTGCAAAATAATAGTAATTACTATATGAGGCAAATGAGGATGCAAACAGTCCGATCCTTCAGTGGGATTCCGAGGGATTTGGGCCGGACGGTAAACTTATCTGTGATAAAGTATTGTTCACCCAACTCTGCAAAAATTCCGGGTGGTGTGTCTGCGTTCAATACAATTACTGTCACTGTCGGCGTGAATGTGATGATCTCCTGCTGGTCCAACAAACATCGTAAGCGTTTATTAAGCTAAATATCATCAAATGCAAACTCCATTAAATACTATTGGCTCAGGGAAACGTGGGTTTCCACCTCCAGGAACCCCTTTGTCCACCTTTGTCCACCTTTGTCCCTGCCAAATAAATTCCCTTTCTTCACAAAGAATATTGGGAGCTGTGCAAAAAGCTTTTCTTGTTTTTCTACACAACCTGGTAGAAATAACGAAGCAAACGCATACATCGCAAAGTATTTTTGGAAAAATGCTGTTTTAATTTTGTAAATGTCTGTTTAGGATGAGATGGGATATAATCAAAAATATTTTAAATAAACACGAAACAGCAGACAAGTTCATCTGTGCAGTATAAAGTTTTAAACTCCATTGAACAGTCAGTGATTCAGTAAACAATAGTTCTGCATTCATAATCTGGCACCGTTACCTCTCGCCAAAACATACACTTGGCATATGACTATGCAACTTCTGCTTTTGTTTTCACCGATCTGCAGAAGTGTATAGATTTAAATTTGAAACGATAAGTCAGAGAGCTGGCTGTGAGAAGGCATCACTTAGACTTACAAATGAAAATATGTGCCCAGAAGCTGGGAAGTAACAGATGGAAAAGGAAAAGGGATGGTCAAGAAGGATACCTCCTCTACATAGATGCA